>NW_027186352.1:1553623-1560894 GCF_028583685.1 Petaurus breviceps papuanus
GCAATGCTCCACGCCATGGACTTCCATCCCAGCGAAGAAGGGAAGGGGGGAGTCTTCTCCTCTCTGCTCTTTGGGGCCAGTGCAATGCTCCACGCCATGGACTTCCATCCCAGCGAAGAAGGGAAGGGAGGAGTCTTCTCCTCTCTGGTCTTTGGGGCCAGTGCAATGCTCCACGCCATGGACTTCCATCCCAGCGAAGAAGGGAAGGGGGGAGTCTTCTCTCTGGTCTTTGGGGCCAGTCTTGTTTTTTACAATTCCCCCATCTCTGGTTATTGCTATTGCTGTTTGGATCACTGTGGTTGGTGCCTTATTTTTCTTTCCGGGTTCTGCCTACTGCACATTCCATCAGTTCACGTGAGTCTTCCCAGGCTTCTCCGTATCCATCGTGCTTGTCACTGCTCACACCGCAGTAACATTCCATTAGTCTTGTACCATAGGTCCTTTAGTCACTCCCAGCCTTGTTTTTAACCCAGAAGAGAATGATGTTGCCGATATGCTGGTGTCTAGGTAGGGGCGTGCAGGAGGCAGCATGAGACAGCTCACAGGAGCCTGTACCTCTGAACCTGACAAACAGTACAAGTCGTGGTTTGATTTACTATTCTCCTTATTGGTTGGCTGTTGTCCTCCATTCTTATTTTTATTTTTTAGTTTACATCATTTATTTCCACAAGATTTTGAGTTACAAATGTTCTCCTCATTTTCCCCTACCCACCACTCCAAAACAGTGATCCCACTGGATATCCCCTTCCCCAATCTGCTCTTTCCCCTCTCTTCCCACATCTCCCCTCAGACTTTCCAGTAGGCCGTGGTGGATCTCTATGCCCCAGTGCCTGCATATCTTATTTCCAAGTTACATGTGAAATAATAATACTATGTATATATATTTTAAAACATTTGATTTTAAAACTTTGGATTCCAGATTCATTCCCTTCCTCCCTCATCACCCACCCTCACTGAGAGAATAAGCAATTCAGTATAGGTTGTACATGTGTAGCTAATGCAAAACATTTCCATAGTGGATATATTGTAAAAGACTGACTATATTTCCCTCCCTCCTATCCCACCCCCAACTTGTTCTATTCTCTACTTTGATCCTGTCCCTTTTAAAAAGTGGGTGCTTCCAACTTCCCTCCCCCCCCCAGTCTGCTCTCCCTTCCATTATCCCCCCTCTCTTCCCCTTCCCCCTACTCTCCTGTAGGGTGAGATACCCTATTAGTGTGTATTTCATTCTCTCCCTAAGCCAAATTCAATGAGAATAATGTTGACCCATTCCCTTTCACCTTCCTGTTCTTCCCCTCCATGGTAACAGTTTTCCCTTGCTGTTGTCCTCCATTCTTGAAGAAGACCAAAAGAACCTCACTCTGCTGGGGTCAGGGTTCATTGGGTCCAACTGTGGCCACTCACCCCAATACGAGCTCAGAAGGCTCTGCCACAGGCCAGGCGCAAATAGCTGTGTGAACATTTGGAGTAGAGATGGCTCCTGTGTAATCCCACTGTGCTCACAGGGCACAGCACTTTCTCTGACATGGGCACGCCTTGCTGGGAGGTTCTGTGCCAGTGTCTCCCATGTCACACAGCTGATTACAGAGTTCTTCAGAGAGACCTTCAGAGTGTCCTTGTATCAGTCCTTCTGACCTCCACGTGAGCACCTGTCTTGTGTAAGTTCTATGTAAAATAATCTTTCAGACAAAGGTATATTCATCATTTGCACAATGTGGCCAGCCCCTTGGAGCTATGCTCCCTGAAGCTTGGCTGTTTAGCTCGAGTAAGAACCCAGGGTCTGGTCCCTTCCCCTGCCAGGTGATCTTCAGAATCTTCCTGAGACAACTCAGATGCATGGGATTCTGTTTCCTGGCTTGGTGCTGGTAGGCTGTCCAGGTTTCACAGGCAGACAATTTTGAGGTCAGCACCACGGCTCTGCAGACCTTAAGTCTGGTAGTCAGTCTAATGCCCCTCCTCTCCCACACTTTCCTCCCAAACACTGACCTGGCTGTGGCAATGTGTCTGTCAACCTCGTTATCAATGTGCACATCCCTGGAAAGTACACTGCCAAGGTCAGTGAGCTTACCCACAGCATTCAGAACTTTTCCATTTGCTGTAACCTGTGGTTCCAGAAATCCAAAGGTCTTCTCGGTTTGAAGTCATAAAGAAAGGGCTAAGAATGTCCCCTAGAGATACTCTCTGCACTCTTGGGCAATCCTTGGGCTCCCCAGGAGGGTGTGACCCCATCTCCGATGCTTCATTGGTTTTCATGGCCTTGTAGGTCTCTGGCTTCACTCACCAGAGATGTAACTAGGACAAGGCAGCCTGAGTTTCACTCTGGAGTGCCAATAACTGGGGGTGCTTCCTCCCCATGATCATTCTCTTGCTGTTGAGCCTTCCAGTCTTCCAGTACCTGAGTGTTCACAGTTTTAGAATGAAGGAGAAAGCATTTGGCAAGTCCTTCCTAGAGAGAGAGAGGGGAAGATGGTAAGGCCTGGAAGACCTGAGGACGCCATGGCAGGGCACATCTTCAGTCCTGGTCATCCTTCATCTCACTGGATTATGACTCTCATTTCACCCAAGAATGTGCATGGCTGGTCAAACAGACCAAATGGTCTTGGGACACTCGTGGAGGATTGAGCAATTCCTAACTCCTGGATGGGCTCTGGGATGGCCAAGGGTCAGGGAGTAGGTGTCCCCAGTGATGTTGGCTCAGCCATCCAGCTGGACTACCACTGAGAGCCCTTCTGCTATAGCCCCTCTTTTGTCCTCCCCCACCAGAATTCCTGATTATAGCTCTGCCATCCACCCACCATCTCTCCCTGCTCTCTGCACAGAGGCACTTTCCTACCCTTCCTTACCTGGGAAGGTCTTTCACCCTGGAAACCTGAGGTGAGGCCTGAGGGGTGTGGCAGGTTCAGGGGAGTATTTACCCTCTCAGCCTTGGACTGGGTACCTTCTCTCTGCCACTGTGCCCGCCAGCAGAATCACCAACTAGTCTGTTCTGACATGGCAGGCACTGGTGATCTGCCCACGGCTCCCTGGGGCTTATGAAGCTTGCTCAGTTCATGACAGCAGAGTTAGGCAGGAAGGTTGATCTGGGACGCTGGTCTGGCTCCAGCCACTGCCATTCTACACCACCCAACAAGACCAGAATCTCTCTCTCTCTCTCTCTCTCTCTCTCTCTCTCTCTCTCCTTCTCTCTCACTCTCGCTCTCTCTCTCTCTCTCTCTCTCTCTCTCTCTCTCTCTCTCTCTCTCTCTCTCTCTCTCTCTCTCTCTCTGTCTCTTTTTCCCCCTCCCCCCCCAACCGGCCTAGCTTCTACCTCACTCACCCACACACCTCTCCATGGTCAGAGTCAAAGGTCCTCTGGGTATTTGCTCTTCAAAAATGCACCATGGACCCTGCAGAGTGTGGGAGAGGGGCCTCTCCAGAGCAGACAGCCCCTCCCATCTCCCCCTATCCCATAGCCAAATCTTTTGGAGGCACACCAGAGTGGGGGCTGCTGGTATAGATACTGTTCTCATAAAACATTTATGCCTGTGGGAAAGCTGGAGCCTGACTCAGTAATTCCTGTCTCTCAGATCCGTTTTGGGGAACAGTGAGGCCAGAGGCTTTGGTATCACACCCACCCAACTCCCTCTTTGGGGACAGTTACAGAACTGATCTCTCTCCTCCCCCCCAGATTTATGCTGCCTCTAGGCCAGACCTCTTGGGATGCCTTGGTCTGGGCTGGCGGCTTTTCCGATCTTCCTCCTCTTCAGAATCATTCCCATATTCTCTTTGAGCAAATGCAGGGCTGTGATATTGGAGTTTAAGGGCTGGGGCTCCTTTAAGGTTTCAAAACAGTTTGAAATGAACATTTTGTGGGTTATTCCTGTCTTCCCTGTGTTTGATGCCCTCAGCCCAGCTCTGGAGTGTCCACATGACTTAGGCTGCCTCCAAAGCTTTCCTGAATCTGCCCCCCCCCCCCCATACACACACACTCCCAGGCAGGTCTGCACATGGCTTCACCAGGTGTTTTTCCCTATTGTATCACAAGGTTATCTAAGCTTGGGTTGTTGCCTTGGGCTCCTGGGCTCCCTGGGAGGCTGACCACAGCACTCTGAGGCATACTAGGTCTCCTCAGCACAGAACTGATTTAGCTTGGGGAGCAGCCTGACCTATTAAAATCATTCTGGAGGAAACCAAATGGGAAGCCAATGTGGCCTTTCCATAAGTCAGGTCAGAGGTGTTTGAACTCCTCACCTCATCTGTTCTCACATCTGTTCCTGCCTCCAGCTGCCTTCTCTAGGAGCTCTTGGCTGACAATTTCAGGTGTCTGACTTTACACAGACCTCTGATTCAGGAGGGACTCCTGCTGGGCAACCAGTCCTGCTGAGAGTCGTGGGTGGGAGCTAGACAGAGGAAAATACAGGCTGATGTCAGGAAAAAAATGTCCTCATTATGCAAGCCATCCCAGTGTGGAAGGGGCTGCCCTCAGAAGAAGGGGGTGAGCACAGCTCCCTCTGTCATGCAGGCATTCTTTCTCCAGTGTACCTGGGCCTAGACACCCACTGCTGGGTAGTGAGGAGAGGCTGCCCTCCTTCGACTTACCCCCAAACTGTTCATCAGTGGGGTCCAGCCATCCAGCAGCACTCTCCTGCCTAATGCTGCCTCTCGCTGACTGTGCCCAGATGCAATGGTGGAAATGGAGGCATGCATGGGCTTCCTCACATAACACTGAGAGAGAATGATCCCTGCCACAGGGCTGAGCCCCAACTGGGTGACCTGGTCTGCCAGGGTTTATGATCTGTCAACAACCAGGAGAAAAAACTTGTTAAGGCACCTTAATGAGGCTCGTATCAGATAGCAGCAAGCAGCTGGGGACAGGCTGAATGTCCTTCCCGATGGCTTTACAAGGCCTTCTAAGTTACGAGGGGCGAGCTGTTCCTAGGAGATGGATGCTCTGCCATCAGCGCCAAAAAGGAGGAGCCCCTCCAGATGGCGCCCCTCCCAGCAGCAGAGTTGGGCCAGGAGGGGGGCAGGGACCCTTCAAGGTAGGAACAAGAAGACGCTGGGCAGAATTTGGATCACAGAAAATACGTGACGTTCTCTGGTCCCCCACGTGTAAACATTTAAGTTCAGTGACATTTATGAGTTTGACAAGAAAGCAGCTCTCCTCTCAGAAGAGGCATGGGTTGAAGCCACAGCAGGGGTAGGCTGAAGGTGCCAGCGAAAAAGGTACACTGATCTTGGAGTCCTGGGACTGGAGCCGTTGCTTACTTCTGGATGACCTTGGATATGTCCTTGGCCTTGCCGGGTTTGTGTTTTCTCAGCCTTAGGATGATGAGATGGGGGAAATGGTAACTGGGGGAACACTGCAGCAGGCTTCTCTGAGCAAGTTTCATGTTCAAGATATACAGACAGGTCTCGCTACTATAAGTGGACAGTTCCTGAGACCAGGAGATCTGTGTGGCCCAACTCCCTCCAGGATTCCATGCAGGGCCAGGAGGAGGGGCTCCAGTACCTGGGGCAGAAGACCCCTGGCTGGGGGCTGCAACCGCTGGCCAGAGCCCATCCTGGAGTTTGGCGACTGATTTCACGGAATGCGAAAAGTGAGAACTGTCTGTATAAGGAACTGATTTAAATCTATAAGACTAAGATCCATTTCCCAGTAGAAAAGTGGTCAAAAGATCTAAGGGGCCCTTTTCAAGGAAAGAAACCCAAACCATCCCCATACATGAAAAATGCTCCAAATCACTAATAATCAGAGAAATGAACTGAAACCACTTGAGATAAAGCACTGATGGGAAAACTGGGTGGTCCCTACTCCTTGATTATCTTATATTCTAATGGGGGAAGACAGAACATAAAGAAAGGGAAGCTGGGGAGGGTAGGAAAGGAGGAGAGAAGGGAGGAGGAGCTGGTGTGGAGGTGGAACTGACCAGGGAGTGAGTTGGAGGAGGAGTGTCTGGGTCTCCTGAAGAGAAAACAAGAGACACCAGGCAGTGAGTAGGGCTCTGCCTCAGGGCAGACTCATGCTCAGAAGGGCCAGGCAGCTGACATGGAAGCAGAACAGACCAGAGAGTGAATTGGCCATGGAGAAGCTGCCTTTCCCACCCACCCACTCACCCCACCCCTGAGCCCAGCCTGGTAAAGATAACCAAAATGATGAATGTTGAAAGACCTACAAGAAAATGAGCAGAGTGAAGCATGATTGTTGGAATTGTGGACTAGTCCAGACATTCTGGAAGGCAGTTTGGATCCGTGGCTAAAGTCACGAAAGCATACATACTCTTCAGTCAAGAAATGCCATGACTTGGACCCTGTCCCAAACAGGTCCAAGAGAGGAAAAGGACCCAGATGCACAGAAGTATTCCTAGAAGAAAGGGGCCTGTCTTCCTATGGGAAGGGCCAAACAAAGGAAGGAATCTGAACATGAAGGACTGTTCATGTGCCATAAGGAATGACCAAATGGACAGTTTCTGAGGACCCTGAGAAGACCTCTCTGAACAGATGCAGAGTTAAGAGAACAGAAGCAGGTGAATGCTATTTACAAGATGCCAACAACCTTCTAAATGCCCTTTGGAAAGCCTTGAGGACTGCTGAATGCAGTGATAAGCCAGGATGCCACAGGCATGATAAGGAAACTGGCTACTCAATTCCTCCAGGGATGCAGAGACAGATGGACATTTGTGGTCATGGCCAATGTGGGAATCTGCTGGCAGGACTGTTCATGGTTGTCATGATAGTTTTCCTTTCCTACGTTTATTGTCCAGTTAGGGAGGGGAAAGGAAGTGCTTGTCAATATGAAAAAGATAATGAAATGAAATTGGGAGAAAATTAAAGGAAATGTTTTTAAACTCTCCTTGTAAATCCTCTCTTGTAAATGGTGAAATGTACTTTAAAAAGTGAAGGGGAGGGGCGGCCAGGTGGCTCAGCGAGTAAGAGCACCAGCTCCAGTGTTGGGATGACCTGGAGATCAAATCCCGGGCTCAGACACTCAGCACCACACCCAGAAATAACTGGCTGTGTAACCTTAAGCAAGTTAATTAACCCGGAATTAAAAAAAAAAAAAAAAAAAGAAAAGAAAAAAGTGAAGGGGTCATGAGCAGAACCAGGAGAATGTTATACAGAGTAATAGAAACATTGCACAAGGAAGAATTGGAAAAGACTTAGCTCTTCTCAGCAGTGCAATGATCCAAGATGTCACCAAAGATCTTATGATGAAGCAGACTGTACACCTCCAGAGAAAGAACTGATAATCTCTGATTATAGATTGAGGCAGGCTTCTTTCTTTCTTTTTT
>NW_027186352.1:1560994-1566544 GCF_028583685.1 Petaurus breviceps papuanus
GTTTTACATGATTGCACATGTATAACCTATATCAGATTGCTTACCACAGGGGTGGGAAACCTGTGGCCTGAAAGCCACATGTGGCCTTCTAGGTCCTCGGGTGGGGCCTTTGACCATGTCCAAGTTTTTTAGACCAAATCCTTTTATTAAGAGGATTTGTTCCATGAAGTTTGGATTCAGTCAAAGGGCTATACTTGAGGACCTAGAGGGTCACATGTGCCTTGAGGCCACAGGCTCCCTACCCCTGGCTCACTGTCTTGGGGAGGGAGGAGAGGAGAGAGGCATGGACAGAATTTGCAACTCAAAACTTTTTTTAAAGACAATGTTAAAAAATTGTTTTAACATTGTAATTGGCAGGAGAATAAAATGTTGTTTAAAAATGTCATTAAGAAATATTTAGGGGTGGAGCCAAAATGGCGGAACAGAAGCAGGAGCTTTTCTGAGCTTCTCCATGAATTTCATCACTAACCTCTAAAAAGTGAATCTGAACAAATTTTAGAGTGACAGAAACCACTGGGAGATGGAGCATGGAAGATTCCCAGCCCACAAAAGCACCCAGGTAGGTCTGGGCAGGGGGAGCATGGATCATGTAGGGGTTGCACCAGTGCGGATCTGAGAGCAAAGCAGAGCAGAGTAAGAGTGAGCCCCAGCCAGTGAATCCACCCACCCCAAGGGATGGAGGATCAGTCAGAGCTGGGTAAGAGAAAGTGCAGGGTTGTGGCAGCAGCTTCTCCTGGGACTATCAGCCTGCAGCCTGGATATCTAAAAAGCACCTACCTGAAACTCCAGGAACCAAGATGGTGGAGTAAACCTTAGCTGCTCTAATCCCTATCCCTGACTCTGAAAGCCCAGAGACTAATGCCTAAATCAGTGTAAAATCCTGAAACAGTGGAAACAGCCTCAGGCTCAGGAGTCCCAGAGGAAGGGTGTGACTGAAGATGTGCTGAGCCTGAAGTGAGATTAGGAGGCATCCCAACAAGCCCCATCTCAGCTGACCAGGGGGAGATCCTGAAGCCCAGGGGGGTGGAGACAGCAAGTGCTAACCACAGAAGCCAAGGTGTGCCTTAGCACAATCAGGGGAATCTGTAGACATCAGCCTGGAAGGCCACCAGCTGCTGAACCTACCTGAGCTGGAGCACAGAGGCACAGAGGCTGAAACCTGAAGTGGCCAGACCACCCCTCCACATGTTACTTTGTGAGCCTCAGGGTAACCCAGGGAAAACACTGAGAGTCCTGGCCTTGGCCTCACTCTAGACACCCAGAGGCTAAAGCACAAAAAGTCAACAACCAAGCCCTTCGCTCCCAGCCTGAGAAGAGTGGGTCAGAGCCTTCTGTATCCCAGAAGCAGAAATCCACTCTAAAAGTCAGAACATAGGCAATCACAATGGGCAAGAAGGAAACTGTGAAATCAAGAATGATACAATCCTATTATAGCAAGCAAGAACAACCAAATTCAGAGGACAACATGGACTCTATACTCATACCTGAGAACACAGAAGGAAATATGAACTGGTCTCAAGCCCAAAAAAAGTATTCTTGGAGAAGCTCAAGAAAGATTTTAAAAGCCAAATTATAGAGGTAGAAAATAAATTTTAAAATACATTGACCAAATTGGGAAAAAAATCTCACTGAAGAAAACAAATCCTTAAAAAGTAAAATTTGTGAATGGGACAGGAGGTTCCAAATCTAATAGGAGAAAATACCTCCCCCCCAAAAAAAGAGCTTCAAAAACTAACCAAGGAAAATAATTCACTAAAAATCAGAATCAGTCAAATCGAAGCTAAGGACTCTATGATACATCAAGAGTCAGTCAAACAAAACATAAAGACTGAAAAATTAGAAGAAAGTGTAAAATATCTCACTGGAAAAACAACTGACCTGGAGAACTAGGTCAGAGATCTAGGAGAGATAACCTAAGAATTACTGGTCTACCAGAAAACCATGATGAAAAAAACAGCCTGGACAACATATTCCAAGAGATTGTCAAAGAAAACTGTCCTGAGGTCCTAGAATAAGAGGGTAAAATAGTTATCAAAAGAATTCACTGGACTTCTCCTGAAAGAGATCACAAATTGAAAACTCCAAGAAATATTGGAGAAAAATTCCAGAATTACAAGGTCAAGGAGAAAACACTGCAAGCAGTCAGAAAGAAAAAATTCAAATATCATGGAACTACAGTCAGGATTACACAGGACCTAGCAGCTTCTACATTAAAAAATCAGAAGGATTGGAATTTGGTATTTTGTAAGGCAAAAGAGCTTGGACTGCAACCAAGGATCAACTACCCAGCAAAACTGAGCATAATCTTTCAGGCAAGGATGTGGACATTTAATGAAATAAACGACTACCAGACTTTACTGATGAAAAAGCCAGAGCTCAATGGAAAATTTGATCTTCAAATACAAGACTCAAGAGAGACATGAAAAGGTAAATAAGGAAAACACACACACACATGCACACATGCGCACATAACTTCTGAATCAATAAGAGCAAACTGTTTACATTCCTATATGAGAAGCTGATGCCTGTCAATATTGAAATTTATATAATTATAGCAACATTTAAAAGGGATATACCGTGTTTCCCCGATAATAAGACCTATTCCGAAAATAAGCCCCCCTTACTGTGTAAGATTCCTCTAAAATAAGCCCTCCCCCGAAAATAAGCCCTATTGAGATTGCTACTGTAGTGAAGGTGATCCCCTGCGCTACATGCTACATTATGGTACCCTCTGTATGCACCATCCCCCCCCGGGTGAAATGCATGCTGCGCTCCGAGCTGCATCCAATCAAAGCTGCAGCAGTGAGCGCGGTCATCCTGTTCTTCCCCAGTGATTTGCTTATTGAATAAAGGTACATTTTTTTGTTCACATTTACCTGTTTATTAAAATTGCTGTCAATGTTCATTAAAATAAGCCCTCCCCTGAAAATAAGCCCTCTGGTGTTTTTCTGTCCAAAAAATTAATAAGACAGTGTCTTATTATCGGGGAAACACGGTACATAGATAGAGGGTGTGGGTATACATTAACCAATGTGATGATATAAAAAAAACCTTATTAAGGGGTAAAAAAATGACTGTAATGGGAGAAAAGGAAAGGATGAGGCAGAAAAGGGTAAATTATGCCACACAAAGAGGCATAAAAACATACTATAGTAGAGGGAAAGAAGGGAGGGAGATGAACATCATATGAACTTTATTCTCATTGGTTATGGTTCAAGGAGGGATCAACATAATCAGTTAAGTTTAGGATTCTAACATGAAAAGACACAAAAACTCATCATGGTAGAGGGAAAGGAGGGAGGGAGAAGAACACTGTATGAAATTTACTCTCATCAGTTTGGGTTCCAAGAAGGAATAACATCCTCCATTAAATATAAAAATCTGTTGTGCCCTATAGCAGTAGGAGGAGTAAGGAGGACAAAAGGGGGGGGGGAGTTAGAAGGGAGGGAAATAGTAGTAAGGGGAAAGGGTAGGTAAAGAGAGGTGGGGCATAGGGAGGGAATACTGATGAAGGCAGCAGTCAAAAGGAAAACTCTTAAGGAGGGGAAGGGAGAAGGAAGAAATAAAAACATAAACAGGGGAGGGAATAGGATGGAGGGAAAGATCTCTGGAGAAAACTGAAAAGGAATATACCTTCTTCTCAGCAGTACATGGAACATACACAAAAACTGACCATGTACTAAGACATTAAAACCTCACAATTCAGTGCAGATAGGAAGAAATATTAAATGCATCCTTCTCAGATCATGATGCAATAAAAATCATATGCAATAAAGGGCCATGGAAAGATAGATTAAAAACTAATTAGAAAGTAAATAAATTAATTCTAAAGAATGAGTGAGTCAAACAAGAAATTATAGAAACAATAAGTAACTTTATTCAAGAGAATGACAATAATGAGGCAACATAACAAAACTTGTGGGATGCAGTAAAAGCAGTTCTTTTTTTCCATTTTTCAAATGCTTTATTAACTTCTGATTTACATCATTCATTTCCACCAAATTTTGAGTTACAAATTTTCTCCCTGTTTTTCCCCTACCCACCACCCCAAAATAGCAGTCCCACAGGATATCCCCTCCTCCAATCTGCTCTCTCCCATATTTTCTCCCATACCCCTTTTGACTTTTCCAGTAGGGCATGGTGGATCTCTATGCCCCAGTGCTTGTATATATTATTTCCAAATTACATGTAAAATAGTATTAATAATAGTATGTATATATATATATATATATATATATTAAACATTTGATTTTAAAACTTTGAATTCCAGATTCATTCCTTTCCTCCCTTGTCACCTACCCTTACTTGGAAGATAAGCAGTTCAGTATAGATTGTACATGTGTAGCTATTTCAAAACAATAACATAGTAGATATAATTATAAAAGATTAACTATATCACGCTCTTTCCTATCCCACCTCCCACTTGTTCTATTCTCTACTTTGGTCCCATCCCCTTTAAAAAGTGGGTGCTTCCAACTTCCCTCCCCTCAGCTTGCCCTCCTTTCCATCATTCCCCCTCTAATTCCCTTCTCCCCTACTCTCCTCTAGGGTGAGATACCCTATTAAGTGTGTATTTCATTCCCTCCCCAAGCCAAATTCAACAAGAATGAGGTTGACCCATTCCCTTTTGCCTTCCTATTCTTCCTCTCCTTTGTAACCATTTTCCCTTGCCTCTTCTGTATGAGATAGTTTACCCCATTCTGTATCTCCCAATCTTGTCTCTTTATATTCCTCTCTCACCTCTTAATTTCACCTTTTAAGTATCATCCCTTCCTATTAAATTGGTCCTGTGCCCTCTATCTATGTATACCTGTTAACATATATACACACATTCACATATGTATTCATATGCCCATATACCCTCATATATATATATATATATATTTCTATTCCCTTCAACCATTTTCATACTGAGAAAAGTTTCATCAGTTACAATGATTGTTTTTCCATGTAGGAATATTAATAGTTCAACTTTGATAAGTTCCCCATGATTTCTTTTTTTTTCCTATTTTTTTAATGCTTTATTAACTTCTGATTTACATCATTCGTTTCCACCAGATTTTGAGTTACAAATTTTCTCCCCATTTTTCCCCCACCCATCCCCTCAAAACGGCAGTCCCACAGGATATCTCCACCTCCAATCTGCTCTCTCCCATATTTTCTCCCATACCCATTTCGACTTTTCCAGTGGATCTCTATGCCTCAGTGCCTGTACATCCTATTTCTTAATTACATGTAAGATGGTATTAATAATAGTATATATATATATATACATATACACACACACACACACACACATATATATATATTTGAATATTTGATTTTAAAACTTTCAATCCCAGATTCATTCCCTTCCCCCCCTGCCACCCACCCCCACTGGGGAGACAAGCAGTTCAGTATAGGTTGTACATGTGTGGCTAATGCAAAACAATAACATAATAGATATATTGTAAAAGACTGACTATATTTCCCTCCCACCCGTTCTATTCTCTACTTTGATCCTGTCCCTTTTCAAAAGTGGGTGCTTCCAACTTCCCTCCCCCCCAGCCT
>NW_027186352.1:1566644-1567174 GCF_028583685.1 Petaurus breviceps papuanus
CCCTCCTCAAGCCAGATTCAATAGGAATAAGGTTGACCCATTCCCTTCTGCCCTCCTATTCGTCCCCTCCATTGCAACCATTTCCCCTTGCCTCTTCTGTATGAGACAGTTTGCCCCATTCTGTCTCTCCCCATCTCCTCTCATTATACTCCTCTCACCTCTCAATTTTACCTTTTAAGTATCATCCCTTCCTGTTAGTTTGGTTCTGTGCCCTCTATCTATGTATACCTGTAAACGTATATACACACATTCACATATGTATTCATATTCCCATATACCCTCATATAAAGACATATATATATATATATATATATATATATATATATTTCTAATCCCTTCAACTACTGAGAAAAGTTTCATAAGTTACAATTATTGTTTTTCCATGTAGGAATGTTAATAGTTCAACTTTGATAAGTTCCTTATGATTTCTTTTCCCTGTTTACCTTCTCATGCTTCTCTTGCTTCTTGTATCTGAATGTCAAATTTTCTATTCAACTCTGGTTTTTTCAGCAAGAATGCTTGAAAGTCCT
>NW_027186352.1:1572174-1584228 GCF_028583685.1 Petaurus breviceps papuanus
TTTAGTGTGTATTTCCCTCCCTCCTCAAGCCAGATTCAATAGGAATAAGGTTGACCCATTCCCTTCTGCCCTCCTATTCGTCCCCTCCATTGCAACCATTTCCCCTTGCCTCTTCTGTATGAGACAGTTTGCCCCATTCTGTCTCTCCCCATCTCCTCTCATTATACTCCTCTCACCTCTCAATTTTACCTTTTAAGTATCATCCCTTCCTGTTAGTTTGGTTCTGTGCCCTCTATCTATGTATACCTGTAAACGTATATACACACATTCACATATGTATTCATATTCCCATATACCCTCATATAAAGACATATATATATATATATATATATATATATATATATTTCTAATCCCTTCAACTACTGAGAAAAGTTTCATAAGTTACAATTATTGTTTTTCCATGTAGGAATGTTAATAGTTCAACTTTGATAAGTTCCTTATGATTTCTTTTCCCTGTTTACCTTCTCATGCTTCTCTTGCTTCTTGTATCTGAATGTCAAATTTTCTATTCAACTCTGGTTTTTTCAGCAAGAATGCCTGAAAGTCCTGTATTCCACTGAATGACCATATTTCCCCCTGAAACATGATACTCAGTTTTGCTGGGTAGGTGACTCTTGGTCTTAATCCCAGCTCCCTTAACCTCCGGAATATCACATTCCAAGCCCTTCGATCCGTCAGTGTAGAAGCTGCCAGATCCTGGGTTATTCTGATTGTGTTTCCACAATATTCAAATTGTTTCTTCCTGGCTGCTTGTAATATTCTCTCCTTACTCTGGGAATTCTGGAACCTGGCTATAATATTCCTAGGAGTTTTCTTTTGGGGATCTTTTTCAGGAGGTGATCGGTGGATTCTTTCAACCTCTATTTTGCCCTCTGGTTCTAAAACATCAGGGCAGTTTTCTTTGAGAACTTCCTGGAGGATGCTTTCTAGGTTTTTACTTTGGTCATGGCTTTCAGGTAGTCCAATAATTTTTAAATTCTCTCTCCTGGATCTATTTTCCAGGTCAGTGGTTTTTCCCATGAGATATTTCACATTGCCTTCTATTCTTTCATTTGTTTGGATCTGTTTGACAGCCTCTTGATTTCTCATAAAGTCATTAGCTTCTATTTGCTCCAATCTAATTCTGAAGCAATGATTCTCCTCAGTGAGCTTTTGAGATTCTTTTTCCATCTGGCAAATTCAACTTTTTAAGGCATTCTTCTCCTCATTGCCTTTTTGAGCCTCCTTTGCCATTTGAGTCAGTCTGTTTCTTAAGGTATTATTTTCTTCAGTCAGGCTGTTGACTCTCATTTCATAATTTTCTTGCATTGTTCTCATTTCTCTTCCCAATTTTTCCTCCACTTCTCTTATCAGCTTCTTAAGGTCCTCTATGGCCTGTAACCAGCTTGTATTTTCCTTTGAAGCTTTTGGTGTAGGAGTACTGACTTCATTGTTTTCCTCCTGTTCCATGCCTTGCTCCTTCTTATCCCCAAAATAGGAGTATAATGTTGGAATCTTCTGTCTGCTTTGCTTCCTTTGCCTGCTCATTTTGCCACTCAATTATTTGACTTTTGGGCTTTTGGCCACAGTACGACTTTGCCACCAGACAGGGGAATTTTCGTCCCAAACGCTGGGGTTTTCTCAGTTGCCGGAGGTATTAGATGGGTGCCCTCTCTGAGGTCTCCACACGCTCTGGCAAGCTGGACACACACCCCAGGGCCTCCACCCTAGACTAAAATCCAGATCCAAGCAGGTTAAAGCAAGAGCAATTACCCCTCAGACTGGTGCTTGGTCCCCCTACACTCTGCAGGCCAGGAGCTGAAGCCGCCATGTGGCGCTGGCAGGCTGTGCTGGAGTCTCAGCGGTTTCTTGCCCCAGGGGTAAAAGCCACGCACTCCCACTTACTGGTCCCAAAGTCCAGACTGTACTGACCTCTCACTTTGTCCTTTGTGTCTATGTGATGATAAATCTGGAAACGGCCACAGCTGCTGCTGATCTGGAGTCCCTCTGGCTGGCGGCTGGTCAGGCCGGCCTTGGGGCTAAAGCCTCGGTGTGGTGCTAGGCTCGGCTCCCAGAGCGCTGTGCTGGCCAATTCCTGCCGGCCTGCCAAGCTGTCCTCAGCGGGAGGTTAGCTTCTCTGTGTCATTATGTGGGCTCTGAAGCTCCAAAGTTTGTTTAGAGTCCCCTTTTTACATGGATTGGGGAGGGTGGAAGCCAGAGCCCCGGGAAGGTCTTGCTTCTACTCCGCCATCTTGGCCCTGCCCCCCTCCCATGATTTCTTTTCCCTGTTTACCTTCTCATGCTTCTCTTGCTTCTTATATCTGAATGTCAAATTTTCTATTCAACTCTGGTTTTTTCAACAAGAATGCTTGAAAGTCCTCTATTCCACTGAATGACCATATTTTCCCCTGAAACATGATATTCAGTTTTGCTGGGTTGGTGATTCTTGGTTTTAATCCCAGCTCCTTTGACCTCTGGAATATCATATTCTAAGCCCTTTGATCCCTCAGTGTAGAAGTTGCCAGATCCTGGGTTATCCTGATTGTATTTCCACAATATTCAAATTGTTTCTTCCTTGCTGCTTGTAATATTCTCTCCTTAATCTGGGAATTCCAGAACTTGGCTATAATATTGCCAAGAGGTTTCTTTTTGGGATCTTTTTCAGGAGGTGATTGGTGGATTCTTTCTATCTCTATTTTGCCCTCTGGTTCTAAAACATCAGGGCAGTTTTCTTTGAGAACTTCCTGGAGGATGCTTTCTAGGTTTTTACTTTGGTCATGGCTTTCATGTAGTCCAATACTTTTAAAATTATCTCTCCTGGATCTATTTTCCAGGTCAGTGGTTTTTCCCATGAGATATTTCACATTGCTTTCTATTCTTTCATTTGTTTGGATATGTTTAACAGCATCGTGATTTCTCATAAAGTCATTAGCTTCCATTTTCTCCAATCTAATTCTAAAGGAATGATTCTCCTCAGTGAGATTTTGAGATTCTTTTTCCATCTGGCAAATTTGGCTTTTTAAGGCATTCTTCTCCTCATTGCCTTTTTGAGCTTCTTTTGCCATTTGAATTAGTCTATTTTTAAGGTGTTATTTCCCTCAGTCAGGCTGCTGACTCTCATTTTGTAATTTTCTTGCATTGTCCTCATTTCTCTTCCCAATTTTCCCTCCACTTCTGTTATCTGCTTCTTAAGCTCCTCTATGGCCTGTAGCCAGCTCGTATTTTCCTTTGAAGCTTTTGGTGCAGGAGTTCTGACTTCACTATCTTCCTCCTGTTCCATGCTTTGATCCTTTTTGTCCCCAAAATAGGAGTCTAATGTTGGAATCTTCTGTTTGCTTTGTTTCCTTTGCTTGGTCATGTCGCCCCTCAGTCACTTGACCCCTGGACTTTTTGCCACAGTAGGACCCTGCCACCAGACATGGGAGCTTTCACCCCAAATGCTGGGGTTTTCTCAGCTGCTGGAGGTATTAGTTGGGTGCCTTCTCAGAAGCCTCCACACACTCTGGCAAGCAGGTCACATGCCCCAGGACCTCCACCCTAGACCGCAATCCAGATCCAAACAGGTTAAAGCAAGAGTGATTACCCCTCAGACTGGTAGCTTGGTCCCCCTACACTCTGCAGGCCAGTCTGAAGCTGCCGTGTGGTGGTGGCTGGCTGTGCCTGGGGTCTCAGTGGCTTCTCGCCCTAGAGGCACAAGCTGAAGCACTCCCATTTACTGGGTCCCTAAGTCCAGACTGCATTGACCTCTCACTTTGTCCTTCACATCTATGTGTTGATAATTCTGGATCGCCACAGCTGCTGCTGATCTGGAGACCCTAGGCGGCTAGTCAGGCCCGCCCTGGGGCTAAAGCCTCGGTGTGGGGCTGGGCTGTGCTCCCAGAGCACTGTGCTGGCTGATTCCTGCCAGCCTGCCAGGCTTTCCTCAGCAGGAGGTTAGCTTCTCTGTGTCATTTTGTGGGTTCTACAGCTCCAAAGTTTGTTCAGAGTCCCCTTTTTACATGGATTGGGGAAGGTGGAAGCCAGAGCCACTCAGAGGTCCTGCTTCTACTCCCCCATCTTGACTCCACCCCCACAAAAGCAGTTCTTAGGGGAAGTTTTATATCCCTGAATTCATACACGAATAAAATAGAGGTCAATAATTTGGGCATACAACTGAAAAACCCCCAATTAAATACTAAATTAGAAATAATGAAACCAAAGGAGAGATTACTAAAATTGAAATTAAGAAAACTATTGAATTAATAAAAAAAAACCAAGAGCTGGTTTTATGGGGAAAAAATTGATAGACCTTTAGTCAATATGATAAAAAAAAAGAAGAGACAGAATCCACAAAATGACACAGAGAAGCTAACCTCCTGCTGAGGACAGCCCAGCAGGCCAGCAGCAAGCAGCCAGCACAGAGCTCTGGGAGCCAACCCCAGCCCTGATCAAGCCAGAGGTCTTAGTCCAGGCCAGCATGACCAGCTGCTGGCAGGAGGGACTTCAGATCACCAGCAGCTGTGATGGTTTCCAGAATTATCAACCCATAGATGCCAAGGACAAAGTGAGAGGTCAGTGCAGTGTGGACTTTGGGACATGGGAATTCGTAGTGTGATCCAGCCTTTGCCCCTGGGGTGAGAAGTGACTGAGGTACTGTGGCCATGCAGCCACCACCATGTGGCACCTTCAGCTCCTGGCCTACAGATTGTAGGGGGACCAAGCAACCAGTCTGAGGGGTTTTGCTTTAACCTGCTTGGATATGGATTGCTGTCTAGGGTGGAGGTCCTGGGGTGTGTGACCAGCTTGCCAGAGCATGTGGAAGCTTCAGAGAGGGCACCTAATTAATACCTTCAGCAGCTTCAAAAACCCCATCATTTCAGATAAGGCTCCCCTGTCTGGTGGCAGAGTCCTACTGTGGATAAAAGGCTCAAAAGTCAAGTAATTGAGTGGCAACATGAGCAGGCAAAGGAAGCAAAGCAAACAGAGCAACCCAACTTTACACTCCTATTTTGGGGACAAAAAAGATCAAATTATGGAACAGGAGAAAGACAGTGAAGTCAGAACTCCTGCACCAAAAGCTTCCAAGAAAAATATGAGTGGGTTACAGGCCATAGAGGACCTTAAAAAGGATTTTGAAAATCAAATAAGAGAAGTGGAGGAGGAATTGGGAAGAGAAATGAGAACAATGCAAGAAAATTATGAAATGAGAGTCAACAACCTGACTGAAGAACATAACACCTTAAAAAATAGATTAACTCATATGGCAAAAGAGGCTCAAAAAGGCAACGAGGAGAAGAATGCCTTAAAAAGCTGAATTTGCCAGATGGAAAAAGAATCTCAAAAGTCCACTGAAGAGAATCATTCCTTCAGAATTAGACTGGAGAAAATGGAAGCCAGTGACTTTATGAGAAATCAAGATACTATTAAAGAGATCCAAACAAATGAAAAAAATAGAAGGCGATGTGAAATATCTCACTGGAAAAACCACTGACCTGGAAAATAGATCCAGGAGAGATAATTTAAAAATTATTGGACTACCTGAAAGCCATGATCAAAAAAGGAATTTAGAAATCATCCTTCAAGAAATTCTCAAGGAAAATTGCCCTGAGAATTTTTTTTTAGTTTAATTCTAAAAAATTAGAACCAGAGGGCAAAATAGAAGTTGAAAGAGCCCACTTCTGAAAAAGATCCCCAAAAGAAAACTCTTAGGAATATTATAGTCAGGTTGCAGAGTTCCCAGATCAAGGAGAAAATATTACAAGCAGCCAGGAAGAAACAATTTCAGTATTGTGGAAACACAATCAGGATAACTCAGGACCTGGCAGCTTCTACACTGAGGGATTGAAGGGCTTAGAATATGATATTCCAGAGGTCAAAGGAGCTGGGATTAAAGCCAAGAATCACCTACCCAGCAAAACCGAGTATCATGTTTCAGGGGAAAATATGGTCATTCAGTGGAATAGAGGACTTTCAAGCATTCTTGATGAAAAAATCAGAGTTGAATAGAAAATTTGACATTCAGATACAAGAAGCAAGAGAAGCATGAGAAGGTAAACAGGGAAAAGAAATCATTAGGAACTTATCAAAGTTAAACTATTTATATTCCTACATGGAAAAACAATAATTGTACTTTATTAAACTTTTCTTAATATGAGAATAGTTGAAGGGAATAGAAATGTATATATTTGTGTATGTATATATATATATGTATGTGTGTATGTACACATACATATATGTCTATATAGGAGGGTATATGGTCATATGATTACATATGTGAGTGTGTGTATATATGTCTACAGGTATACATAGACAGAGGGCACAGCACCAATTGAATAGGAAGGGATGATACTTAAAAGGTGAAATTAAGAGGTGAGAGAGGAATATAATGAGAGGAGATGGGGAGAGACAGAATGGAGTAAATTATCTCATATAGAAGAGGCAAGGGAAAATTGTTACAATGGAGGGGAAGAACAGGAAGGCAAAAGGGAATGAGTCAACCTTATTCTCATTGAATTTGGCTTAGGGAGGGAATGACACACGCTAAATAGGGTATCTCATCCTACAGGAGAGTAGAGGGGAAGGGGAAGAGAGGGAGGATAATGGAAGGGTGGGCAGGCTGAGGGGAGGCAAGTTGGAAGCACCCACTTTTGAAAAGGGACAGGATCAAAGTAGAGAATACAACAAGTGGGGGGTGGGATAAGATGGAGGGAAATATAGTCAGTCTTCCACAATATATCCACTATGGAAATGTTTTGCATAGCTACTCATGTACAACCTATATTAAATTGCTTATCTTACCAAGGAAGGTGGGTGACAAGGGAGGAAGGGAAATAATATGGAATCCAAAGTTTTAAAATTAAATGTTTAAATATATATATATATATATATATACATATTTTTAAAAATATTTTATATGTACCTGGGAAATGAGATTTACAGGCACTGGGGCATAGAGATCCACTGTGCCCTACTGGAAAGTCAAAGGCGGAAAGGGGGAAGATAAGGGAGAGAGCAGATTGGGGGAGGGGATATTCAGTGGGAATGCTGTTTTCGGGTGGTGGGTAGGGAAAATTGGGGAGAAAATTTGTAAGTCAATATCTTGTGGAAATGAATGATATAAACTATAAGATAAAAAGAGAGAAAAAAAGAAGAAAACCAAATTATGAGTATCAAAAACAAAAAGGGTGAATCTACCTCCAATGAAGAGGAAATTAAAACAATAATTAGGGATTCTTTTGCCTGATTGTATACACATAAATTTGACAATGTTAGTGAAATGGATGAATATTTACAAAAATATAAATTGCCCAGATTAACTGAAGAAGTAAATTACTTAAATAACCCCATCTCAGAAAAAGAAATTGAACAAGCCATCAATGAACTCCCTAGGAAAAAATCTCCAGGGTCAGATGGATTTACTAGCAAATTCTATCAAACATTTAAAGAACAATACTTTACAAACTATTTGGGAAAATTGGTGAAGAAGGAGTCCTACCAAATTCTTCTTATGACACAAATATGGTACTGATACCTAAATCAGGAAGAGATAAAATGGAGAAAGGAAATTATAGACCAATTTCATATATATTGCCTTTTGGAGGGCAATTGGGGTTAAGTAACTTGCCCAAGGTTACACGGCTAGTTTTATTTTTGTGTGTGTGTTAAGTGTCTGAGGCCGGAACTGAACTCGGGTCCTCCTGACTCTGGGGCCACCGATTTACTCACTGCACCACCTAGCCACCCCCAGGATGGTTCAATATTAGGAAAACTATCAGTATAATTGATCATATCAACAGCAAAACTAGCAGAAATCGTATGATTATCTCCATAGATGCAGAAAAGGCTTTTGACAAAATACTCACCCATTTCTATTAAAAACACTAGAAAGTGTAAGAATAAACAGAGACTTCCTTAAAATAATAACTACCATCTATCTAAAACCATCAGCAAGTATTACATATAAAGGGGATAAGCTAGAAGCATTTCTAATAAGATCAGGAGTGAAACAAGCTTGTCCACTATCACCCCCTCATTCAATTTGGAACTAGAAATATTAGCAGTAGTGATAAGAAAGGAAAAGGAAATTGAAAGAATAAAATTAGGCAAAGAAGAGACTAAGCTATCACTCTTTTCAGATGATATGATGATATACTTAGAGAATCCTAGAGAATCAAGTAAAAAACTATTTGAGATAATAAATAAATTTGTCAAAGTTGCAGGTTATAAATTAAACTCACATAAATCCTTGGAATTCCTATATATTTCTAATGAAATCCAACAGGAAGAGATAGAAAGAGATATCCCATTTAAAGTTACTGTAGACATTATAAAATATTTGGGAATCTACCTGCCAAAAAAAACCCCAGGACTTATATGAACACAACTACAAAACACTTTTCACACAAAATCAGATCTAACTAATTGGAAAAACATTAGTTGCTCATGGCTGGGTCGAGCTAATATAATAAATATGACAATTTTACCTAAATTAAATTACATGTTTAGTGTCATACCAGTCAATCTACCAAAAAATTACTTTATAGATCTAGAAAAATTTATAACATAATTCATTTGGAAGAACAAAAGGTCCAGAATATCAAGGGAATTAATAAAAAGAAATGCTAGAGAAGGTGGCCTAGCCAGACCAGATTTTAATCTGTACTATAAAGCAGCAGTCATCAAAATTACTTCGTACTGGCTGAGGAATAGAGTAGTGGATCAGTGGAATGGATTAGGTACATGAGACACAGCAGTCAATGACTATAGTAATCTACTGTTTAATAAATCCAAAGATCCCAGTTTTGGGCATAATGACTCACTGTTTGTCAAAAACTGCTGGGAAAAGTGCAATATAGTATGGCAGAAATTGGGCATAGACCATTATCTAACACCATATACCAAAATCAAGTCTAAATGAATGCACAATCCAGGTATAAAGGCGGATACTGTAAGCAATCTGAGAAAGCAAGGAATAGTTTACCTGTCAGATTTATGAAGAAGGGAAGATTTTATGACCAAACAAGAATTAGAGAACAGTGTAAAATGCAAAATGAATAATTTTTATTACATTAAATTGAAAAGTCTCTGTACAAATAAAGCCAATGTAGCGGCAAGCACCCCAGCATCCCTAGGGTGGCTGCTCACACAGGTTCTTGTATCTGCTTTGATAAAGGAAAGCAACTCAAAATGGGTTAACAAGCTTACTTTAATCAGTCAAACATATATCGTTTACCTAGTTCAGGGGATAAAGGTCAGCACCCCAAACTTCAGAGTATACAGACAGAATTATCAAGACAGAAACAGATCAAGTAGACAGCTTTCCAAACTGTCCAACCATTACATCCATACCAAATCAACATCTGGGTTTTTCAAAGCCGAGGGGGGGGGGCGCTCAACGACTGGCTTCACAGAGTTTCATCTGATCAAATCACAGAACACTTCTCAAAGTGAGCCCCCAAAACAAACCTACACATCAGGGCTATATAGCCTTCTCCTGGCTCAGAGAATGTAACAACCTTATTGACTCATTGGCCAATCAAGAAGTATCTACTGAAAAACAAGCCTCCCACCTCAGGCTCCAGGTGCATTTTAGCCTAGGGGCAGGGAAGATCTTTAAAATTTACATTCCCATTACAGAAGTGGAAAATTGGGAAAAAAATTTTACTACCCGTGTCTCTGATAAAGGCCTTATTTCTAAAATATACAGAGAACTGAGTCAAATCTATAAGAATACAAATCATTCCCCAGCTGATAAATGGTCAAAGAATATGAACAGGCAGTTTTCAGAGGAAGAAATTAAAGATATCTATAAGCATACGAAAAAATGCTCTAAAACACTATTGATTAGAGAAATGCAAATCAAAACATCTCACCCATCAGATTGGCTAAGATGACAAAACAGGAAAATAATAAATGCTGCAAAGGATGTGGAAAATTTGGAACACTAATGCTTTGTTGGTGGAGTTGTGAACTGATCCAACTATTCTGGAAAGTAGTCTGGAACTATGCCCAAAGGGCTATAAATAAGTGCATACCCTTTGACCCAGCAATACCACTTCTGGGGTTATATCCCAAAGAGATCAAAGAAGTGGGAAGAAGCCCCGTATGTACAAAAATATTTATAGCAGCTCTTTTTCTGGTGGCAAAGACTTGGAAATCAATGGGGTGTCCATCAATTGCAGAATGGCTAAACAACTTGTGGTATATGAATGTAATGGAATATTATTGTATTATAAGAAATGAGGAGCAGACAGACTTCATAATAACCTGGAGAGGCTTACACAAACTGATGTTGAGTGAGAAGAACAGAACCAGGAGAAATTTGTACACAACTACAGACACAAAGTATGTGTGACAACTAACCTTGATAGACTGGGCTCTTCTCAGCGATTCAAGATTATAAGACAACTCCAAAAGACTCATGATGAAAGGAGATGTCCACATCCAGAGAAAGAACTACAGAGTTTGAATGCAGGTTGAGGCAAACTACCTGCTCTCTTTCTTTTTCTTGTTTGGTTTTGTTTCCTCTTTCCCATTGTTCATTCCATGGGTTACAATCCTTCTTTATAACCTGACTAATGTCTATTGTGAAGTTATTTGCAGATCCTATACTTGATTGCATGCCACCATGGGGGGGAGGGGGGAGAGGAGAGGGAAGAGGAGGGGGAGAAAATTTAGAACTCAAGCAATTGTGGAACTGAATCTTGTAAACGAAAAGTAAACAAATTAATTTTTTAAAAGTTTAAAAAAAGAGAAATATTTAACAAAATAAATACAATAAAACATCCAAAAATTTTCTAACGTCTCTTCCAACCTTAAATCTGTGATGTTAGAATCTGTTTTCAATCTACAGGCATGTATGGACACCTGCTGAGAGCCTGGCCCTGTACAGTAGAGGCAAGTAACATCTGAAAGCCATCCCACAGTAAGTCACGTCGCAGGTAAGGAGGTCTAGAAGCCTTTGTCTCACCAGTCCCCCCAGAGGGGAAGGGGAAAAGGAATCTCCTGGGCGATGCCCCTCATTTCACCTCCAGTCTCAGAGGACACTCAAAGAGTCTCTGATCAATCACCCAGCAAACACCCAAACACCTATTGTGCTCCAGGCCTGGCCGGGCTCCAAAGGGAACAAACCAGTCCCTGCTCCCAAGGAACTTGCCCTCTCTTTGGTGCCTCGGTGGGTGGGAAGGTGGGTAAGTCCCATCCCTGAGGTTCAAGCCCAAGGGCTTCCAGCTTCAAGCATGACTCCTGGCCTTGGGGAGCGTAGAAGATCCAAGACACAAGGCGGACCTGGAAGCTTCTTGTCTGTGCCTTTTGAGCCTGATCTTGGCCAGTCCGAAGGTACTGCTACTGACTGCGTGTGAGCATCCCAGAGACCTCCCGCACCCCAGGAACTCCCTGTGTGCTCAAAGCTCAGAGGGCTCCAGGCGGGGGTCTGTGGGATCCCTGGTGGGCTGTGGGGTGGGAGGGGCCTATCTTCCGGGTCCAGAGAAGGGCGTGGCCAGTGGGGGAGGCAGCTGCTGGCTGATTGGAAAGCAACCTGAAGCCCAGAATGGTAAGAGATATTCGCCCCACGGACTGTGTCCTCAGCAGGTGGCCCTCTGGGGCCTCGGTGCCAGTCCCACTTTGTCTGTCCTCACGGACACGGACACAGGTGGGTGCCTGCATCCTTTGGTGCCCCTGCAAAGATGCCATTAGAGGTACCCCCCTCTTGCCCCCCGGGTTCCCAACTTCCTCTTGTCTGTACATGAAAAGGGCTAGAAATGAAACAGAACCAGTATCTCCACGTCACAGTGAATGGCCCAGCTTCGAGGAACCCTGAGAGGGAATGAAAAGGCAGTTGGACGAATCTTGAGCCGCATCCCACTTTCTGCAACCACGCTGGTTTTTGTTTCTTCCCAAAGGCACCTTGGGACCCAAGGCAGCCCACAGCGGTGCTGGGGACACAAATGAGACAGTCCCAGGAGCCGGCACTCTGGGGGGGGTACCTCTAATGGCATCTTTGCGGGGCCGCAAGGAAGAAAAAAACGGGGGAGGGGGCGGACAAACAAACAATGTACGAGGAGGAGATAGCGGGGGGACGCCACGGGGGGAGGGGGG
>NW_027186352.1:1584328-1596245 GCF_028583685.1 Petaurus breviceps papuanus
GGGGGGGGGGGGGGGGGGGGGGGCGGCCTGCAACGGGCGCCTGAGGAAGGAAATACAGTGGTTATGAGAGGGAGAAAGCACTAATGTTCTCAGGGGAGATCAGGAAGGGCGCTTTGAAGGGGGGGGAGGGGAGGGCATGCTGCCAAAAGAGACAACGGAGGCTGGAGGTTGGCACCAAGTGACAGCATTGGGGATCTTGGGAACGGTCAGCCTGGAGTGGAAGCTGGAGACTTGAGGGTGAGGAGGGGAATGGAATATTTAGACCAAGGACAACGCCAACCGTTTTGAAGTCAGGGAGTGACCCAGTAAGACCCTTCGCCCAGGAATGTTCAGTGAGCAGCTGTGTGGAGGACACATCGGGAGAGGAGAGACTGGAAGCACAGAATCCGAGGAGGGGTCTGCAGCAGTCGTCTAAAGCAGTCGTGAGGAGGACAGGAGTTAGGATCCCCTGGCACAGGAGCGGAGGCTTCAGAGAGAACCCAGACTGAACAGTTATTGCGGGGCCTCCAGGCACGGTTTGGAAGCTGCAAGGGATCTCCTAAGCCTCTCATCCAACCAGACCTGAAGGCATCTCCAGGAGTCTGACAGGAGTGCCGGGCTCTGCTTGGAGCCTGCAAAGGAAAGGGAGCCCAGACCAACAGGGGAAGATTCTGCTGCCTAAATCACTTCTTTGCAACTCTCTCCCTACTCCCCCCATCTCTCTTGGCACTGCCCTGTGAGGCCAGTCCCCACTCTTCACGGACCCTTTCCAGTACTGGACCACAGCTCTTCTATCCCCCTCTGCCAAATCTCTTTTCCAGGCAAAATAAGCCCAAGTCCTTCAGTGCTGTTCAGATGGGATGAATTCAAGGCCCCTGAGTCACCATACTGATTCCCCTCTTCCAGCCACTGTCCAGTTTGTCAATGGCCTTCTTAAACCAAGAACTGGACACCAGCCTCCAGATGGATCTGACCAGACTGTCACCTCCTTATTCCTAGAAGTCATGTCTTTCTACATGCAGCTTTTTAAAGATTATGTTGTAAAGACAATGTGGTCTTTTTTTTTTTTTTTTGCCTTTTGGAGGGCAATTGGGGTTAAGTAACTTGCCCAAGGTTACATGGCTAGTGCTTTTTTTGTGTTAAGTGTCTGAAGCCAGAACCGAATGCAGGCCCTCTCAACTCCGGGGCGAGGCTTTACTCACTGAGCCACCTAGCCGCCCCAACCATGTGGTCTTACTTGAGTTTGTCTTCACTGTGCAGAGGACAGTAGGGGCCCTGGGGCTGGTCAGCTTTTTTAGATATAAAAGACCAAAGGTGAACATAGGTTTGCCATAAAACTAAGGGAAGCAGAATCCCAAAGACTGGACCCTTAGAGTCCTTCAAGGCTCAGTCCATGCACCACCACCTACTGGAAGCCTTCCCTGATTTCCCAGAGGTTAGTGCTCTCTCTCTTGCTCCTGGAAAGGGAAGGGGGTTGCAATGCCAAGGCGTTTCCCTTGAGGGAGAGGGCAGGAGGACGGGGGTCTCTGATTGGCTTGATAAAGCTGGAGAACTAATTGGCCCTCTGAGATTATGGCAGGCCTCACTAGAATGTTGGGGGGTGAGGGCTGCTCATCTAGCCCCCCAGGGGAGATCAGGTCTCCAGATATACCTAAGATCAGATGCTGTATTGTCCCCAGGGTAAACATGCACAGCTCCCAGGGAGGTTGGGTGGTTGGCCCAGGTTCAAACTGGAATGTGTTTCCTCTCTCAAGGAGACACAGCAGGTGAGTACAGGCCTGGGGGTGATGAGGCTCCCAGGAAGGGTTACCCACCAGGATGAATAAAAACCATTCCTTAATCCCCCAGCCAGGGCATCCCACAAGCCCAATTCCAGACTGTGAAAGTTTAAAGCCAAACTAAGACTTTTGGGATGTGCTGTCTACCTGCACATGCACCCTGTGTGACACACCCGCACCCTGTGTGCACACACATACACACACCCTATACACACCCTGCATATCCATAGACACACCCTGTATACACAAACACACACACCCTGCATATACATACACACACCCTGTACACACAAACACATACAACCTGTACACACAAATACACACTCTGTACACACATACCCTGCATATACATACACACACCCTGCATATACATAGACACACCCTGCATATACATAGACACACCCTGTACACACAAACACACACACCCTGCACATCATTTCTCTATAGTCTATATCCACATCTATATCTGTATCTCTCTATATTTATGTTGAGACAGACAGACAGAAAAACAAACAGACACACAGGTAGATAGAGAAAAAGACAGACAGACAGACAGGCATCCAGAACAGCCCTGCTATTGCCTTGAGTCCTGATGAGGGAGCTGAGGACTCTTTTATGCACATCTCCCCACTTAGACCTGCACCACCTTCCAGCAATATTTTGAGCTATCCGCCTCAGAGGAAGCTGGGGGGGGGGGTGGATGGGGACAGCAGGGGCCCAAACTGAACCCAGCATCTGGAGGTGCCAGGCCATAGACTGTTGCACACATATATGATAGCTTGAGGCAGGAGGGAGGGTAGCAATTAGGGAAATCAGGGTAGGCTTCTCAGAAGAATCAAAACCTGATCTGAGCTTGGAAGGAAGGCAAAAAGGGAGGGTATTGTAGGCATGAAGAAGTCCCAAGAACAGGTGATCGGAGTGTGGTAGCGAGCGCCCCAGCACACCCAGGATGGCCCACTAGCCCAGGTTCTCTGATCTGATTCTAAAGGAAAGACTGCTCAAAAAGGGGTTAACAATCCTACTTTTAATTACATTCACTAGTTCAGGGAAAGGTGGAGTGTCCAAGAAAAACAGGTAAGTAGAAGAAGAAGAAGTTAGCACAGAGACCAGCAGACAGGGCCCCAAGTGTCTGAGTAAAGCAATATTGCTTTACACTTTACACACATCCCTGGCTCGAGGGGCCACAGACCTCTGAGCAATCTGGGGGCTCTGAACATATGGCTACTCAGAGTATCGACCAGGAAATCAAAAGATCCTTCTCATGAGCCATCCCCCAAAGCAAAACACCAACCTCCCAGAATACATAACCAAGACTCGGCCCTGGTTGGCTGAGTGCAGAGGAGTTTGGAAATCCTTGTTCCCAACACTGAATTCGAAACTCTAGAGCTCAGGGCCTGATTAGCTCTGGGCCAGGGCTCACGTGCCTAAAATGGGCAGGGAAGATCTTCACATTCCCTTAACATTACAGGGAGATGACAGAGGTCATCCATAGGTGCTGGCCACTATCATCTGGAAGGAGTGAAGGCCAAGGAGTAACAGCCACCAATCCCTCTCTTGGCTTCTTTGACTGTCTGTGTGAGGGGGAACCTCAAAGCTTCATTCATTTACACTTATCTAATGGTGAGTTACAGGATATGTTTTATCATGGAAGCCAGAAGCTTTGAAAATTTACTGTTGGTATCCCTGGCCCACCTATGTTATGGAATGGCTCACAGACTTATAAATGTGAATCAGCTCCTCATATGTCTTGACTTATGAGACCTTTATTGGAGAAATTTTGCAAAGATACTTTTCCTCCCAGCTATCTACTCCCTTTCCAAGTTACTACATTAAATTTGTTTGTGCAAAAACTTTAAATCAAAATTGTCCGTTTTGTGGATGCATCGGTTTAGTCAGGAACTCTTCCTATCTCAAGATCCAAATGGTACTTTAGTGTGGCTCCTCTAATTTGCTTATTATCTAGGACACACCTCCCTTTGGAGCTCATCTAGGAGCATGGTGTGAGGGATACAGACCTAGGAAAATATAACAAAAAGATAAAGAAGGAATAGAAAGGAGTATTCATAGTGCTTAATGGTACATGGCAAAAAAAATAACAATAAACTAAAATCATGTACAGCTCCTTTACAAAAACTGAAGGCATTCTAGGATGTAAGAACTTCATGAACAACATGGAGAACCCCTGAATCTCTAACATCCTTTATGGACCACGATATAATAAGAACATCAAAAGACCTTTGAAGGAAGGATTCCAGCGTAAGTGGAGGCTGAAGAATTTAGTGCTAACGATGTGTTGGGTCAGAGAACACATCATGAGAATTCATGATCTCATCAGATGAAATGACGTCAATGAGACAATACACCAGAACCTTTGGCATGTATTCATGGCAGTCCTTGGGGGGAAATTCTATGTCTTTAAACACTTTCATTGACAAAAGAAAAAATGAAATTATAAATCAACACACCAACTTAAAAAAAACTAGCAAAGCAACTGATTAATAAACCTCAATTAAAACAAAAATAAAAATCATGAAAATCAAAGAAAGATGCAAACACAATTGAAAACATTTTTAAATTGTATTAATAAACAAGATTATAAACTTTTTAAAAAGGCAAAAAATAGATAAACTGCTCACTAATCTTCTGAAAAGGAGGGAGAAAACCCAAAGGTCAATATGAAACATTAAAAGGAAAATTCACCAAAAATTCAGAGGAAATAAAAGGAATTTTTAGAAACTACTTTATTAATGACATATAAAAAAGAATAACTTAAATGAAATGTGTGTTTCCAGTAACAGGAGAATGAGGAATCCTACCAAATTCTTTTTATGGTATAAATATTGTCTTAATATCAAATCCAGGAAGAAACAAAGCTGAAAATGAAAATGATAGACTAATGTCCCTAATGAATATCAATATTAAAAATACTGAATACAATATTAGCAAAGAGGATACAGTGGCATAATTTTTAAAAAGGTATTACATTATAGTCAAGTTGAATTTTTACCACGAAAAAGTTGACTCCTGAAAAGTTGGAATCAATATTTAACAGCATATACATCACCAAAAACTCCAAATGGATATAGGACTTAGCTATAAAAGGACACAATAAGCAAATTTGGGAAGTTGGAAGCAGATACTTCAAACATCTATAGCTAAAGGAAAGAGTTATTGGACAAACAAAGGATAGAGAGTTTCATAGGATATAAAATAGGCAATCTTGATTACACGAAATTGAAAAATTTTGCATAAACAAAACCAATGCAACTAAAGTTAGAGGGAAAACCATTAACAAGGAAAAGTCTTTGCAGAAAGTTCCTCTGAAAAAGTCTGATATCCAAAATACATAGATAATAGATTTTAATTTATGTGAATCAGAATTATTCCCCAAAGATAAATGGTCAAAGGTCATAAACAGGCAGTTTTCAAAAAAGATCAACAACCATATTGCTATTCATAAGAAAGAATTGCTATTGATAAGAAACATGCAAATTAAACTCTGAAGGTCCATGTCACACTCAGCAGAATGACAAAGATTATTAGAAAGGAAAATAGTAATTGTTGGAGGGGCAGGTACATTAATGCACCATTAATGGAATTGTGCATTTGTTAAATCATTCTGGAAAGAAATTTGGAACTATGTCTCAAAAGTCACTCATTTGTGTTTGTTATTTGATACTACTTTTAGGCATACAGTCCCAAAAGATCTTTAAAAGAGGAAAAGGGCCCATATGTACAAAAATATTCACAGTAGCCCTCTTTGCTGTATCAAGGAATTGAAAGCATAAGTTGGGGGTTATTCTGTTATATGAATGAAATGAAAAATTGTCATGCCATAAAGGAATGACAAAAGAGACAGATTCAGAGAAACCTGGGGTAAGTTATTGGAAGGGATCCAGAGTGAAGTAAGCAGAACCAGGAGAATGATGAATACAAGACTCATAAAAGAAATCTTATTGATGCAATGTCCAGCCGTGACTTCAACAAACCAGTGATAAAACCTGTTCACTCCCTCCTGCTGGAATATTTTCAGACACACCCAACATGTACATTTGTTTTTCTTGGCTCTGCCTTTTTTATTGCAAAAGAGAAGGGCTTCTATGTGGGATGGAGGGGAGATAGTGTGGGGAGAGGTATCAGTAATAGTGATGCCTAAAATGAAAAGAAGAGAAGAAAAGAACACGGATGAGACATTTTTTAAATGCACAGAAGAGGACAGACAGGAGCTGAGAGGGAGACACAGGCAAGACAACTGTGGACAATGTGCTGAAGTTTTAGTGTTCTTCATAAACCAAGTTGTATGTAACAGAGAGTCGTGGTTTCCTATCCAATTCTCTTTTACTGTTTTTGTTTGCATGTGGAAATGTTGTTGATGTTTGCCAAGATCAGAATAATAACAAATAAAAATAAGAAACTTCAAAATGAAACTTTGGAAAGAATGAGGAGAAAAAGGGGAGGAAGGCAAGAAGAAACGCTGACCAGCCACCAGAATAGCCTCATTGCCTTTGGTGGCCTGGTTCTGTCTGATAACACAGGGGATACCATATTTAATTTCCTTAGATTTTTGCAAGTCATTTGACTTGCAAATCTCTCATATTTTGCTTATAGAAAAGATGGAGATATGTGGGCTGCTGAATAGAAAAAAGATGTCCATTTAGGGGGGCGGCTAGGTGGTGCAGTGAATAGAGCACCAGTCCTGGAGTCAGGAGAACCTATGTTCAAATCCAGCCTCAGACACTTACCACAAAAACTAACCATGTAACCTTGGGCAAGTCACTTAACCTCCAATTGCCCTCCAAAAAGCAAAAAAAAATAATAATAATGTCCAGGGTTGGCTGGTGGCTATACTTAGTCATTCTTTTAAAATTAAATACAAGTTTTTCTTGATATTTTCTGTTTCTTACATCACTAGAGTACCACATGTACCTGTCCTCCTACTCCCTGAGAACCATCTCATAGGTCAGAGTTTATTATAGAGGAAAAAGAAAAAAATAATCTGCACAGCTGTTCAATATATAGACAAAGTTTGGAAACATGACCACGTGTGACACCTGTAGACCTCCCTCCTCCATGAAGAGCTGGATCTTCATAATTTTGTTACATTTATGTGTGTGTGTAGTTTTGTGTTTGTGGTGTATGTGTGTGTGGTTTAGCTGTGCAGTTGTGTGTGTGGTGTGTGCGTGGTTGTATCTGTGGTTGTGTGTGTGGTGTGTGCATGGTTGTGTGTGTAGTTGTGTGTGTGCAGTGTGTGTGGTTGTATGTATAGTTGTGTGTGCAGTGTGTGGTTGTGTGTATGCAGTATGTGTGTGTGCAGTGTGTGGCTGTGTGTGTAGTTTGTGTGGTGTGTGTGGTTGTGTGTGCATGCATGCATGCACATGAGGGGTGGAGTGTTTTTTTTCCATTTATGTCACTGTAGTTACTGTGTAAATTGTTTTCTTGGCTCTCTTGACTTCACTCAGCATCAGTTCATGCAGCTTTTCCCAGGCTTCTCTGGATTCATCACACCCATCATTTCTTACAGTGAAGTAATGTTCTATTATATCCAGGGACCATAATGTGTTAGGCATTCCCCAATCAAAGGGCATCTACTTTGTTTCTAATTCCACTCAGTCTCCAACTGTATCACAAAAAAGTGTTGATATAGAAATATTTTGGAGTATATAGGCACTTTTTTCCTATTTATGGCTTCCTTGGGGTATAGGCTCAGCAGTGGAGTGTCTGGTTCAAAGGGTGTGGATATTTTGGTCACTTTATTTTAGTAATTCCAAATCGCTTTCCAAAATGGTAGCATTTAACAGCTCCACCAATAATATATGAGCTTGCTTATCTTTTTACAACTCCTCCAACATTGATTGCTGCATCTTTGTAATTTTTTTTTTTTTGCCAATTTACAGTGTATGAGATGAAACCTCTGGGTTGTTTTGATTTGCATTTATCTTCTTATTAGTAATTTGGAGCATTTTTTTTCACGTGTTTGTAATCAGATTCATCCTTAACGGCCATGTGTCAACTCAGAAAGAGGTTTTCAGTAAAGAGACCCAAAGATTTGACTTTGCCATGTTTATCAGGAAGTTGGAGAGTGCAGAGGAGGGCAGCCAGACAGGTGAAGGGCCTTGAGTCAATGCAACATGAGAAATGACTGAAAGAACTAGGGATGTTTAGCCTGACACAGGGAAGACGGGGAGCTGGGCTGTGGGGTGAGATGAGGGCTTCAGGGGCTGGAGGGGCTGCCTTTGAAGGAGAGGCCAGTCTCATTCTGCTCATCCACAGAGGGCAGAACCAGGAGCAATGTGGGGGGAGTAGCAAAGGGGAGAATGTAGGCTTGATGTCCAGAGGAACTTCCTCATGATGAGACCTGCCCACAGGTGCGATGGGCTGCGTGGGAGGTGTGGGAAGGCTTCAAGCAGAGCCATGGGAACACTGGCTGTGAGCCAGGGGGACGCCCAGAGTGCCCCTCTCACTCCATCCCACGTGGCCATGTGTTTAAACTGCTCTGTGTATGTGCATGTGTATAGAGAGATGATGGGTTATAGATGCCAGATGGGAGATGATTCATTGATAGATACTTTATATTTATGCCAAATACACTTGTACTATGTATGAATATATGCACACACACACATCTGTGCATCTTCTTGGTGTCTATATCACTGGAATGGAGGAAGTTATTATCTGAAAAGATGTTCAGAAAGTAGGGACCTCCGTGGGGTAGTATGGGTGCTGCGGGTGCTGCTGGGACTGCGGCTGGGGCTGCTGCTGCATGGACTTCATTTTCAAAGAGCACCAGTGACAGCATCTTGACTTGGGTTTCAGTGAAGCAAAGACGCACAAAGTCATGGCTTTACTCTCTCTTCCAGTCATCAGAGTCCAGTGGCAGGACAACAGCCAGGACCACTGGCGATGGCCGGGAATGCCGTCAGTGACCTTGGCGTCTTCTCTGTCTGACCAAGCTCTCAACACTCTGCAGTGCCTACTTCATCTGCCTTCGTGGCTGCTGGAGCGAACTCTTCTCATCTGCCCATTCCGCCAAGGGAAGTCCCCACCTGCTGGTGCGCACACCCGCTAACTCACCCGAGATGTGTGCCCTGTCAGCTCCTCTCAACCTGGTTTAGCCAGAGATGGTTTTACTGGGGTGTGGCTGCTGCACCTGCTACAGCTTCTTGGAGCCGCAGGTGAGAGCTGGGTGAATGAGCCGCCCTGAGAAGGGCTCGGCAAGCCTTGGGTGCGGGGGATGTTCGGCGAGCCTGCCCCTCTGGTGTGAACAACGCTAATAGAGGTGAGGAAGGTCTGACTGGCCCCACACAGCTTGCTGCCAGGTGCAGGGCTCTGTCTCCTCTCTCCTTTGCTTCACCAGCCCTGGGGCCTAGACTCCGGAGGCAGAAGGTCAGAGAGGCCGGAGACATCCCTCCCAGAAGCCTCTGCTTCTGTGGCAGCCCCTCAGTCAGCCACCCTTTCTCTTTTCTTGTGCTAATGACACAAAAGTTCTATTCAGTATTTACGTATTTTTCAGTCCAGAAGATCATGCCTTCCAAGGAGCAGTTTTGGCCAGGCCAGGCTTGGGATTAAGCTTGGGTGGGGCCTGGTCTCACAGAAGATGTTTCCAGTAAAAACTGTGGGACTTGGGCTGGGAGGGATCAGGCCACATCACTGTCCAGCTGTTATTTAAACCACCCAAATGCATGTGCTGCGGGGACCAAGAAGGCTCCCTCAGGTCTCTGAGTTCCTCTGGGCGCCCTTTAGTCCACACCACTCACTGCCCCAAAGCTTGCTCCTCCCGAGCCTGCAGGCAGTCACCCAGAAAGCTTTGCTATTGCCCAGGCAATCCCTTTGGGGTCACTCAGAACAGGAGCCTGGATTGCCCAGTTTGCTCCTCTGGGAAAGGCTGGGTGCTTCCCTGGGGTGCTGTGACCCCTGCTCCAGCCTGAGTTCCTCGCAGGTTTCAGACTACGATATGAGGGTTAGGTTGGCTGGGCACTGAGCCTAGCTTGACCTTCACTCCTTTGGTGGCTCAGTCCTTCTATCATGTCTGCCTCTATGGGACTTTGTGGGCTTTGTCCGTGGAGCATTCTTGACAGAGATGCTAGAATGGTTTGCCGTTTCCTTCTCCACTCTGTCCCCATTTTACAGATGAGGAGCTGAGCCAGATAGAGATAGAGTGACTTGTCCAGGGTCACATAGCTAGTAAGTGTCTGAGGTCAGATTTGAATTCAGATCTTCTGGACTCCAGGCCTAGCGTTCTATCCACTGGACCACCACTCTTCCAACCCTTATATCTGGTATTAAAATTCAGCAAACTAGAGATTCTGTCACAGCTCACTTATTAAGGCTCGTGGTGGCTTACAAAGCACTGTCCTCACAACAACTTTGTGGGCTGAGCAAGACAAATCACAGACCCTTAGAGAGCCTATCAGGGTTTGCAGAGTGCATGCATTACTATCCCCATTCTACAGACGAGGAAACTGAGGGTCTGAGAGGGGGTGTTACTCACTTACATCCACACATTCAGGGAATGTCAGAACGAGCCCTGGACAGGTGTTCTGATCACCCCCAAGGTCAATGCTCAGCTACCAGACCAGAGGAGCTTCACCACAGGCAGGGCTCTCCTGTGTCCTGCTTGGGGGCCCACAGCCACACAAGGTATAATATAATGTTCTGGTAGGCAGCCAGAGACCCAAGTGGGGAGCAGTCTAAAGTAGGCTGGGGAGAAGATGAGGAGGGACCAAAGGCTCACTCCCCCACAGAGAAAACAGAGCCTGCATGGCTAGCAGGGCCCTGGGGAGGGCCTGGGAAGGACTCCCCTGTGGCATAGGGCAGGCAGGAGCCAAGGCTGGCCAGGGAATGAAGCCCTCTTAGGACTACTCCCTATCTGGAAGGCATGACGTCCATCTCTGTTTGTCTCCTTGCCCTGCTGGCTCTCAGACAGACCCTCTATGTCATGCCCTCTGGTCACCCCATCTCTCTCAATCCTCTGTTGTCCCATTCTCACCATCAGCCAAGCTAATCCCAAGGTGGAAAACTCCAGGAGCCAGAGAGGAGTGGAGACCACAGACCATAAGGGGCTGGGCCTGAGGCATGCTAATGATGACTTCTCCTATAGAGTTCTGGCTGGCCCCCCAGAGAAACCTCAAGACCCTTCTACTTTGCCAGCATTCAATTCATTCTTCATTGTGTTCTGTGCTGAGAGGGCACCTATCCTTTGAACATGTAAGGTTCAGCCCTATAATCATGAGACTCTTTAAAAAGACTGTTCCCCAAGTAATTAGAGGCTAGCCTCTGGCTTTGTCCCAGCCCCCCACTGTGGCCTGCCACAGGGACCATATTCTTTGTTCTAATTTAGGAAAGGGGGACACGTGGTACAAGTGACTACCTCGTACCAACCCTGGCTTTTCAGACAATGTCAATGAGCCTCTTCTGGGTTTACTCCACCTGTAAAGGAGAAGGAACCCTCCTTCCTCTTCTGGGAGCACCTGCCAATTTAAAAACCGGCATCTCTATAAAATGGCCTAGGCAAATGAGAGAGAAAAATAATCATAGAAATGCAAAACAAGGAGAGATCAAAATGGGAGCCCTAGTTAAGAATAGATGGAGGACAGGTTCTGGCTACTTGAATTTCCTGCTTAACTGAGAGATACCACAAACATGTCCTGATTTCAAAGTAAAACACACTGATTGATGCTAACATGGTTCAGTCCCTCAGCGGAGCTGTGATCCCCTCTACATGCGGTCCTCTCTCGAGCCCCATCCACGCCTGCCCTTCCTGGGTGCCCCTTGTTCGTGTCTTTTCCATCAAGGCCCCTCCCCCAAGTGGAGGCATCCCTTTGGAGCTTTAATTAAGACACCAAAGCCACGCTGGGGCTGCCAGTCTCTTGGTCCTTGGATAACTGGGATCTATAGTGTTGAGACACGGTAGGACAGTAGTCAGCAGCAGGTGGTGCTGGCGAGTCACACTGAGCTGTCCAGCCTTGGCTGGGCTGAGATCGAAGGGAGAGCTCACAGAAACATCTTGTTAGGCCTCCATCCTGCAAGTGGAACTTCTCTGGCAGCTCAGTTCCCTTCAGAGTAGGAGCTCAGTCCCCTCCCTCCCCTCAGTTCCTCAGTCCCCTCAGTCCCCCCACTCCCCTCGCTCCCCCCACTCCCCTGAGTTCCCCCACTCCCCTCAG
>NW_027186352.1:1601245-1623025 GCF_028583685.1 Petaurus breviceps papuanus
TAAGCTCCTGGGGGCTGCTTTGCTTGAGTCATCCTATGCCTAGTATTTGACAGTGTTCCTGGAACAAGTAGGTACAGCAGAAACACTTGCTGAGATGAATTCAATTGAAATGAGTTGAAGTGAACTGGTGTTCCCCACAGTGAGGTCCTCACACCGCCGCTACTTGTGACTGGCATTGCGCTGCCTGCCACCCCACGGAACCTCCTGTTACACACCTGGAGTGGCTCTGAAGCATCAGCCAAAAAATCCCCACACAGGGACGCTTGTCGTCAAGACTGAAGAAGCCAGGTGAGTCTACTGTGACCCCAGACTGAGTTAGCAGAATATGCGGAGGGTCTGCAGGCCTTGGAGTGTTGCATGACCTATCACCCTCATCCTCTTTCCATTTCGGATGAAGTCAGGTCGGCTCTTAGTGATGGCTGCTGCCCTTTCTACATATAAACTAAGCATCCCTCTAACACTATGCTGCAGAGTTTTCCCAGGAATTACAAGTCAGGCTCACTGGCAAATGGTCTGCACTCCCTATTCTCCTCCCTTTTGGGAAACAGGGCCACACTTGTCATTTGGGGGCCAAGCCTCCTCACTTGTGGCTCATTCTTTTAGGATTATAGCAGCAGGCATCCCAGCATCCCCAGGGTATCTGCCAACACAGGCTCTTAGATCTGCTTTTATAAAGGAAAGCAACTCAAAATGAATTAACAATCTTGCTTTAATCAATCAAACCTATCATTTACCTAGTTCAGGGCAAAAAGTCAGCACCCTGAACTTCAGAGTATACAGACAGGTTACAAGCAGAAGTTACAAGACAGAGAAACATTTCAAGCAGATAGGCCTCCAACTGTCTGACCATTACATCCATACCTAGTCATAGTTACCAGGGAGGGAAGCATCAACATCTGGGTTTTCAAAGCCAGGGGGGCTTGACAGCTGCCCAGAGTCTCATCTGGTCAAATCACAGAACACTTCTCAAAGTGAGCCCCAAAACAAAGCCTCATATCAGGGTTTATATAGTCTTCAGGCTCAGAGAATGTCACAACCCTCTTGACCAATCACAAAGTATCTCCTGAAAAACAAGCCTCCTGCCACAGGCTCCACATGCACTTAAGCCTATCAAAGGGCCTGGGGGCAGGGAAGATCTTAAATTCGCATTCCCATTACAAGGACCCAAGACTACAGATCATGTGGGTCAGGGGACAAGCCAGTCAAGGGCCTGGTGGCAGACTTGCGCTTACTTCCTGAGCAACTCTTTGGGTGTCAGACCCATAGCTACATGCATTAGGCCCCTTCCTGCAGTTTGTCAACAGAAGTGAAAAGAGAATTGAGCAGATGTGCCCTTTCCCTATGGTCAGTTGTTAGGTCCTGTCCCTCCCTCCCATCCTCCTTAGCTGTCCTTCCTTGCCAGCTTCTAGCCATCTGAGCATCAATGTGCCCAACATCTTCCCTGTGAAGTCCTGTAGAGGAGTGGAAAGCTGGCCACACTTGGCAGCAGCAAGACCCAGGCTTGGATTTTTTTCCAGCTTGGTGTGACCATGGACCAACCCCTTAACTCTTTGAGCCTCAGTTTCTTTATCTGTAAAATGGAGGTGATAAAGCCTAGAGTCTCTGCCTCACCCTAGTGTCCTCTATGGACTGACCAGATAACCTGGAAATGACAAGAAATTACTGAGGGCTGTGACTGCTGCCTTCGCAGATTTGAAGGCATGCTGGGTAGGAGGATTCAAGATGCTCTGCCCCACTGTGCCTGGGTCATCAGTAACAATAACTAACATTAATATAATAATGCCTGACCCCAGGCGGAGACCACCCAGGGAGGTAAGTGCTATCATTATCCTTGTTTTACAGATCTAGTAACTGGGACAAATGGGTGAAATGACCCACCCAGAGTCACCCAGCTAGAAAGTGTCTGAGGTCGGATTTTAACTCGGGGCTTCCTGACTCCAGGCCCAATGTTCCACCCATTGTGGTATCTTCTAGGAAGAAATACTTATTCCCCTAAAGGGGGATGGCCAGGTGACACAGTGGACAGAGTGCCAGGTCCTGAGTCAGGGAGACTCATCTTCCTGAGTTCAAACCAGGCTTCAGCTGTACACCCCTGGACAAGTCACTTAACAGTGTTTGCCTCAGTTTCCTCATCTGTAAGATGAGCTGGAGAAGGAAATGACAAATCACTACAGTATCCCTGTCAAGAAAACCCCAAATGGGGTCACAAAGAATAGGACATGACTAAAATCACTGACCAACCCCATTGGTGGGAAATCACCAAGGGGTCAAGGTCAGGAACAAGCCCCTAACAACTTGCTGTCCTCTGGAGGCAGGGGGCTTCCCCTCATGGATGGATTCCAGCAAAGGCTGGACGGAGGCTGTGGAGATCAGGCTCAGCCACTTGGGGCTGGATTAGACCATCTCCAAGCTCGATCCTACTCTGGCCGTCTCCTAGTCATCACTCCTGGGGTGACCTCAGGCAGGGCAAGGCCACCAGAAGGCCGAGTCCCAGCACCTTCTGGGCCAGAATTCCAGCCCTCCTCTTTCAGCTTCACCACTGAGCAGGGCCAGACATTTTAGGCTGGTCTTTGAAAGACCCTCCCTAGGGAAAGGGAACCACAATCAAGAAATTACACATTGGTCAACCATGGTCGTGGTCAACCCTTCTAGGAAAGAAGAGTCATCCTGGGCGGAGGATTAGTGGAGAGAAAGCTAGGGGTGTGGCTGGAGGGGGAGATTGTGCTTTGGCAAGACCTGTCTTCATCTCCCACCTCTGACTCTGGCTGAGACCAAGGGGAAGAGACCAAGCCCTGCTGAGCCTCAGTTTCCTTATACATAAAATGGGGATCATGTGCAGAGTGTTTCACAAAGCTTAGCATGTTGCAGAAACGCAGGTTGTTAAAGATAAAGCGTTCTAGTACCCAAACTTGAGGTTTTCTTGTTAATGCAACCACTGAAATGTCCCAGATGCTGCCAGCATTCATTCCTTAGGATGAGAAGGACACCTGTTCCTCCTCTGCTGGCAGCGTCTTGTCTCTTGTGGAGGTCGGGGACCCTTCCATGAGGACTGGTTCCCAGAAAGAGACATCTGTTCTCTCCCTCATCTTAGGGGATCTTGAGATGACCCCACCCGACCCAGCTAATGAAAGGCGGGGCTTTCCAGAAGAGCGTTTAAATACGCAGATGCCAATCCAGCCAGGCGCTGCTGGGAAATGGGAAGGCACGTGTGTTTCTAGTATTGCTCCCCCTAAATTAGCTGGTCCAGAGCTATTCAGGTGGGAGGGACCTGTATAGAACCGGATATTGGAGCATCTAGCCCAGGGCTTGCCAAACTACTGTCCTCAGGTCAAATGTAGCCCGCCACCTATTTTTACCTTTTGAAATAACTTTATTTAAGAAGGTAAAAATCATTCTTAGCTTCCACCTGTACAATGGGTCCCTGACCTATCTGGCCTCCAGGTGGCAGCTGACTGGATCCCATCTGCCCCAGCCCCTCACTTTATAGATGGGGGAGGCGGTCACTACCAAATTACCTATGATAGGGTAATCAAAGCCTCAAATGACTGCAGCTTTACATATGAATGTAACCACCAGAGGGCAGTAATAGCCTCTTCTCTGTCATCCTTGGAAAGGCTCTGGCCCAGGGAGTCCCCTGCTCTCCCTGAAGAGGATGTGCGTCCACTCTATACTCTGTGCATCTCCCCCCCCCCCCTTCCCCCCCGCCGTCACTGTCCCTACACCTGGAACTCTCTCCCCTCCTCTCCCCCTGCCACCTTCTTTCCAGTCCCCCAGAACCTTGGTACCTTCCTCTGAATGAGCCCAATTTAGCCTGCCTAGGTTGGGTCCAGGGTGGTCTCCCCTAGCAGCCAGTGAACTCCTTGGGAGCCCAGACTCCCTCTGGCCCTCTTCGTTTATCCAGAGTGTTTAGCACATCTCTGCTGGGCAGAGGGAGACTTCCTGAGTCCACGCTCCTCCTGATTCTGAGAAGGTCAGCAGCTTTCTGTCTCTCAGATCTGCCTCTCTGGAGGACAGTGCCTCTCATTCCCAAGGGTTGGGTGGATTTGTGGATTTACCCAAAGAAAATGGCCCTGGGCCTCCATCCTTGGTAAGCCCCAGCAGCTTTGGGAAGTCCAGGGAGCTGGGCACCCAGGAGCCTGCTCTCCAGAGCAGATAGACAGGCTTAGAGCCTGGAAGTATCATTGCCCTTTACCTAGAAACAATCAAAGGAATGGAAATATATAGAAACAGGAAAACCAAAGGGCTGTGAGCCTTCTCCTCTTCCAGCCCCTCCAAACCCTAGATCCTGTAAGGGCTCGACCTGAACCGGGAACAGAACGCAGCTTGGGCCATTCTGCTGGGCTGTCATCCCACCCCCCAGGCAGCGAGGGCACTTTTCAGACAAAGACACAGAAACTCTGCTCAGGATCTGGGCTGGCACTCCTGAATCGCCCTGCTCTCCCCTGGCTCAGAGATCTAGTCCTGGCAAGATCTCCTCACTGCTTCTGGCCTGCACACACTCAGGGATGGGCCTGGACAGTTCTACCAGGAGGGAGCTCCCACAGGCTGATTGCGCAATATTCCTGTGCCCCTCGGTGAGACCAAAACTGGGCTCACACTGACCATGTTGGAGCCTGTAGGACACCATTGAGACCCTAAAGGAGGACCCCAGACCAAGCTTCTTGGCTGCAGACAGCCACTGGCTGGCAAGGCTATGCTGTCCACTTCTGACTGGGGGCTCACACTTTCTCGGGTCCCCAGCTTTTTGTTCTTGGCTGCTGCTCCCCTGAATCAAGTCCCTCCCTTTCTCTTCCTTGCTGACTGGAGAAGGTTCATCAAAGTTAAGAGGGTCTGTGTACCCCAAAAATTCTTTAGAAGAGAGGAGGGACCAGAGCAATCCAGGAAGCAATTCCACAGCCATCATCCTGGCCTAGGGCCAGCTGTGCCTTTTGAGGAGCAGGGAGCTTCCACTGTGACTGATGAACAAAGAGGAGACAGAGGCAGAAGAACCCCAAGCTGTCTGAGATAGCAGGACCCACAGAGCACAGTGAGGCTAACTCTTTCACTGACAGAGAAGTCTGGGAGAAGCTGAGAAAACTGCCCAGGGTCCCAAAATCAGTGAACTCAGATGAAACACAGGGAAACTCAGAGGCGAGCAGCTGCTCCCTTCCCCCTCCCCTCAGGGGAGGCCTGCTCAGTCCTGCCCCTAGAGGATGGCTATCACCCCCAAAGAAAGGCCCCTTCCCACAGGAAGGCCCACTCCACAGGCAGCTACACACAGCAGGTCCTCCTCCAAGAAGGCTAGAGAGCTTCTCCCCTGGACTTCGGCCTTCCACAGTCACCCACAGACACTGATTGAATCTTCCTGGGTGCAGATTTCAGACTTGGCACCCTTCTAGGGCAGTTTTCCCAGCAGATTCCTCCCCCCAGCTTCTCAGGTTCTCCTTTTCAAGGCTCTTTTTGTCCTTGTCCTGGCCCCTCAGTGGCTCCTTCCCCACCATTCCAAGTCCAACATGGAGCCCAATTGGAAGCATCACTGTCAGGATGGATATGTGAGTCACTGTCTCCTGGAGCTTCTGAACCTGCCCCTCATATGAGCAAAGGGCAAAGGCGTCAGGAGATGAATCTGGGGCAGCCTGGTTGAGCACCAAACAGAGGGCTCATGGGGTCCTCACACTCCAGCAGGGGATCCAGGGCTCCAATTCAGGCCAGCCCATGACCTGCCCCTGGGGAGTCCTAAGCCTCACCATGATGTATGGCCTGGCATGTGGAATCCAGGAGGGATCGAGGTCGAGGAGGGCAAGGGGCTGAGGGACAGGGAACTGCCAGGCACCTGGACAGGAAGAGAAGACAAAACCAACAGGAACCCTGGGGGGCGAGCAGATTCTTGCGGGGAGAGCTCATCCCTTTTGCTGCCACCATCAGAAAACTGACCTCCCTGTCACAGTTTGAGGGGTGCAGCTGCCCTGTGATGTGGGTGCCTCCCTTGTCACTTTTTACGCCTGGAGGAACTGAGATCAGAGAAGTTAGTGCTCTGACCATGGATGCACAGCCGGTAAGGGAATCTCCAGGGAGGTCACCTGCCCAGAGGTGAGCTGGAACCAGGCTCTGGGCAGCTCCACGTTAGACTCTGTCTCATGCCACATGGTGATTGAAGTGGTTGTAACTGGCATTTCTGCAGCTCTTGGGAGGATTGATCAACAGTTGTCAGTCAGAAGGATTATCCCCCAGACAGACCCTGGTCAGACCCTTCTGGGAGAGAGCCCCCTGTGTGGTGGTGCCCCTTGGAAGGTGTTACTGGGTAAGGCCCTTCTGAGAGATAGCCCGGAGCTGGGAAGGATCATCCAAGGGTCATCTGGGCCCATGTTATGGATGGGGAAACTGAGACCAAGCAAGGGTCTCATGACTAGCTAGTGACGAGCCTAATACTAGAGTCCAAGTCTCCTGACTTTCCATCAAGGGCTCTCCTTATTATGATGCACCCCCCCCCTTTCAATGAGTGTCTGAAAAGTGAACCTAAAATGCAGCCTGGATGGGTCTGCCCAGTTCAGCAGCCCAGGGTCATGGCATTTCAGACAGTGTCGGGGCTGCAGGCCCAGTTCTGTTTTCCAGCCATGCTCTGCTCTAAACACGTTGGTAGCCGCCTCTGGGGCACCCCACTGGGCAAGTGCAGACACAAGGGCATAGCTAGATCAATTCAACTCTATGCCCAACATCCAGGGAAAACCCCCCAAGGCCCTTATCCTGCCCTGGGCAAGGAGCATCAATCATGTGACCTCCATCTGAGAAAGGACAGCCAACTGAATGGTATCTTATAGTGTTCTCAATTAAATTCAACAAACATCGATCTATCAAATGTCAATCAGCTAATCTGACTAACAATATGTGAGGCACTGCTCTGTGCTAGACACGAAGAGAAAGCAAAGCCAGGCCCTGTCCTCAGGGTGCTGACACTCAACTGAAGGAAACCACAGATACGGAATCTATTCCATACTCATGCAATGCCAGGAACCAGGGAACGGTGACCAGAGCTGCGGCCGGCTTAGGCAAGAGGAGCCGTCCAGCAGTGGCTGGCGTAGGTGATGAAGCTGGTCGCAGAGGGGGAATGAGGGCGAAGAGGCAGATCCAGGGTCACCTGTGCCACAGAGAAAATCAACCAAGAAAATCAACAAACAGACACCATTTGTGCAACACGATGGGCCCCAAATCCAGGGGAACGTCAAGGGAGAAGATGGCCCAGGACAGAGCCTTGAGGGGCAGCCCTGTTAGTGGGTATGTCACAAAGAGCACAAGACCCTAGAGGGCACCCTCGTGCGCAGAGCGCTGGACCTGGAGGCAGGAAGACCTGAATTCAAATCCCACAGACTTACCAGCTGTGTGACCCTAGGCAAGTCACTTAGCCTCTGACTGCCTCGGTCTGCTCATCTTAAAACAGGGATATAACAGGCTGTTGTGAGGGTAAAATGAGCTGCATGCTGGGAAGTGCTCTGCAAACCTTCCTTAAAGGCTCCATCAGTGATTCACATTCGCCGGCAAACGGTAAGTCTTTGAGCTCTGGCGGACGGGTACTATTCTCTTCACATCCTGGCCTGGGACTTCCAGCCACCTCCCTCCAGAAGATGGACCCCATGCGCTCTCCAGGGACTCAGCACCTTGGGCGGAGAGGACTCCAGAAGTAGCGGCCTCCTGGAGTGAGTACCCACTCAGACACCCCAACACCTCACCCAGTCATTGCGGAACTCCCCTGACTGATGCCCTCTGTGCAGGGGGCACCAAGATGGAGTCTTCGGGCCACACAGTGCCTGAGAAGTCTTCACAGAAGCACAAAATCTCCCCCTGGAGGCATCCAGCCTGACCTGTACCTAAGGAGGAAGCCCCTCTCTTGCACCCCCAGGAGAGTCCATCCAGACTCTTCTTGGAGAGCACCAGTGAAGGGGAGCCCTGCACTCCTAGGGGCAGCCTGGGCCATGCTAGGAAACTCGGGTACCAGGGTCAGCTCCACCTCTTTGTCCCCTCTCTGAGCTCCTATGTCTACTCCAAGAAGGGCAAGCAGCATCTTGCTGAACCTCCTCATTATTCGGTGGGCTCTGCAGAGAAGTGGCTGCCTCCAGGTAACACTGCACAGGATCACTGCCCAGCCCCACGTGGGGCACAGTTGATGGGGTACCTGGGGTCTAGGTCAATTTGTGGAACCAATTTGTAAAACCAGTCTGTGCAGTTGTAACTGCAATTTGTATTGTAAAATTGTAATCTGTGAAATCCCTTTCCCAGCCACCCCTCTCACTCGCAGGTCTCCTAAGGACTCTTGCCCACTGTAAAGGCGTAAAAATAAACTTTCTCAACTCTGACTCCAAGTAAGGCTGAACTGAATTCTTTCCAGACGCCATTGCAGGTTTTCTGGTCTTGGACAAGATCAGAATTCCTGCTGAACCTATTGGGATTCCGTCCCTCATCACGGTCACTGCAGGAGTGGCTGAAGTGACAGTCACATGTTGGTGGGCAATTTCAGCCTTCTCCCCACCTGAGTCTGACAGAGCAGCTTCGTCTCTTGGCTTCAGCCTCATGCCTTTTACTCCTTGTGACCATTTGTTAGCATGTTGCTAGACTGACTTAGAAGGAAAAACAGATCTCCAGCTCAAAAGCTGGAAAAGCCAAGTGATCGCGTGACCTAAATCTAAAAGGCCAAAGAGAGGCATGTGAAAGGAGGGACCTCGTACAGCTAACTTAATGACCTGGATGAGAGCAAGGTGTTCAAAAAAGATGAAAAGCCTTTTCAACTACATCCAATTTTTTAGCCCTCACTGGAGCCTGAGATCATTCCCCAAGGAGCCCTCTTGCCCCCAGCACTGCCTAGCAGGTGTCTCTCCCTCTTTCTTCCCTGGAAGGTGCGAGCTCCCAGAGCTGGTCCTCCTGCCAGAGGCTAAGCCCCTGCCCCACAGCCATCCCCTCTCTACGCTCAGTCTCCCTCCCTTGGCCCTTCCCACTCCCCACAGACCTGCTTGGGTCAGGGACAAACAAGGGAAGCTTGGCCCCCACTGCCATTCCACCGTGCCCCTCCGGCGTTAGCCCGCCTGCCTCTGCGTCCTTACTGCCTGCTCTGTCCCTAGCCCCTTGCAGTGCGGCTTCTGGCCTGACCTGAAAGTTCCTCAGGCTGTGCATTCCCCCAGAGCTCCATACATCCAGACCAGTGCTCTTCCTTCTCCTCAAGGCCACATCTTCTGATGGCTGGCCCTCCCTGCTCTAGAACACTCACTCCTCTCACAGACAGTGCATTTCCTCAGGGCCCTTCCTCCCTCCAAGTGCCATCTGTCCTCTGGCCCCGGCTTCTACACTCTTTCCCTTAGTGGCCTCACTGACTCTCCAGACCTCACTCACCCCAAATCTGGGACTCCAGGCCGATTCTCCGACTGCTCCAGGGAATCCTGCCTGCCGTCCCCCTGGCCCACACCCACCTTGTTCTCTGTTGCCCTGAAAGCTGTTCCTCCTGTCTGTCTCTGTCTCTTTGGTCACCGCATTGCCTGCACTTGTGGCCCTGGAGCCATCTTGGTCTCTCCCTTCCCTTTCTATCACATCTTGTAAAATGTTCACAAACATAGAACCAAGTCTTCAGATGTGAGAGGGGCCTCAGAGTCTTCCATTTTACAGATGAGGAAACAAAGGCTTTGAGGGAGGAACTGATTTACTCAGGCCACAGAGTAGTAAATCTCTCTGTCTCCCCAAAACAGGATTTGAACTCAGGGCTTCCTGAGCCCCAGTCCAGCCCTCTGTCCATGGCACTGCCTGGCTGCTCTCTCTCCCACATGTCCCCTCCTCTCTTTCCCCAGGGCTCCACACTCCATCAGACTGGAGCAGGGCAGTTGCTTCTCACTGGCATTTTTCCTGACCCATCCTTCAGCTACAGCCAGAATCATCCAACAGGCCAGGAAGAGACAGGATGAGGATGAGAGACAGAGACAGAAACAGAGACAGAGACAGAGACAGAGACAGAGACAGAGAGAGAGAGAGAGAGAGAGAGAGAGAGAGATGGAAAGACTAAAGGGAGGGACAGAGACAGAAATGGACAGAGCAGGAGGGGAAGTGGGTATGAGGCAGAGCCAGAATCCAGGGAGAAAATTAGCAAGTGAGCAGAGTCTGTGCCAAGGGCAAGGGCAGCTCACAGGGCCTTGCCAGGCGCTACGCCTGGAGAGATCAGTCAAGTGTCCTTGGAGGTCCAGTCCCTCTGGGAGGTGGTCACTGAGGCATCAGAGATCAGGAGGCCTGCACTGGCTGGCCGATGGGCCTGGCCTGTCACTCCCTGCCTTCCATCTGGGGCCAGCCCCTTCCCCTTGGCTCTCCTGGGGCCTGGTCAGCCCAGAATGCCAACTTCAGCATCTCCAAAAGCCCTGGAGCCCCGGTGCCCTTGACCTGCAAATTCTGCTAGCATTCCAGCAGACCCAGGGGCAGAATCTCTCCATTTCTTTTGTGATCCAAGACACCCAGGCCCCCATCATATGTCGTTTTATTCCTACTGTTAGCAATCGATTGGGGCCTTCATTAACAATCCTGCTGTACAGGCTCTGGTGAGGGCTGCCTTCCCAGCCCATGGGTCATCACTCAGGTGCTATTTTAATTAGGAATTCTGATGATGATTGGTTTTCTGTCTCAAGCCTGGGATTGGGTCATTAGCCTTCCCCTAGCAGATAAACGGCAACACTGCGGGGCAGGGTGGGGACGGCTCCTCTGGGGTCTCCCAGAGCCGGCATGCAGACATGGACAAGGGGACCCCCTTCCGGGACAGAATGGGAAGCATTTGGTTTGCCTCCAGCCTTGGGCGTGGCTCCCTGCTCCTGTCACCGCTTCTGTCCGTGCAGGGGGGAGAGATCCTTTAATGTGCCTAGGATGGAGGGTGGATCCTACATCCCCAGAGAGACAGGCCATGTCCAGCAAGGCCAGGCAGATAGGCCTCATGGTAATCCCTAAAGATACACACACACAGGCACTCACACGCAACATACTTACACACATTCACACTTACACACCATCATCATCATCCTTCCACCCCCAGAGAAGCACTGGGCTGTGCCAGCATGGCCAGGCAGACCGGCCTAGCATGGTGCTCAGGAGGAAGGCTCTGCAGGGATCTGAACTCACCCAGGCTCCTCCTGTTTCCTCAGCTCAGAATAACCTTTGCCCAGGGAAGGCTAGCGCAAACATGGGTGGGGGAGATAAATGGGGGTGAAAGCCCCATGCTGGTTCTCATCCTTCCCAACCCGGGATTGTAAGAAGGTCTCTAGATCTGCCCTCCAGGCCCTGGGATGCTCAGGGCAGGCAGGCGTCCTCCTGGGGCTGCAGAGGACAAAAAGGCTGAGAGAGGCAGGAGGGAGGGGGAAGGACTCTGAGGTCCAGGACCTGTGCCTCAGTGAGTTACTGACCCCTGGGCCTCAATCTTCTCATCCATAACATAGGGATAATAAGCCGGGCAGGTATTTCCTCATCCAGCAGGCCCCTGTGAACCTCACAGCCCTCCAGTCAATGGGACATTGGGACAGATCCAAAAAGATTCTGACCGGCTGGACCCTGGGCCCAATTTAAAAGAGATCAGTGTAAAGCCTGACACCTGGAATCCAGAAACCAACTTCACCAGGAAAGGATGGGGGAGGGCCAGCCAAACCAGTCACTCCCCTACCCCAAGATCTGGAGGCTGGAGCTCCCAGACCCAGAGACCCTCCAAGGGGAGACTCGTGGGCCACCCCATCTGTACACCCAGAGGCTGGCCAAGAACAGAGGCAGCCCGAGCCTCCAGGAGGGCAAGGCAGGCCTGCCTAGACTGACCACCCTGATCCCGCCCTCATGGCTCTAGCCCTGCCCCTCCCCCATGGCTCCTGGCCTGCCCCTCCCCAGCCCCTCCCCCCATGGCTCCAGACCTGCCCCTCCCCCCAGCTTCAGCCCTGTCCCCAGCCCCCAGGACATACCTGCAAACTTCTGAAGGTGGTTCCGTGAGAGGTTGCCACGCCCCACCTGAGTCTTCTCCACCCCAGTTCCTTACTCCCAGTCCCTCCAGCTGCTCCTCCTTTGGCATGAAGACAAGGCCCTTCCTCAGCTCAGCTGCGCCCCACCCCCCTGGGCCCAGGTCAGAGCACACCTGGAGGCTGGGATGGGTCCAAGGCTCTGCATCTTAGGAGGGACTCGGAGGAGCTGGGGGAGAGGACAGGCAGAAGGGCGAAGGGCCCGGGAGGGTGTGAGGATGGGAGTGATCAGGTGCAGGCTCTGGGAGCTCCCTTGGACTCTGATTAAATTGTCCCATTTGCATGAGGCCATAAGCCTTACCTTGTGGCTGGGCCCAGACCTCTGTTCCTAGACTTCCCACCCTTGAACTGGCCTAGCCCACCATGGCCTGTCTGCTCCAGGTGGCCTCCAGCAACTTCCCACCCTCCATCATCACTGACCCTCCCCCAACTCCTCCTTTTGACCGCCCCTAGGCTCCTCCCACAACCTTCTGTATATAAGACCCATCTTGTCTCGTGTGTGAGAGCTCCATAGAATGATCCAGCCACAGGCTTACTCTGCTCCAATACAAGTGAACTTTTATAAACTTTACTTTCCTTTGGCTGAGAGAAGACTTGAGTCGAATTCAATTGGCAGGACCAGGTGTGTTGATATTTTGGGGTCTCCAGAGCAACCCTAACACTCTTTATGGGTAACCTCTTCAGAAGCACCAAAGCCAACCATGACCTCCGAGCCGGCCGATCTGACTGCCCCTTTTACAGGTGAGGAAACTGAGGCCTGAGGGCCCCGGGGCATCACCCCAGCCCTGCCCAGTGCAGGGCCTCCAAGCCAGCGAGCTTTAGAGGGTGACATGCAGCCTTTCATTCCTTCATCCCCATTGTGGGCCCCAAAGTCCCCATACTCAGAGCCAGGAGGCATGTCTCCCCTGACAGATGGCCCTTCCTGGGGCTTCCTGCAGCCGCTGCTGCACTTGCACTCGGCCACCTGCTGAGGTTCTGGCTTCTTCACACTCCCTGGTGTGCAGGGCAATGGAGTGGGGGGCCTGCTCCTGGGGCGACCAGGGCTCCCCCATCTAAGACTAAGAGGGGCCTGAGTCTCACCTGCAGGGCCCACCCCAGGCCGGCCTACACCTCTCTGACTGGCAGCTCTGTGGATGGCCAGGGATGGTTTTGGCCCACAGGGCCCCAGGAGAGCCTGAGAACCTCTGGAAGTGCCCCCTGGAGGGCATCACCCCAGGACCCTCCCTGTCCTGTAGGGAGACCATGGGACCAGAATCACTGGGGACTTCAGAGATTGCCTGGTCTGAACAACCCATTTTAGAGATGAGGAAATGGAGGCCCAGAGAGTCAGGATTTGAACCGTGGTACCCTAACTCCAAATGTGGCTTCTGACTGAAGCCCTCACTGTGCTAGGGCCCTGAGGGACACAGCCCCCTGAAGGGGTACCTGATGGGACCTAGAACCCTAAAAGGAAGAGACCATGTCTTGGAAAGCAGCCCAGATCACTGGTCTGGCCCAAGGCATCTGGCCCAGCCCAGCCCCCCTAGATCCCCTAATCAGTTTACTAGACATCATTTCCCTGTTGCCCCTGGCCCACCCCAGACCACTCACCACTCCTTAATCCCAGCCAGATCCTTCACAGTCCTTTTTGGATTCGAGGATCAGCCCAGCTTCCCTGGCTATCAAGGACAGGTTTGGACCAGATGGCTTGTGGGGCCCCTGGCAGCCACTAATGGGTGCTCTCCTGACCTCCCATGAGGCGTGCCCTCAAGGGACTTACTCTCTGCTGGGAGGTACAAATCTGCAAAGGGTTTATTTCATGTGATATTACTGTGTGGGATACTCACCATTACCCTGGGAGTCAGGTGCATAAACTGGGGGCTCAGAGGCTAAGTGACTTGTCCAGGGCTTCACTGTCTGACCATGCCTTTTGCCAAGCCCAGCCTTCCATCCACGAATCACATGACTGCCAGCCTCCTCTGCTGCGGTTTAGTGACTCTGGTGCCCCTGGAGCTGCCAGTCCATTTCCCAAGGCCAGATGCTTTCTCTGGCCACCCTGGCCTGGAATACCCTCCCTTCTTAGCCCTGCCTCTACTGGCTCTTCTGGCTTCCCCCTTCCTCCAAGAAGCCTGTCCTATCCCCCTCTATGATACTGCCGAGGTTCTAACCTAATGGTCGACCTGGTCTGTCTCTGTTGGGACATGGCAGGACTTGGCAACCTGCACGGTCTCTGCTGATGAGGCTGGAAGCCCCGCAAGGGGTTTTCTGCTTAGCTCAGTGCTAGACACAGTTGATGCTTAATATTTGCACCTGCCGTGGGTAACTCCTGGTTGTGGGGCTCCCTGCTAGGCTAGGAGCTTAGGAGGGGAGAAAGGGGGCATCGGACCGAGACCTTGGGAGACTGGGCAGAGCCCAGGGAAGGTTCCAGAGCTAGTCTCAGGGGGCATTTTCAACACTGCAAGGATGCCAAAGGCCCAGCCCTGTTTGTCCAGCCCCCAGCTCCTGGCTGTGCAGCTGAGGAGATGACCTTGGCACCCCAGAGGGGGCTGCTGGTGCCAAAGAGCGGCAGGGCCTACTTCCCTAGAGACCCCATGAAGGAAGGAGTGTCTTTTGGGCTGGAAGGTGATAATAGGGAGCAGTCAAAAGGGACTTTATCCTCCAACCACTTCTGGGGTGGCAGGAGCCTGTTGGGACCCCCAAAGAAGGGACAGTGCCCTCAGGGGACACTCTCCACTCCTGGTCTCTCCCCAGGCAGAGCTAAGCCCCATCTCTCCTCTGCTGCTTTTGTTGAGGGCTGTGCACTGGTTTTCTGCTCAGGCTCTGGCTGCCCTTGGGGCAGGGTGGCCCACTTTCTGTCCTGGGCAGCTTTGGGCTAGACTAACCCTAGGGCCCTCCCAAAGTTCCCCCAGCTCACGGTGTGTCTGACAAGGTTCCATATGTGTGCATGCACACATGCATGTCTGTGTATGTAGCATCCGGCTAGCACATGGCTGCAGCACCGGACTCAGACCAGGCCCCATCATCCTGGCATATGGGCAGTTCTAGACAAGCTTGTGAGTGAGTGTGCCCACAGCTGAGGTCAGGGGAGGCCTGGGACCCTCAGAGCTCGACCTGGCTTGTCTGTAAGCTCAGGGACCTGGGCCAATGCTACCTTATGTGGAGAGGGGGCGTCACCGGGGCTTCGCCTGGGCAGGTCCCTGGGCTTCTCTCACCAGGGACCCCAGATGAATGGCTGTGGGCTGGGGGTCCTTGCTGATTCTGGGCATCAGGTGAAATGGAGAAAAAGGACTTGGTGGAATCCAGGGCTAATTCAGGACAAGCACAAAGCAGCAGAAAGTCTTGTATGACTTGGCACTGTTTCATGGAGTGACAGACACAGCCTGGAATTTGAGGGCACATCTGCTAGGTCTGTTTGGGGCACCTGATGATCAGAAAGGGAGGGGAAGGGGCTGGCCTTGTGACAAAGGACCTGTCTTAGGCCTGATTATACACTGTGGGTGGAGCTGTAAATTACTCCCATCACCCTGGAAAGCACTTTGAACTTAGACTAAGAAACTGACTACAATGTCCCCCCCCTTTGACCCAGAGGTTCCGCTAATGCGCCTGCACCAGAAGGTCAAAGACCAAAAGGTCAGTCTCATACGGCCCCAGATCTTCAGAGCAGCCCCGGGCACACTGAAGGAGGCCCGGCAAACCAAGCTGTGGTGCGTGAATTCATGGGATGTCACTGAGCTATAAGAAATGGGGAACGTGAGGGATCCAGGGAAGACAGACACGAACAGATGAGGAGGGAAGCAGGCCGGGCCCAGGAAGCCATTCACCCAGTAACCACAAGAGAAAAACCTGGAGGGTGATGGACAAACCATAGCTGGATGTCCTGAAGTGACCGCTCCCCTGCCCCAGGCAGAGGTGGGGGCCTATGGCTGTGGGACCCAGTATGCACTGTCTGAGGCTTGGAAGAGAATCCTCCACAGAGCTGACTTTGTCCTCTTTCTTGTCTGAATTTTGTTACAGGGGATGATGGGGGGAGAGGGAGGGAGGGCAGAGACATGTGTGTGCCCACGCAGTAGCTCATATGTAATAGCTAACATTTATAGAGAGCCTTAAAGGTTTGAGAAATATGGCACATGGGCATTTTGTGTGTTATATATGTATGTGAACATGGACATGTATGTTATGCATGTGGATACATGTGTAAGAGAAAGACAGACAGTCAGAGGCTAGAGGCCGTCCCAGTTCCAAAATCTCTGCTTTGGCTCCCCACGTGGAGAAGCTGGCAGCCCCTTCCTAGAGGATTGTGATGCTGGGTAAGGGAAGTGTCCCAGGGAGAGCAGGGCACCCTGCGTCCTTTCCCAAGTGCTTCTCCAATCTGGGAGACCCTGCACCTTCTGGGGAGGATGCTGGGTGAGAGGCACTGGTATGGGCATGGCCCCCAGTCTCTGCTCGGGTAAAGGCATTGCAGAGTGTGACCTTGGCAGTGCCCACCCTCCTCTGGCCTGCTCAGCAGCAGGGTCCCAGGCATCTCTGCAGAGCTAGACATGGCAGGAGAAAGAAGGGGGTATCCCCTCTGCAGAACCACACCCTCCCTGCCCACTGCTCCCGTGACAGCTTGTGATGATGCCAGCAGCAGCCTGGGACCCCTGCCAATGCCTGGTTTGCTTTCAGAAATGCTGCTCTCAGGCCCTGGGAGGGGAGGAGAGGAGGTTGGGGGGTGCGCCTCTTCTGACAGTCAGTGCCCAGCAGCAGGGGCCAGCCCTGGCAGCACAGCCAGAAACCAGTGGCTTTCTGGAGAGAGAAACACAGAGCATGATGGGAAAGGGGGGAGAAATGGCATCAGTGCCTGAGTCTCAGCCCTGAAACCAACCCCCTCCTTGTTCTGTGCTGCACCCCAGGGCTGAGACTTGACCATGAGAGCCCCCCAGAAACTGCCCAGGGCCCTGAGACTCAGAGAAGAGGCTTACCCGAGGTTACCCAGCTGGGGCCTTACCTCCAGGCACGGCCTTCACCCCTACAGCTGCACAAATGGCAGAAAGCCTGGACCATCTCCTCATGGGTGAGGAAAGCACAAGGCAGGTCACTTAACCAGCCCTTCAGCCTCAGTTTCCTGAACTGTAAAATGGGAATCATAATAGCAGCTGCCTCTTCCTAGTGCCTTGTTGCGAACTACAGATGAGAACATCTTTGAGAGGTGCCAGCCATAAGGTGGATTGTAATTTCCTCCTCCTCTGAGTCACCAAAAGGGTTTTCTTATAACAAAAACTGCCCCACATTGCTGCCCTTCCAGGAAGCTCCCTGGGGCTTCTCGGAGAAAGCGGGACCCCCTTTGTTTTTGCCTTGACAGGCCCTCACAATCCAGCTCCAGGCTCCCTCCCCATGCCTGGCCTCCAGCTTCAGGTTACATCAAGGCTGTTTCAAGCCACTGTGGAGAAGAGGGCAGAAAGGAAGGCACCTCCCTGGATGCTGTGTGGCTGTGAGCACATGGCATCTAGGGCACATTCTCTGTCTAGGCAAGCCTAGGCTGCCTCTCGTGTTTGCCTTTCCCTGGACCCAGGTGAACAGGGATCTATCCTCAGATGGGTGTGTCCGGGCTTGAGGTCAGTTTCACAAGCCTGGGATGTCCAGAAGTCCTGACTTTCATTTAGTACCACTGAGCCAGAGTTGAAGTGAGGCAAGAGAAGAGACCCTCCCAGCAGCTTCATTGCTCCTTGAGAAGATGGTCACCAACATGCAGATGGGCCAAGCCTGGTCTTTAAGAAGAGGGATCAAGCCCCTTTACTCCCAGTCTTCTTCTGACCCCCAACTCCCCTGACGTCTTAATCTTAGGTTATCACTTGTCTAATGCCTTCCTCAAAAGGGAGGGAAGAAAATGGGCACTGAGCACACAATATAAATCAGTTATGGGACAGCTATTTATTTGCTGCACATAAAAGATTGGATTTCGGGGTAAGCTTATCTATCTTATTTTACCCATTTAAAGACCTGGTTCCGAGAAGCTTCATTGGGTTGTCAAAGAGGTCCAGGTAAAGACCCCCAGTCATCAAGAATGTGGTATCCCAGTGGGGCCTGGAAGGATGGTGATGGTGTCCGTACTTGGAAATGAGAACACAATTGACTCAATCGACTTTTCTCGTCACTCTCAAGGAATACTGGCCAAATTCTGGCCTGCTGCCTGACTGTGTACCTTTGGGTAACCCTTCTTCCTTTTCTGGGCCCAGAGGGCTGTACTAGCTAATCCAGTGCCCTCCAACTCTAATCTCAAAATGGAAAATCTCTCAAGGTTGCAAACATCAAGACTGAAGAAGTCTCACAGAATGGGAGAAGCTGGCAGAGGAAGGGAAGCAGGGGCAGGGGGAGGTTTGAGGCCCATCTGAACCCAGGCTAGTCCAAGGGGTGAAAACCAGGTGGAATCCAGCCCATGCCCTCGAGCAGAAAGAATGAAGGGGAGAAGCCCCAGGCAGGGTGTGGCTACCCTGCTTCTCCCACCACCAGCCTCCATCCCTATTGAGAGAGAGCCCAGGATAGCACAAGCCCTAAAAGCAGTTGTGCCCCTGTCCTCATGTGCCCAGATGGGCAGCAATGATGGTTCTCTGGGTCTGGCCCCTCAGATGCCAGTCACTGCCTCCACGGAGTCTTGGACTCAGTTTGTGATCATGAGGAAGGTTTGTGTGAGGAGTTGTTTGGCCACCAGGTGGTGCTGCCAACCACAAACCTGAGCCTATTCAAGAGAAAGGCTCAGACCCTAAGGCATGGTTCACCCAGGGCTCCAAGCACGGCAGCCATCCCCCGCAACAATCCTCTGGGCGCAGCCAGCCTCCTATCTCCCAACTCTGCTTCTCTTTGGTTGACCATGCCAACTCTCTAGGGAGTGGTGGTATTGGCAGAGAGTTTTTTCCAGGCAGAACCAGGCCTTGAGCCCCCACCTCTGGCCAAGCCCCTGAACTTGCTTGGTTTTGTGCTGCCCATAGAAACGTACAAAACATGGCCAATTGTCTACAGTTGCTTTACCCAGAACAGAATCTCTTGCCCTGGGAGGTCTGCACTACAAAACCCACACGGGAATCCTTGGTACCTGGATGGGGACACCTGGGAGAAGGTACAGAGAAGGGTGAGTGTTCAGGCAGGAAAAGTTCTGGAGGCTGTGCCATGGGAGTGAGACAGACAGAAAGAACAGAAAGAGAGAGACAAGGAAAGACAGAGACAAACAGAGACAGAGAGACAGGACAAAGGACACAGACAGAGGAGGGAGGAAAAGAGGGAGAGAGAGAGTGAGAAAGTGAATCAGGGGATGAAGTTTTTTGGAGGAAGGAAGAAATGGCTTTGGTTGGGCAGGGTAAGTGGGGCTGGGTAGGAGGCACTTGTGGTCACAGAACAGGCAGGGCAGAGGAACACTTCATCTGGCATTTAAAGGATGGGGCCAGGAGCAGTACAAGAGAAAGCTGCCATGCAGGGCTGGAGGGCCAGGATAGAGGGTTTCTATTTTATTCACTAGCCAATAGGGAGCCATGGATGGTTTGGGAGCAGGGGCATTACCTGATAAGAGCTGTGCATTAGGAGAATTACATGTGCCTAGGGGGATGTTCCTTGTTCAATCATTTCAGTCATGTCTGACTCTCTGTGGCCCCATTTGGGGTTTTCCTAGCAAAGCTACTGGAGCAGTCTGCCATTTCCTTCTCCAGCTCATTTCACAGATGGAGGAACAGGCAAACTGGGTGAAGTGACTTGCCCGGGGTCACACACCTGGGTAGCACCTGAGGAGCCACCGAGACAGGATGGCCAAAAGACTTGAGGGGGAGGCGGCAGAGGTAGGGAGGCCATCTGGTATCAGTGTAGTCCAGGAGATAAGGGCCTGAGCTCAGATGGTCGCTAGCAGGGTCAGCAGGAAAGGGGACATATCTAAGCAATTTGGCCAAGGGCAGGTCAACAGGACTTACCACTGGAGTGATCAGGCCAGAGAGTCGAACCCTCCTGAAAGCTTGGTGATCTGGAAATGGGAGGGGCTGCCTGGGACATGGTCTTGCTTTGGGGGCAAGCCTTTGGCCTCCCAGCTGTCCTGTTCCCAGGGTGCTTCTCAGCACTGGCTGCAGCCTGACCAGGAGCACACTGGCACCCCCAGGGCTGGAACAAGAGAGCTGGGATCCAGGGGCTCTTGGGGGAGGTGGTGGGGGCAGGGAAGAGAGGACTGATGAAGCAGGAAGAGATTGCTTAAGAAATTATCCAGTGTGAGTCTGGGAAGGATGCCAGGGGAAAGCTGCATGTCCATCAACCAGGAAAATGCCATCCAAGGGCACAGGCAGAAATGGAGGAGTGAGGCTGAGAAATAAGAAAAGGCAGATGCCAGACAGGGCAGAAGAAGAGATTTCAACCAGGCCCATAGGTTCTCCTCCCCTAAGAGAGTTGGCCAAGGGTCAGGAGACTTCTCACTTTACAGATGGGGAAACCAAGGCTCAGAGAACTAACTTCACTGACCAAAGATTATGCAGCTAGGATCAGCAGATCCAGAAAGAACACAGGATTGAAGGTCAAAGGGCCTGGGTCTAGAATGATGTGGGAAACCAGGGAGGATCCAAGTGCACCTGGAAGGGGCCCCAGAACCTCCAGAACCCTAGTACTGATACATCAGAAGCCCAGAACACCAGTCCACCCATTTTTTATATCCTGATAGAGGCAAATGGAACCAGCCCAGGGCTGGGAGCCTGGGACCAAGAACTAAAACCCTTGAGCTTTCTCTCCTTCATGGGATGACCTTAGACAAGGCCCCCCCTGTTCTCTGGGCCTCAGTTTCCTGCTTTCTCAAACAGGGGAGGGTCAGACTGCATGGACTCTGGGAGACCCACCTAGCTCTCAGCCCTCAGTGACCCCCCAAAACTTCTCCCAATTTTCTCTTAGGGGGAGTCCTCACTTGGGTACCCTTCCAAGATGGTGGGCTATTAGCAAACACTTGCTATGGAATATGTATGTGCCACTGGCAGGGCCCTGGTTTTGTCTGGGAGCAGCTTCAGAGCCATGCCCAGGCCCAGTCTGTCCTCAAGGTCCCTGCTTCTCCTCTCCCCGCCCCAGCACCCATGGTCCTCCCATGCCTTCCTTAGCCTCTCAGGACCCTTTCCCTTCCCCAACAGGCCTCCTCAGCTGCTCCCCTTTGGCTCTGGAGTGGGATTCCCACCCTGTGGTAGTTTCTTATGGAGTTGTCACTGAGCCAGCATTTGGGCCAGATGTCCTCTGAAGGTGGTGCCCACCATCCCAGGGAACAGTGCTTTAATCAGTCCAAATGCAGGCCTCCAGAACACGCAGGGGGGAGCCTGGCCCCAGTGAAGGGCCGTGTGTCTGTAAGGAAGGCTTTCCCCCCTCCTTCAGGACACTTGGTTCTGCCCCCGGGGTGGGGGAAACCATTGCTTCCTTCTGGGCCTCAGTTCATCTGTCAAATGGAGAAACCATACTTGTGCTCCCTATGCCTAGTGGGAGAAGAATGTTCAGAAATGAGAGTGTTCCTCATCCACCTTTTCTAGGCCCCCATTTTCTCATCTAAAAGGCAAACAGGAGCCATATTCAATGTTTGGGGAGGGTTTGTCCACACAACAGCACAAAGGCCCAGAGTAGGCCCAGGAGGATCAGAGTAGCCCTGGTGGGCAGCAGGACTCGGGGAGGCTGAGCTGGAGTCAGGAAGGTCAGGCTTGAATCTTGATGTGTGACCAGGGGCCAGTCTCTGCTAAACAAAATTATCCCACCCGCAGCTATCTACCCCCTAGGAGGGGATGAGGCTTCTGTGAAATGGGGCATGTGGTTCCCACAAACATCTAGGAAGGGGTCTGTAGCGGCAAGC
>NW_027186352.1:1623125-1665511 GCF_028583685.1 Petaurus breviceps papuanus
CAGATCAAATCACAGAACACTTCTCAAAGTGAGCCCCAAAACAAAGCTACACATCAGGGCTTATATAACCTTCTCCTGGCTCAGAGAATGTAACAACCTTTTGGACCCACTGGCCAATCAAGAAGTATCCACTGAAAAACAAGCCTCCCACCCCAGGCTTCAGGTGCACTTTAGCCTAGGGGCAGGGAAGATCTTTAAAATTTACATTCACATTACAGGGTCACTCCAGGCCCCCTGGGGCAACTGAGGGCCCAACATTTCTGCTTTTTCAGGGCCTACAGAGCAGCTGGATCCCCAGGGTCTGGGTGTGAATTCTGACTGCTTGTTCCTACGTGCTGCTGTTCCACCTGGGGAAAGTCACCTCTGTGTCTGCTTCCTCTGCCAGAACTGAAGTCCTCCTAGAAGTGATCATCCTTTAGCTGAGCCTCAAAGGATGGGCAAGCTTGGGAGACATGGAAGAAAGGGGAGAGGGATTTCTCAGGGGAAGAACAATGAGGTGTGAGAAGACCATCATCACCTGCCGAAACAGCATGCAGGGAAATAGGAGAGAGGAAGAGCCGAGGCCCTCCCCGGGTCTGGTCACCAGTAGGAGTGGATGGACTCTCCCACTGGGAGAGGCCCTCTTGTAGAAGCTCGTCCATCAGGAACAGGGCTGGGCCCAGAGGCATCCCAGGATTCCACTTTTACAGCAGGTCACAAGTCCAATGGGATTTCCTCCCTCAGGGGGCTTAGGCTTCCAAGGAGAGAGGACATGCATTTGTGAGGGAGGTTCAAGTGGGGAGGAGCTCCCTGGGAGCTGCAGAAGTCGGAGAAGTCTTCCTGGAGAGACAGGTTAGATGGTGGAGATGATGGGAAGGAGAAGCTTTAATTCCACAAGGAACATAGGAAATTGTCAATGACGAGTTACTTCAGTTACGTCTGATGCTCCATGACCCCATTTGGGGTTTTCTTTTCTTTTTTTTTTTTAAAGCAATCGGGGTTAAGTAACTTGCTCAAGGTTACACGGCCAGTTATTTCTGGGTGTGGTGCTGAGTATCTGAGCCCGGGATTCGATCTCCAGGTCGTCCCAACACTGGAGCCGGTGCTCTTACTCGCTGAGCCACCTGGCTGCCCCTAAGCAATTGGGGTTAAGTAACTTGCTCAAGGTTACACGGCCAGGTGTTTCTGGGTGGGTGCTAAGTGTCTGAGCCCGGGATTTGATCTCCACGTCTTCTCAACACTGGAGCCGGTACTCTTACTCGCTGAGCCACCTGGCTGCTCCTAAGAAATTGGGGTTAAGTAACTTGCTCAAGGTTACACGGCCAGTTATTTCTGGGTGTGGTGCTGAGTATCTGAGCCCGGATTTGATCCAGGTCATCCCGACACTGGAGCCGGTGCTCTTACTCGCTGTGCTACCTGGCCGCCCCAGTTGGGGGTTTTCTTGACAAAGATACTGCCAGTTCCTTCTTCAGCCCATTTTACAGATGAGGAAACTGAGGCACACCGGGTAAAGTGACTTGCCCAGGGTCACACAGCTAGCAAGCATCTGAGGACAGATTTGACCTTGATCCTCCTTACTCCAGAACCAGCTCTTTATGCGCTATGGCGCCACGTAGCTGCCCTTGAACTTCCCTCCAGGAAATTAAGAATAAGTATGAGGACCATGAATCAAAGCACAAAAGTCTGAAATTGACAGAAAAGAGAAATCAGGAATAAACCAAGAGAAAGGAAGTCTTTTCAGAAAAAAAGATGTGGGGAAACAAATGTCTAAAAAGCCAGCAGACAAAACGGGTTGAAGAGGAAGGAGGGGTTTGGATTGTACGTGATTACTTAACTGAAAGGAGAAAAGAGACAGGAACAATTAAATGTCCAGGCAGACAGGAAGGAATGCGCAAGCGGACACTGGCAGTAAAGAAATGGAGGCGGGAGCTTTCAGTGTCCCTCCCTCCGTTTTGGACAAGAATAACAGAAAGATGAACGAAGGGGGACAGAGAATCGAGCCAATTGTTGGGGAGACTACAGCTAAAAGACTTGCGGCATCTTCTAAATGGGGCTCCTAAAAATAGACATGTTTCTCAGGAGCACATGGAACTTTTACAAAACAACAACCATGAATTGGGGCACAGAGACACTGCAAAAAAATGTAAAAAGGTAGAAATTTTAAATACATCCTTTACAAACCACAAAACAATAAAAATAGCAATCAGTTCAGGAAGTATTAAAGAAAATACAGATGCAAATGGAGACATAACAATGAAACCCTAAATAATGAGCAGGTCAAAGAACAAATCACAGAAATTGTGTGAAAGAAAATGATCCTGATGAAACAATATACCAAATTTCTGCAATAAAACTAAAGCAGGGCCCAAGGGAAAAGCATATCCCCACAAATATACATTAACAACATATAAAAGGAGACAATTGATGAACTGAAAGTGGATTTTAAAATTGGAAAGTCAACAGGTAAACAAATCTAAAATAAGTGCAAAAGATGAAATTTCAAGTATTAGAAGTGAATTAGAAATTAGAAACTTTAAAAAATCCCTATAGAAATGATCAATAAAAATCTTTGAAAGTACTAATAAAATTATCAAATATTTAGCCAATCTGATTGAGAAGAGTGGAAAATCCAATCAACAAAATAGCAAGGGACCAAGTTGAAATCACACTAAAATAAAATGCTTGAAAAATAAAATTCTCAGAATCTCCTGCATGCAATGATATTTAAAAACTGAGAAAACAAAAGAAAAAGAGAAATGCCTTCAAAATCTAAAATACTTCAACTAACAAAAGATCAAACAGATTTTAAAGAATCCAGTCTTAGAAAAGGAAATAGTACTAACTTCAGTGGGAGAAAAATAACTCCCTGGTTCTGATGGTTCACAGGAGAATTTTATCAAACTTTTGAAGAACAATTAACACTTACACTAGAGAAATAATTCTCAAAAATAGACCACAAAAGCGCTCTGACCAGATTCCAGTGAAGAGATCAGTTTAGTCCAAATTCCTAAGCTAGGGAAGGATAAAGCCCAGAAGGAAAACGGTGAACCAGTATCTTTAAGGAGGAAGATTAGCAGCTGGGTGGTGAGGTGGAGAGAGAGCTGTGTGTTCCAGGGCAAGGCAGATTATAAAGCACTTGTCACAGTGCCTGGCCCTGTACAAATGTCAGTTCATCATCATCATCATCATCATCATCATCATCATGCTGAAAAATTTTTAAATGAAATCCTGTCAGAGTTCAGCCATTTATTCAGAATGAGCATTGGGAAAAGTGGGAATTAGGGTCATGGCTCTAAAGCAAAATTTAAAACAGAAAAACCACTTAGTAAAAAGCTACGCCACCCATTGCATGCAGCAGTGAAAGAGAACATGGAGAAAATTCATTATTATTCCAGTGGCTCCTCCAAGTCATGATCATTGAGGGCCTCCCCCATCACTCTTAATAAATCTCTTCCTCAGCTGATCAGTGAGCCAGGGAAAGGCAAGGCTCTGGCCAGAATAAGGCTTACGGTTGTTCTTCTGGAAAATATCCTTCATCAGTTGCTTCAGCTGCTGCTGCTCCTCCTCCCCCTCACTCTCCAACCCTCTCTCCATTTCTATCTCTGTCTCTCTCTCTGATTCTCAGATAAATAATTGGAAAAATATTAATTATCCAGAGCTTGGCCATGACAATAGAATAAAAAATCATAAATCATTCTTTCTACCTAAATCAGTTTATAGCTTCAGTGCCACACTTTTTGCAATTAGAAAAAATAAACTTTTCTAGGCAAGCAAAAGGTCAAGAATCTTTCCTTTAAAAAGGAGTTCATGCCCAAAGGGCTACAAAGCTGTGCAGATCCTTTGATTCAGCAATAGCACTGCTAGGTGTGTATTCCAAAGATGTAAAAAGGGGACGGGGGGGGGGGGAGAACCTATTTGTACAAAAATATTTTAGCAACTCTCTTTATGATGGCTAACTATTGCCAAATGCGGCGATGCCCAGCGACTGTGCCATATAATTGTGATGGAATGCTGCTGTGCTATGTGAAAGGATGAGCAGGCAGACTTCAGAAAAACCTGGGAAGACTAACATGAACTGATGCAGAGGGAAGGGAGCAGAAGCAGGAGAACATTGTCCACAGTAACAGCCACATTGCACAATGAACAGCAGTGAGTGACACAGCTATTCTCAGCGACTAGATGATCCAAGACAATCCCAAAGGACTCATGATGAAAAATGCTATCCGCCTCCAGAGAAAGAACTGATGTTGTCTGAATACAGACTGAAGCAGACTGTCTTTCTTTCTTTCCTTCTTGCTTTCTCTTTCTTTTGAGTCTTCTTCCATAAAATGGAAAACGATTGCATGTGTATATCCTATGGTGGCTTATTGTCTCAGAGCAGAGGTGGGGGGACAGAGAAAGAGGGATGGAATTTGGAGCTCAAAACTTTAAAAAAAAAAAAAACATTAAAATTATTTTTAATGTAATTGGAAAAAGTTAAATAGTATTTTAAAATTAAAAATAAAGGGGCGGCCAGGTAGCACAGTGAGTAAGAGCACCGGCTCCAGTGTCAGGATGACCTGGGGATCGAATCCAGGCTCCGACACTTAGCACCCACCCAGAAACACCTGGCCATGTAACCTTGAGCAAGTTACTTAACCCCAATTGCTTAGGGGCAGCCAGGTGGCTCAGCGAGTAAGAGCACTGGCTCCAGTGTTGGGATGACCTGGAGATTGAATCCCAGGCTCAGATACTCAGCACCACACCCAGAAATAACTGGCTTTGTAACCTTGAGCAAGTTACTTAACCCTGACTGCTCATAAAAAAAAATTAAAAATAAAGAAGTACCTAGTGGAACAGACTAGAACACAAGAACCAAGTCCATAGACCACAGTTGTATAATGTCTAATAAACCCAAAGATTCCAAATATTGGGGAAGGGACACACTGCTTCACAAAAGCTGCCAGGACACAGGATTCAGCTCTACCAGATCTAGGACTAAAGCAGCAATCACCAAAATTATTTGGTACTGGCTGAGGAATAGATTAGGTACGAGACACACAGCAGTCAATGACTAAAGTAATCTACTATTTAATAAACCCAAACACTCCAGTTTCTGGGATAACAATTCACTATTTGACAAAACCTGCTGGAAAAACTCAAAAAATAGTATGGCAGAAATTGGGCATAGATCAATGTCTTACACTGTACACCAAGTTCACAAGTCTAAATGGGGCATGATCTAGGTATAAAGGCTGATAAGTGTAAGCAATCTGGGAGAGCAAGGAATAATTTACCTGTCAGATCTATGGAGAAGGGAAGAATTTATGACCAAACCAGAGACAGAGAATGTTATGAAATGCAAAATGGACCTCTCTGATTACATAAAATTTATTGTTTTGTTTTTAATACATTTATTTACTTTTAGTTTTTAGCATTCACTTCTGTAAGATTTTGAGTTTTAAATTTTCTTCTCCTTCCTCCCCTCCCCTTTTCCCCAAGACAGTGTGCAGTCTGACATAGGCTCTATATATCCATTCATATTAAACACATTTTCACATTAGTCATGTTGTAAAGAATTAGAACCAATGGAAGGAACCACAAGAAAAAAGAAACAAAACAAAACAACAGCAACAAGAGAGAGAGAGCACAGAGCACGCTCAGTCTGCATTCAGACGCCACATTGCTTTGTCTGGATGTGGATGGCATTGCCATCATGAGTCTTTTGGAATTGTCTTAGATCCTTGCATTGCAGAGAAGAGCTAAGTCTATCAAAGTCAGTCATCAAACACTGTGGCTGTTACTGTGTACAATGTTAAAACAACTTGGAGGTTCCACATCACACTGATCAGATTGACTAACATGACAAAACAGGAAAATGATAAATGTCGGAGAAGATGTGGGAAAACTGGAACACTAATTCATTGTTGACGGAGTTGTGAACTTATCCAACCATTCTGGAGAGCAATTGGGAACTATGCCCAAAGGGCTATAAAACTGTGCAGACCCTTTGATCCAGCAATACCACTTCTAGGACCGTATCCCAAAGAGATCATACCAATGGGAAAAGGACCCATATGTATCACATTATTTATAGAAATTGAGGGAACGCCCATATATTGGGGAGTGGTTGAACAAGCTGTGATATATGAATGTAGTGGAATACTATTGTGTTATAAGGAATGATGGGCAGGTGGACTTCAGAAAAACCTGGTATGACTTCTATGAACTGATGCTGAGTGAATTGAGCAGAACCAGGAGAACATTGTTCACAGAAACAGCCACAGTGTTCAATGACTTTGATAGACTTAGCTCTTCTCAGCAATGCAAGGACCTAAGCCAACTCCAAAAGACTCACAATGGAAAATGCCATCCAAATCCAGAGAAAGGACTGTGGAGTCTGAATGCAGATCGAAGCCACTATTTTCTCTCTGATTCTTCTTTCACAACATGCCTAATGTGGAAATGTATTTAATATGACTGGACACCTACAGTGTGCATCAGATTACATGCTATCTTGGGGAGGAGAGAGGGGAGAGGGAAAAACTTAGAACTCGAAATCTTATAAAAGCAAATGTTGAAAACCCAAAGAAATAAAGAGAAGAGGAAACAGCACAACGATGATGACAACAAAGCTGCCAGGAGAACTAGAATGGGGTATAGCAGACATGAGACTGGGGCCAGAGGCTCTTCCCCTGGGGCCCACACATGGACAAGGCTATATTTCCAGGTAACTCTGCAATCCTATCCATTTTGTTTTATGCTTTTAAAAATCTTCTTCCAAGAAGAGATGAAGAAACTTCAGACTGATGACCAAAGGGGCCCAGGATCCAAGAAAGGTTAGGAACCCTTAGTTTAGACCAATATCTCACAGCAAATTCCCCCATAGGCTCCCCATGGATGTAGGGCTTAGATATAAAGGGTCATATTCGATACAAACGAGGGGAGCAGGAAGAGAAATGTTTTTTTTTTTTTCTCAGTCATGGTTAGGGACGGAGTTCTTGATCAAACAAGGGAATCACTAAAAACAAAAGGGACAATTTTGATTAAATGAAATGTAAAAGTTCTTGCCCAAACAACAGAAATGAGGTGAGAATTAGAAGGGAAACAGTTAACTGGGAAAAGACTTCTCCCCAAGTGTCTCTGATGAAGGTCTGATACGGGAGATCCATCAGGAATTAGTGTCACTATGTACAAGCTTCACCTCTAATACAGAAATGACCAAATGGCCAACAAAGGGTTTATTGAGGCAGCTGTCAAAAGAACAATGGCGTGCCATCAACCATATGAAAAAGGCTCCAAATTACTAATAACAAGAGAAACCACATTAAGACAACTGGGAGGTCCTCCCTGATAGCCATCACACTGACAAACAGGACAAAACAGGAAAGGGAAGACTGTTGGAGAGGCAATGGGAGGGCAGACCCACGAGTGCATTGTTGGTGGAATTGTTCATTGGTCCAGCCAAGGATATCTGACCTTAGAAAACAATTTGGAACTGTAATCCCAAATAATTAACTGTGTATACCTTTTGACTCGGTAATCCCATTGCAAGTCAGATACCCTAAAAGAGAAAATGGGCAGATAGGTACAAAAATATTTATAGAAGCACGATTGTGCCTGCCAAAGGGACACGTGACACCCTGCAGCTAAGGCGCCCTGTTCTGGCCAGCAGCCATGGCCTGGGCTCTGTCTCCTTGGGGGGTAAGGTTCTCCTTTCCCCACAGCTAGACCTCATCCTGTTCCCCTGACTGGCTGCTTCAGAGTGCATGTTCATTCCATATTTGGTGATGGAGAGAAACCGTTGAGCTGGGGGAGCTGCCCAGAGGCATGTCTGGCCAAGGGGACAATGGTTACGCACATCTCTGCCATCAGCCTCAGAGCCGCCCTACACAAATGGGACCGTGGCTCTGCAGTGGACCAGAGGGACTGGGTGATGCCTCGGGCTGCCTGTGCCAGTGATGAGGAATGCCCGTCTGGCTCTGAGCAGCTGGAAGGGAGCCTCAGAAGGAGTTGTCTAGAGTAGGAACTTCCCAGTCAAGTTTAAACTAATCTCTGATCCCACCAGCATGCACACTCTGCTTCCATCCTCTGGGAAGGGACTGGCTGGGGCTTTGGGGGAACTCGTCCCAAGCAGACTCCTTAAAGGCAGCACCCCAAGTACCTGGAAAGAGTTCACCCAGAATTGAGTCACCAAGGACATCAACCAGCTGTCCCAAACTCTCTTAGGTCTCCAAGTCTCAGACCATTCTGCTGAGACACTGTGTCCCACATACAGAAACGCAGCCCAGCCTAGCCCAGACCTCCTGGTTTTCTCTTTCCTCAATGTGTGACTGAGGGCAGGATGTCCCCATTTCTGCCCTGGAGCCTACTGAAGGGTATCTGACCTTAAATCACCTCCCCGTGTCTGCTCAGCCCTAGAAGACCAAGGGCAGTGGGCCCTGGACTGTCCAGCTGGAAGCCATCTACTCCAACCCCCTCTTTTACAGAGGAGGAAAATGAGGCATGGTGAGAGGAAATCACTTTCCCAAGGTCATCCAGGTAGTAAGTAGCAGACCCAGAATTCGAACCCAGGACTGTGGACTACAGAGCCACCTGTCAGGCCCAGGGTCTATGCTGCAAGTGGATTCTCAGGGAGTTGTTCAAGTGCCCCTGAGCCCTTAGGGCATTCAGAGCCCACTGAGGGGCCGGGCATGCATGGGACTAGCCAGGAGGGCTGCTTACCTCAAGCAGGGCCAGGAAGAGGGGCCCTCCCAGCCCATAGCATCTCTGCCCACAGCCTGGGCAGTGCAGGACATTCTCTAGAAGGCTGCCCCTTTCCCTGCAGCACTGTGGAGAGAATGGGGGTTGGCTGAGCCCATCCCGAGGAACCCCTTAGAGGAGGGTCTGCCCTGGTGGGATGGACTGTTCTCTCCTCAGAAGAGCTGGGCCGGCTGGGAGGGCTCTGCCCCAGCCTTCCCCAGGGCCGGGCCAGCATCCCAAGGACCCATCGTGGAGGGAGGTTTTTGTCTTAAACAGAGACTTTATGAATAGATCAGACAAGCGACGTCAGGCAGCAGACCTTGGCATTAACACGTCAAGCAGTGCCCTTTTCAAAGCTCCGAATGAGCTTGGGGAAAGGTCACCTGTGCACTGTTGAGGAAGGCAGAGATGGCCCCGCCCACTAGGAGGCTCTGCTGGGGGGAGGGGCAGCTCAATGGGGTCTCACAGCTGGCAGGGTGTAGGGGATGGGCCCCGCAGCACCACCTGGACAGGGGTCCAGAAGAATCACCTGGCAGCCGCTCGGCCCCTGGGGAGAAGAGAGAACTCAGAATGGCAGTGGGTCCTGACGGCCTGATTTGGGGCTTTTGGGATCGAATACTAAATTGTCCCTGGTCCCCTGGCCCATCCTGCCTCCCCAGGCTTCTCCCAGCTCACTGCCTCCACCCAGAGGGGGGTGCCCCAGGACATGCCACCTGCCAAGACCACACCTTTGAGGCTGTCCTGCATGCAGGGCCTTCTGTCCTCCCTCATCTCCCACTCATGGAGTGTTCTCCAGCCCCACCTTCAAGGGGCCTTCCCCAGGCCCTCCCTTCCCTGCCTTCCCTCTGGACTGCATCTATGCCATAGGTATTTCACAATTAGACCAAAGGCCCCTGGAGAGCACAGACTGTTTCTGCCCTCCTGCACACAGCAGGAGTTTAATAAGTGATTGTGGACTGACCAACGGATTCCTGTACCAGGTGGAGTTTGAGCCAAACTTGGAAGCCATCTTTCCTCCATGCTGGGGGATCAGGGCTGGAGGCAGATGGGAGGCATCCCATCCACCTGAGAGAGCTCTGTTCATCAGCCTGACACACCCTGAAAACAGGCAAGCCTCTGAGGCCGCCCTCCCAGTGTCTCCAGAGCCCGGCTCTGGGTCAGTCAGGAGCCAGGAAGGAGGGAGACGCGTGGGCACTGGGGGCTCCCTCCTGGAGAAACCTGCTCTAGACCCTGGTCAGGAGCTCAGAGGCAGAGGCTGGCTCACGGGAACCTTGGACAAGGGCCGGGGGCACACTGCTGGGTCTTCACCTGAACACCTGGCTTGGTGAGGGCCCAGGCTCACGACCCAGCTCCTCCAGATGGCCTCTTACCTGACTAGGCCTGGGCCATCCTGGCCCTCCTCCCAGCACCTCCCGCCTTCAGGCCCAAGCTCTGTCCCTGCAGTCCCCACCCTTACCCCCAGGACTCTCCTCATGGGAGAAGCATCCAGCCCTGGAACTGAAGGCCTGTGGTCTTTGTCCCCAGAGAGAAGCCTCTGGCTCACCATCAGCCACTAGGGAAAGAGACCCTGGAGACCCAGATGCCAGGCTGCTGACTTAGGGCCCCCCCAACCCAGGATGAGAGCTGGGGGGCGCTGCAGGTTCTCTGCCCCCCCAGTCATCTGTGTATGGGGGTCCCCTGCCCCTGATGCTGCAGGGTCCCCAGAAGCTGAGCAGGCAGGATTGGGGGAAGGGAGCCGGCTCCCCTCCTCCCCCACCTGGATAAATCTCCAGAGCAGCTCATAAGCAGGTGTGCTTCCTGCCTCCTCATTGATTTCTCCTGACTGGTTATGGCTCCACAATGAATTTGCATCTGATCTGGGGACCAAGGGGGGGGGAGGGCCTGTCACCATCTACACCATTCAGAACAAAGTCTCCACTGCATCGTGGCTGCTGCAAAGACTTTCTGGATGTAGCCTGAATTCTATGCATCCTGCAGCCTTCACCCTGAAGGAGCCTGCATTCTGCTGGAAGGCTGTGTGGCACAGTGGTTAGCCACATGGGTTTAGAGTCAGACAGAAAGACCCCAGGGCTCAAAACCTACCCCGGTGCCAGATAGGAAGGAAATGAGCATTTATTAAGTGCCTACTGTATACAAGGCACTGTGCTAGGTGCCAAGTATTATCTTGTTTGACCCTCACAATAACCCTGAGAAGTGGATGTTATTATTATTACCTTCTTACAACTGAGGAAATTGAGGCTTGTCTTGGCTCACACAGCTACTACCTGTGTTTCCCCGATAATAAGACCTATCCCAAAAATAAGCCCTCCCCCGAAAATAAGCCCTATTGAGATCGCTACTGTAGTGAAGGTGATCCCCTGCGCTACACGCTACATTACATTACCCTCTGTATGCACCGCCCCCCCCGTGAAACGCACACCGAGCTGCATCCAGTCAGAGCTGCAGCAGTGAGCGCGTCATCCTGTTCTTCCCCAGTGATTTGCTTATTGAATAAAGGTACATTTTTTTGTTCACATTTACCTGTTCATTAAAATTGCTGTCAATGTTCATTAAAATAAGCCCTCCCCTGAAAATAAGCCCTCTGGTGTTTTTCTGTCCAAAAAATTAATAAGACAGTGTCTTATTATCGGGGAAACACGGTAGGTATCTGAGACTGAATTGGAACTCAGGGCTTCCCAACTCCAGGAGCTCTCACACTATGGCGCCCCCTAGAAGGCCTCTACAACAAACAGCCAGAGCATCTATTAAAGAGGCGCTGGGGGTGCAAACACAGGCAAGAGGGACATCTCTTGTTCTGAGTTGTGACTGGTCCTGGGGACAGGAAGACTTGAGTTCAAATCCAGCCTCAAACACTTCCTCACTCTGTGATCTTGAGAAAGTAACTTAAGTGCTGTTTGCCTCAGTTTCCTCAGCTGCAAAATAGGGATATTTTGCACCTACTTCTCAAGGCTGTGAGGGTAATATTTGTAAAGCACAATGCCTGGTATACAGGAGGTACCATATAAATGCTTATTCCCTTCCTGCCCACAAATGGCAGCTGGAAAGAAACACCAGGTCCGAGGCTAGTTGGCTAGTCCAGCCACAGGGGCCAAGGGTCTGCAGGCGGCTGGGCACCTTCCTCAGCCTCATAAGCTCCTGCCAGGGCTGTGATGCTGGGCTTCCCTCCCCATTCTGTTCTCTGCCATTAACCAGAACAGGCAGGAGCTGTCAGCTAGGCTAAATGCTCCTCCTGGCCAGAAGGGATGGAGCCAATCAGAGTCCACATGGCTGGTATCCTGGCAGCTCACACAGGGGCAAAGCCCAGGAAAAGCAGCCCAGACCCAGGCAGGCGTGTTTCAGAGAGCAGATGAAGAGTATCGCAGAGGGAAAGGTCAGCAAGGCTGCCCGGAGCCCTGGAGCAGCACAGCAGGCCAAAGAGCTCTGTGCAAATCCCGACTCGGCTGTCCCCCAGCTTCTGAAGCCCAGCGCCCTCATCAGTAAGATGAGGGGGTGGGTCTGGATGCCCTCTGGGGCCCATTCCAGGAACCTCCTGCGGGCCTTTGGGAGCCCCTCGGGGACGCCTGAGGGGAAAGGCCAGGGAGCTGCGCACACCTGATCAGTGGCTTGTGAGGGGCAACCTGGCCTGGCTTCTTCTTTCTCAAAACAAAGAATCTTGTTTGAAAGGCCAGTTCCTGTCCTCCACCAACCATGCACTTCAGAGCTCTTAGGAATGATGCGCTAAGTTAGAACTCACCCAGAGGAGACAGCCAGCAAGGGAGGGGGCTCCAGGCCACAAGGTTCCCTTGGAGGAAGTAAAATGAGGAGAAGAGGGGAGGAGGGAGAGGAGAGGAGGAAGGAAGAGGAAGGAGAGGGGAATAGAAGGAGGAGAAGGGAGGGGGAGGGAGAGGGGAGGAGAAGAATTACAGGAGCAGCGGGGATTTGGATGAGGGTAACAGGGAGTCAGTCCAGCCAGTCTTCCTTCCTTCCTTCCTTCCCTCCTTCCCTCCTTCCCTCCTTCCCTCCTTCCTTCCTTCCTTCCTTCCTTCCTTCCTTCCTTCCTTCCTTCCTTTCTTTCTTTCCATCTCCTTCCATCCTTTCTTCTTTTCTTTCCTTCCATCCTTTCTTTTTTTCTTGCTTTGTTTCTCCTCTCACAGACTCCCTTGGGTCTCTTTCTCACACAGATCTCCATAGTACACATGGCTCTCAGGGATGCTCTGAGATACTTGTTCCCCCAGAGTGCCTTGCTCCAAGAGCCTGACAACAGCCAAATCCCTGTGACCCGAGGTAGCTGAGGTCCTGCAGCCATGTTAGGAAGAGAAGGGAAAGGGGCTGCATCAAGTTCATGAGACACTAAACAGATAAGAAAACCCCCTGAAGTTCTCTGAGACCCCACAGCCACAAGACCTGTCACGTGGGGATCTCCTGTCTAGGAAGTTCCCCAGTGACTTGAATAGAGCACAGGGTGCTTGCATTTCTGCCACAGCCAAACAGCTTCCATCTGATCCAGTGTTAAAAAGCATGTTCCCTGATCTACTGTGTGAAAGACTGTGCTCAGCAGAGACATGCAAAGTGCACACTGGTCTGGTCCCTCTAGGAGGAGGCCTCACAGGCCAACCAGTGAATCCCTGCAAACTGCACTGAGGAGAGAAGGAGAACATGAACAAGGACTAGAAAGGCTCCCTGAGCCAAGCTCAGAGCAGCCCTCAGCATGCAGGGGAGGCTGCCTGGGTGTGCTGGGGAATGTTTCACAAGCGACTCTCCAAAAGAAAAGCCTTGCCTAAAATAGTGATAGCATTACCGATACTGTCAACACTGGTGCCAATAACGGCTGGCATCACGGACAGATGCAGACACAGTGACAACAGACTCCGGAAAGAACAAGGATACATCAGAGAGACAAAGCCAGAAAGATCCAGAGCGTCAGGCAGTGGCCGGGTGGCACAGAGGGATGCAGGGAGGCGCCCTCCGCGGAGGTGCCAGGGCCACAGCCAGCCCCAGGAGCTCGATGGCAGACTTGGCTGATGCTGCCAATGTCAGGCTGACTTACTTTTCCCTTCCCAAAATGTCATTTGTCATTTGGGATGGATCTCTGGAAGGGGGACGGACCCTTGGGACAACTATGGCAACGAAAACGCGGAAAATATCAAGAAAAACTTGGCAAACTAGTAGTGTGCCTTTATGGGGCACCTCCCTCATGCCAGGCCTGGAGCTGGGCGCTGTTACCTACACTCTCTCATCTGATCCTCACAATGAACCAGGAAGGCTGGTGCCCATTTTACAGATGAGAAAAGACAGGCAAACAAGGGTTAAATGACTTACCCAGGGTCACACAGCTAGGCTGGATCTGAGGTTTGCCATTTTCTTCATCACTTTCTTTAGTCTGAACAATCAAAAGCACAATAAGCCAAGTCCCGACTGGTAGCATTGGCTGATTCCTGAGGTGTCCAGGCTCCTGAAAATGTAACAATCAGTCCAGCAAAGGATCGGGAAGGGAAAGCCAAATCTGGGGGCTGTAGGATCATAGGGGTAGGGTTACAAGAGACCTCAGAAACCTGGGCCATCCAGCCGGACCCTGAGCAAACCAAGGCCCAAGTCATTAAACTGGACCAGGTCATCATGTCCTTACCCCGGCTGCTCTGGGACTCCTTGGGGCTCAGATGTCCTCTCAGCATCGAGGGGACAGGCTTGGCTGGAGGGAGAAGAAGGCTAATCATTTAGGTGGGACAGTGAGGCAGGGGAGGGGGCTCAGCCATCTCTGGGCCCAGGCCTCTTCCCTCACCGCCTCTCTGGCTCCCCCATCCCCCACTCCCCCACCCAAGTCAGGCTTGTGAAGAGGCTGGACCCCTTCCTGGCCCCCCCCTCCCCCGCAGGATGCACCACTCCCAGGGCTGTCTCCCCACCCCCTCCATCAGTGTCCTTAGGAGCTCCAGTGAATCTTGACATCTAAATAAGGCAGAGAATAATTAAAGGCTGTCACAGAAAGGGGCCTTCCCCAGAGAAGTAGAGAGCTGCCTTGTTCCCTAATCTCCCAGCTGTCTTGGCTTGCTACTCGAAGCTTGGGGGAGGAGGTGGGAACCAAGACAGGGCCCCAGCCCCATCACCACCAAGGTAGATTAGCCTCTAAGGAGCACTGACTGAAGTCCTGGCATCTCAGCCTGGCAGGGGCCTCCTGGGCTCTCGGGTCTGGCCCACCCAAGCAGCTTTGGGACCCTGACAGGAGTGCAGCTAGGCCAGTCAGTCAGCCAGCATGCGCTGTTCCGAGGTCGGGAGATACAAGGCAAAAGCAGGCCCTGATCCCGAGGGGCTCACAGTCTAAATGGGTGCAAACTCATGCAAACAAACCGGCACCAGACTGGCTACACTGGCAGAGGGAGGGTCCTGAATGAAGCAAGATTAGAAAGGCTTCCTTCACACTGGGAGCCAGAGATGGAGAGAGGGGCTTGTCAGAAGAACAGCTGGAGGCCCGAGTCACTGGACCTAAGAGGCCTGAGAAGACAGGAAGGGGAAGGGGAGGAGGGGGCCGGGGCTGAAGGGCATTGAAGGCCATGAAGAGCAGTTTGTACCTGTCCTGAGGGAATAGCAAGTCAAGCATGCACACTGACTAGGGGTGACATGGTCAGACACGTGTTTTAGGGAAGTCATTTTACTGGCTGAATAGAGACTGGACTGGAGTGGGGAGAGACTCGGGCAGACCCCCCCCCACCCCCCAGCAGCCACAGTCCAGGTGTGGGGTGATAAGGGTCTGCAGCAGGGTGGGGGCAGGGGTAGAGAAGGGAAGGGGCAGAAATGAGACCGGCTTGGATCTGGGGGGTCTGAGAGGCCTTAGATCAGAGCCTAGGGGACTGGGAAGCTGCCACTGTCCCCAGGAACAGGGAAGGGAGGAGCAGGGAAAGGTTTGGGGGAAAGCTAGTGAGCTTTTGCTTTCTGTGGGAATTCCTATTTCCCAATTCTAGATGTGCCTTGGGTAGTTGGAGATGTATGATGAGATGTTTAGAGAAAGAGATTTGGGCAGGAGTAGATCAGAGCGTTATCCCATAGAGAAGGTCGTTTGTGAGACCTACAGTAAGAGAGAGCAGAGGCAGTTAGGGTTAGAGGCAGGAGGGACGCCTCCCAGTAGTGGCCATGACTCTCATCAGGATCCAGCCAAGGAGTCAGAGGGGGAGGAGGAGAGCCAGGAGAGGAGAGAGGATCCAGGAGGGGAGGGTGATGCACAGGGCCAGAGGCCATTGGGCTCAGCTACTAAGAGACCACTGGGGACTCGGAGGGAATCGTCCTCATGGTTGGAATAGAAGCTAGGGAGAGAAAAGGCAATGGAGGCTGCTGTCCTAGTCAGCCTTCTCAGATGGAGTGGGGGGGGGGGGGGAGGGACCTTCGGGGGGGGGGGAAGCAGCCATTCTCCTCTGCACCAGCCCCTCCACATGTACAGGGTGCTGCCCTGCCCCCACCCACCATCCCCAGGTAACATAATCCCTCTAGGCAGGTCCAGGGGTGACCCCCATCCCCAGGGAAACTTGACTGCTGTCTCCCCTCCTCCATGGCCCCCACGGGTGAAGGGCTCTGACTAGAGACTGCATCCCCTTCTTATCCCTAGAGAGGCATTGGAAGCGTCCTCACCAGGCCCTTCCCTGAGGGCTGAGCTCATCTCTCAAGGATCCTGGGTATCTTGGCATGCTCTGTGGGAATGAAGAGAATGCATGAGCCCTTTCAAATGGCAGAGGCTGCCCCTTCTCTCAACATCATGAACTCTAGGAATTGAGTTTGGAGAAAAAAGAGCTTAGGGGTCATCTTCAGACTTTGGAGGGCCAGCCCATGGAAGACCCAAAGCCAGGACCAATGGCAGGAGGCAGTGCAGGGGATGGGGGTGGGGGTGGGGAGGGGCTCAGGGCAGCATACAGCCAACATCGGCAAACAGGGGGCAGGGAGCCAGCTGCCTCAGATGGTGGGGGTCTGCCTCATCTGAGGACCTGGTGCAGGCAGCCATTTGTCAAGAAGGCTGCTGGAGAGCGTTGGTGGCTCTGTCCAGCTTGTACAAATGACCCCGGAGATCCCCGGTGGCTCTCAGCTTTGGGGCTCCAGGAGCACTAAAGCACAAAGCTGCTGGAGCCCTTGTTATTATCAATTAGTAAACATTTATGAAGCCCTACTGTGTGCCTGGTCCTATTGTCATTGTTATTCTTCTCAGACAGATTCTGAGCTGGGCAGCACCTCAGAGTTCATCTGGCCCAATGCCCCCATTTTACGGGTGAGGAAAGGGAGGCCTGGGGGAGAGGGGAATTGCCCAAGACTTCTCAGAATGACACTGTGACCGGACACTGGCTTCTCAGGGAGACCAGAAGGCTTTATCCAGCATTCTCCTTGAAAACCAAATCCAGAGGCTTTACTTTTCAGGCCCCTAAGGGGGACCTTTGGTCAATATAGGAAAGCTTCAGGCCCCAGCTTTTTCTCCAGCTTCCCCTGCTGCCCAGAGATGCCAGCATGGCTGCCCTGGCCTCTTGGGTTACTGTCCAGAGGCGTCTCAGTCTCGGCCTCTGGCTTCCAGCTCTGAGGTTGTCTTCAGCATAGAATGAAGAGAAGGAGGCTGTGCCAGACCCACATGGACAAATGTCAGCGGGGCTCCTAATTACTGGCCTGGCCTCTGATGGCTCCCAAGCCTGGAGACAGAAGAGGGTGGGATGGGAAAGAACCTCCTGCAGTCTCTAACTTCACCCATCCTCCTGCCAGAAAACCATGGTATGGCTTACGGAGGGAGAGATGTCACGGGCTCTTTGGATCCCTCCAGTGGGGGCCTTCTAGTGGAACAAGAGGCTGAGTGGGAGCTTTGGCCCTGATCTGGCTGCTGACCACCCGTGTGACTCTAGGCAGGCTCCTTCATCATAGTACCCAGGCACATTGAAGCAAAAATGATGGAGAGCATAATGCACTGACTTAGCAGAAAGGGGCCTTTCCCAGGGCCGCAGAAAGCCACCTTGTTCACTAATTAATCTCCTGGTACCAGCTGCTTAGGCTCCTGACCAGAAACCTCAATTTCTCATCTGTAGAATGGACCTATGGAACTAGGGCTTTGAGGAACTCCTTTGTGGGGAGACTGTAAATCCCCTTCTCTCTGGCTGCCTACCCCCCACCTCCCCCATACACACACTCCTCTCCAGCCCCACCTCACTTCCATATTCTCCATGAAGCCCATTCTCAAAAACCACCCATTTTTCCATTTCTTCCAGTACAGCCATATTCAACTACATTCTCATACCATCATCTGTTCAGCGATGACTCTGTCAATGAACGGTTAGTCTCTGGCCATCTGCCATCACAAAAAAAGCTTCTATGAGTATTTGTGAAGGACACAGGAGTCTGTGTCATCCTTCTTGGATCTCTTTGGGGTGTCCAGGCCCAGCAATGGCATTGCTGGATCCCAGGGGCTATGGCTTAGTGACTGGGAGGCCTGGCTCCAGGCCACTTTGCAGAATGACTGACCCAAGTCCCCACAGCCCCTCTAGAGTACTAGCTGAGGTGCCCAGTTTCCTGTTGTCTTCTCAGTATTTGACGTGCTCCTGTTTCCTCTGCTTACTGAGGGGCAGCACCCATCTCCTCTCCACCCACTGCTGATGCCCCTGGCCATCCCGTTGAGAGATTCTCTTTGCAAAGCCAGCTTCTTTGTTGCAGAGAATTGAAATCAGGTGGGTGGGGAGCTTTTGTCTAGCCTCCTTAAAGGCTGAATGGACCCAGCTCCCTAGAGACAAGAACTGGGAGGGAGAATTTAGCCATTCTTTCTGTTCAATTGTCTAATCTATCAAAATGGTGTTGAACCTTTAACAAAAACCTGAGCCTAAACATTCATATAACATTCCAAGAGAGATGTGAGCTCTAATGAAATGCAGATGTCCACAGAAACTGGAGCTGGGAGGGACCAGAGGGCTCTGATCTAATCTTTACCTGAACAGCATAGCCTCCGAGGGAGGGTCATCCAGCTTAAAACTACTGAGAAGGGTGAGCATACCACACTCCTGGGCCTGTCACCTTTCAGGCCATTGGCCCTCAGGACTGCTACCCCTGAGCCCACTGCCCCCTGGGCCCACTGCCTCTTGGACCCCTGCCTCCTGGGCCACTCCCTCCCCCCCTCCAGGCCTGCTGCCTCCTGGGCTTGCTACCTAGCTCCTTCTCCTGAAGGGACTCCCTGCCCTAGACCCAAAGGGAAGGTCACCAGCAACTGCCCTTCAAGCCTGCTGCCTCCCAGCCCACTGCCTCCTTCCCACTCTCTGAGACCAGCCCAGAGCAGCCCACTAGCCAAGTCTTTCCCATGTTACACTGGAACACCCTCACTTCACTTCAGTAGCACAATTTAGAATTTTGCCAGGAATAGAAGATGGTGTTTGAGTCCAATGCCAGTAATAACGACTCATTTTCAGTGTCACTAATGTTGCTATAAATGATGACCTGGGCTAACCTTGGTTATCAGGCTGGAAGGGAGTCCCTCTTTCTAACATCCCAGATGTTTCTTGGTCACCAGCTTTTCCATGCTGGCTTTTCACTCTGCAAAGTTTGGCAGATCCATTTATTCTGCAGGGGTCTGACCACTGACCCTGCACGGGGTGAGTGCAAACACACATGTACACACACTTTCAGCATCTTTCCATTTCTAAGATATCTGATAAATGTGCTCTTCCATATCAGCAACAGCAGCAGCAGAAGCAGTAGCAGCAATAGCAGTAGTAACAGTAACAATACCATCAATAGTAACAGTAGCAGCAGCTCAGCCAGAGTAACAGTAACAGTAGCAGCAGCAAAGTAACAGTAAAGGTAGCCCCAGCAGTAGTAACAGTAACAATAGCAGCAGGTCAGAAGTAGTAACAGTAACAACATCAGTAGTAATAGTAGCAGCAGCAATAGTAACAGTAAAGGTAGCCACAGCAGTAGTAACAGTAACACTAGCAGCAGGTCAGCAATAGTAACAGTAACAGCAGCTGTAGCAATAGTAACAGTAAAGGTAGCCACAGCAGTAGTAACAATAACAATAGCAGCAGTAGTAACAGTAACAATAACATCAATAGTAACAGTAGCAGCAGCAATAGTAACAGTAAAGGTAGCCACAGCAGTAGTAACAGTAACACTAGCAGCAGGTCAGCAATAGTAACAGTAGCAGCAGCAATAGTAACAGTAATGGTAGCCACAGCAGTAGTAACAGTAGCAGCACCAGCAAAGCAAGATTCCTTTCCTTACCCCTCTGTTACCTGGGTAATGTTTCTTGATAATTCATGAAACCTAAGCTAGATTCAGGCATGTGTCTAAGTGTTTCTCATTCCTTTTATTGTATTAGTTACTTTGTCCTCTGCTGGCCTCTCCCCATGATTTCTTCTTGGTCCCCTTCAGGTTTGGTTACCAGAGTTCTCTTTCTCTAGAAGAAAAATTTTGGTGCCACCAGTTTAGAAAATTTCTGTTCTAACCCACAAAACTTGCAGGGTTTATGATAATGATCAACTCTCAAAACCTCAAAGCAGAATTAAAATGACCTTCTCAGCATGCATGGGATCTTCCTTGGGTGGGTCTGTCCCATAGGAAACAAGCATTTATTAAGCACCTACTATGTGACAGGCTCTAGGCTCGGTACTTGGCAGAGCCCTTTGAATCCCATCTGCCTCAAGTTTGAGCTCAGCAGAATAAGCTGAAGAACGAACCCATCTGAGGGCACTGGTGGCCATGTCAGCTCACTCTGCCGTGATGGCCGCGAATGAGGAACCTGTCATGATTCACTACCCAAGAGCCCTGACAGCAGATGAGTCAGAAGAAAGCTTGTCCAGAGTCCTAGAGACAATCATTGACTAACATTGGGTAGCCTTGGCTGGCTTACTTCCATGGGCATTTCCTGGCTCTCAGGGGAAGCACAGGGATCTCTAGTTTAAACCCTGTCTTTAAAGAGGGAGAGACAAAAAGGAAGTGCTGGGAGGTGCTAATCTGCTGGAAAATGGGCATCTATCTTAAAATATGTGGCAAGTCTTCTGGGGATGACACACTCAGTCAGCCAGCTACTTGACTCATACTCATATTTAATCTTGTTAGCCTGAGCTGTAGAGAAATCCTGGAATGAGCTTGAATCTTATCTTTCTAATTAATAAAATTGCAACCTCTTTCTCATAATCATCTTGAGCCCCCATCACAGTTTGTTAAATTTTATTTACTTAATAAACTAGAGAAAACTTTCATAATAATAATTACTCTTATTTCTTTATATAGTAAATCCCTTAATCTTTATGATTAAGTAAATTAAATTATTGAATACTTGATCCATTAAGAAATGAAATAATTGGGGCAGCTAGGTGGTACATTGAATAGAGCACCAGCCCTGGAGTCAGGAGGACCTGAGTTCAAATTTGAACTCAGACACTTAACACTTACCAGCCATGTGACCTTAGGCAAGTCACTTAACCTCACTTGCCCTTCCAAAAAAAAAAAAGAAATGAAATGATGAACAAAGACACTGATAATTATTTAAATAACATTGAATACATGATTTATTAACAAATGAAATCATTAGTAAACAAAGATATTGCTAATTATTTAAAATATTTTGACTATAAGCTGAAAGCCAGAGTCACCTTAAACCCTCTTCACTTCCAAAAGCATAATTTCACCATTCTGTTTACTACAAATATGGATGAAAGGCTCTCAAGGACCTTCTACATGTCTCTGCTCAAGATGAGTTAAATTCAGTCTCCAGGTGCTTTCCCCGCCTTTGTCCTCTTCAGTTACCAGCTTTACAGAAGGGCAGACTGAGTCTTTCTCACAAACTCCATAGATTTCTCTATATAAGGTTTCTTTATAACATAACAATTAAGGCAGTTCTAATTTTAAAAAAGCAGTTTCTTTCCTCCTTTTTTCTTTCTGTCTTTTCTCTAGTTTTTCTCATAAAACCTCAGAGATTAAAAATAAAACCACGTATTCTGCCTGACTCTATAGAGAGTAGCCCCTCATCACAAGGCATTCTCAATTGTCGCTCAGACCACTGGCACTACCAGCCTTTTTCACAACATTCCATTTGACTCTTACTTTAGCTATAGCAGCCCTATATAGTATAGATCATAGATACAGTAAAGATAGAGTAACCCTATCTCTAGTCTATGTCTGGTGGCTTGTGAACACTGTGAATGCAACACCAGCAGTGATTATTATTGTTGTTAATAAACAAATTAAACCCATTACTGGACCCCAAGGAAAGGTGTGATGGCTTCTCCTACAGATGTTTGCAGCCCCCAGTGAAAACCTCAGCCCTGCTGAAGGGACAGAGACCTCAGCACTGGCTCTGACCCCCAGGGGATCATGCAGACTTTTCTAGTCTGGCTACAGTCTCTCTTCCCAGACGCCCCCACACAGTGTCTGCCCTCCCAGGATTCCCTTTGCTGCCTCCACCAGAAGCCTTCCAGATTTTCCCCCCTTGACAGCTTCACCCCTCCCCTGCCAGGCATCCTGCTTCGAGGCCCCTCCCCCCATCGTGACTTTGTATGTGTTATGGCCAGCTAGGTGGCACCGTGACACACAGAGTGCCAGGCCAGGAGTCAGGCAGGGGCTTTTGTTTTTGTCTCTGGGCCCCGTGCCCTCCTACCCAGAGCAGCGTACACAGTGGGCACTCCATTAATGTTTTTTGGCTGATGTTGATAATTTCTGAACTGTTTGCAAGGATTTTGCCCAAGAAAGCTCTTCTCAAACATCAGTGACATGAACTTCCTGGAGGATCAAGAGACACCCCCTGGGAGTGCACTAGAAAAAGGGCAGCAGTGGGGCAGTGCCCAGGTGTGGCAGCAGCAGACCCAGAACCAAGGCAGCCAGCCCATCTGTCTGTCACCAGAGGATTCCCAGGCATGCACAGGCGTGCAGAGAAGGTGTGCCTGCCCTGTCCGGTGCCAATGTTCCTGGGGGGCCTGGCACCAGTCCGAGGAGGGGTTTCTGCTTCAGTGCCCAGACCTTTGAATGGTATGCACTGTCCCTGGCCCCACACCCTGAGTTGGCACAGAGGAGAGCAGGGCCCTGAGCCCCCATGGCCTCACGCCAAGCCCAGGAAAAGACAAATACTACCTCAAGGTCACACAGACAGGTGGAGCCCTGGGGAGAGAGGCCTGGAGGCTTGTGTTTCTCTCCCAAGCCAGCTCCACATTTCACTCTTCCAGGGTAGAAAAATCTCATCTTCCAGGTGGAGACGGGTCCAGATTATCCCCTCCGTTGAGGGAGGTCAAAACTGGCCAGGGAGGAGAGATGTGCAAGCCTCCTCAGTCCTCACACTAGCCTGGGGAGCCGAGAGGCTGCCCAACCTCTGCATAGCCCTGCTGCCTAGAGGGCATGCCAAAGGCAAAAGGCCAGGAGTCACCTCAGCCCGTAGCTTTGTTAGATCTCCTGTGGCCCATAGTCACTGGTCCTGGAGGTCTGGACCTGTCCACAGACTCTCCTGGCTTGGGATACCCATGTGTCCACCTGTGTGTGTGTGGAATCAATGGGCGTCCCTCAGCAGGGGGCTCTGAGCCCAGAAGGCTCTCCTGAGATCCAGAGCCTCCGTGGGGGCTTCTCAAACCCAATGTGTCCAAACTGAACTCAGCTTCCCAAATTTCCCTCTTCCATCAAGGGCACCGCGGTCCTCCCCATCCCCAGGCTTTCAGCCTTGCCATCATCTTCATCTCTTCTATCTCTCTGTCTCTCTCATCCATTAATCCAACATCTTACTATGTGCCTGGCACACAGTAGGTACTTAATTGATGCTTCTTGCCTTGAATTTATGAGACCAAATCCACCAATTCCTGTGACCTTTATTTGGGGGTATGGAAACCTCTCCTGGGTGTGTCTACAGCCCCCAGTCCACAAAGGGAGCCAAGGAAGACCGTTCCTGGGCCCCCATCTATGGGTGGTATCTTCTGGCAGAACCTTTGGGGATCAGCTGGATTGCCGTGCCCTTAGGGCTAGGAGCTCGGAGACTCTGGTCATCTTGTGAAGAATTCACCTTGTAGTTCTGTGGAGGGGGCAGCATAGGAGCCTGGCCTCTGGCAGGCCCTTCTGGGCCAGAAATGCTGCCAGTGCAGGTCCTAATGTTGTCTTCTCACCTAAGGCACAAGCTCCCACTATCCCACTAAGGCAAGGAATTCCCCCACCCCAGACTGCTGTCTGTCTCCGTCTCTCTGTATCTATCTGTCTTTCTCTCCCTTTACTCTCCCCAACATGTGGGAGGCACAGCCCTCTGTACCAATTCCATCCCTAGAGAGGGGAAGGGGATTAGGTTCCTAGCTTACCTTGATTCCCAAAAAGTGCAGTGCCAAGCCCCAAAGCCCCCTCAAGCTCAAGTCCCTGGTCCCCCAAATTCTCAGGGTTTCCATTCTGGGCAACAGGCTGCTGCACTGCCCCCTGGAATCCTGGCTACAATGTTGCTGTGCCTTGAACAGCTGGGTCCTGTGGGGATCCTGGGCTCTGGGATCCCTTCTGGGAGACACCTGAAACTTGGAAGAAGCACAGGCACAGAAGATACACCTCAGGTTCACTTCTCTGAACCAATCCTTGGGGACCGAACTGTCATCTTTGTCCTCGGGCACCCCAGAACCCCCAAAAATCTACTAAGGGGTGAGGGGCTGCAATCTGTATGTGGGGAAGGCCCTCAAAGCTGGCCTCTGAAATCCTTAGATAGCTAGGTGGCACAGTGGAGAGCATTCCAGGCTTGGAGTCAGGAAGGCTTGAGTTCAAATTTGACCTTTGGCACTTACTAGCCATGTGACCTTGGACAAGTCACTTGATCTCTATCTGCCTCAGTTTCCTCACCTATACGATGGGGATAACAGCACCTGTTTGTTAGGGTTGTTGGGAGTCCAGATGAGATCATGGTTCTAAAGAGCCTCGTACCAGGTCTGGCACATAAGATGTACTCTACATGTCAGCTGCCGTCCTCAGTGTGGCTGTTATTCATTGGTAAGCATGGCCCCCATGGTGATGCCTTGTGCCTCACGCATGTAGAAGGTGTGTTTGGCTGGCAGACTCATGTGATGGCCTGTGTGCAGCCGTGAGGAGCATGTCACTGTGATCTGCTGGTAAATGCAGCAGGGGCAGCATCAAACAGGACCTCCTCCCACCCCTGCTGCAGCCCCCTGCCCCCCTCCCCCCATCCCTCCCCCTGCTGCTGGCAAGGTTCAAGGATGCCTCCTTAATTACTCCCTCAGCATCCATCAGGAAGCTGCCCTGGGGGAGGGGGAAATCCCCCTGGACACAAGAGGAATTATGAGGGTGGGATAACTGCAGGGTTGGGCTGTCTTCTGCTCCCTGTGGCAGCTGCTGCCAGTGCCAGCCCCAGAGCCAGCACTGCCCATGCCTGTGGGAGAAGAAATGAGGCCTAGGAGAAGGGGATCACAGCCTGGAGCTGGGAGGCCCGGGCCTCCAAAGGGTTAAGGAGCCCCGACTGAGAGCAAGGCTGACCTCACTGGTCACCTGGGCCAACCCCCTCATTGTAGGGGACCTCAAATGATCCTCAGCAGCCAAGCAGGCAGGAAGGAGAAGAGCTCAAGCCTCCCCCATGACCCCTGGTTTCCCGCTGGATTCAAGGCCGGGCTCAGAGATAGAGGCCAGACTGAGACATTTACTGGGTCTCCATGTCCCCTGCCCCAGTAGGCCTCCCTACAGCCCTGGCTTTGAGGGCAGCCATTCTGTGCTCCTTACTACTGCCTGCGTGACCTTAGACAAGTCCCTTACCCTCCCTGGGCTCCAATTTCCTCTTCTGTTAAACGAAGGAATTCAGCCACCTGAGCTCTAAGGGTTTTTCCAGTTCCCAAAAGCAGACTCAGTGAATCCTTAGTTCTTTTACTGACAAATGGAAGAATGTCTGGGCTCTGGCTGGGGTCAGAGGAAGACACAGCTCTGAAGGTACAGACCAGAACCGGTCACTGCACTGAGAGAAAGCCTGTAGTTTTAAGGCCAGCCACCAGGCAGGCAGTTGAGACGGACCCTTAGTGTCTTTACCACTGAAACAAAACTGCAAGACTTAGGGGAACAGCCTTCGTCTCTGGCTTCAGTCAAACAGAGAATAACTGTAAACGGGCAGCAGGCTCGAGAGCTGGCAGTCTGTGTGTAGCCAGCCTGGTATAGGGTTGGCTGGACTGTGGTAGGCACTACACCAGTTAACAGTTACTGGTCATAGGATTGGAACGGGCTATTATTGTGCTATAAGAAATGACCAAAGGAGGATGTCAGAAAAACCTGGGAGAATTACATGAACTGATGCAGAGAGAGATGAGCAGAACTGGGTGAACATTGTACAACAACAACAGTAAAATTGTCTGATAAACAACTGCGACTGACTCAGCTCAGTCCCAAAGAACTCAGGATGAAAAATGCTGTCCACCTCCAGAGAAAGAATGGATGGCATTTTGTATACAGAACGAAGCAGGCTATTCTTCTCGCTTGCTTTTTCAAGTTTTCTTCCTCAAAATAACTAATAAGGAAATATTTTACACAATTGTATATGTGTAACCTGTATCAGATTGCTTACCACCTCAGGGAGGGAAGAAAGGATAGAATTTAGAACCACAAACAAAAAATGCTAAAATTGTTTTACACGTAATTGGGGGGAAATAAAATATTTTTTTAAAAAGAAGAATAATTTATTATTCCAGCCTTTACTCCTTTGTAACTACTGCTGGCCCATTTCCTTATTAATTCTCTGCCCACTTTCTAAAGCAATCAAGGGAAATGTACTGATATTTCCTCATAAATTAAGAAAAATACAGTCTTTCTCATTAGTCAATTAGCTCTAAGTGCCCAGCCCAGTAAAAAACTGGAGAAACCTCTTTTTTCACAAGTTTTCTCTCTCTTCCTCTTTCTCTGTCTGTCTCTTTCCTTCTCTCTCTCTCTGTGTCTCTGTCTCTCTGCCCCATCGCTGTCTTTCTGCCTCTGTGACTATATATATGTCTCTGTGTGTCTGTCTCTCTTCTCTGCCTGGTCTCATAGTTTTAAATGCACATCTGAATGATTGGCTAAACACTTTGTTGCTAGTGTAACAAAGAATACAGTATTTCAATCTTCCTTTAATGGAATCAGCAGCTGATGACCCCACCATAGACACTAGGGCCAGTGGCGCCCTCGGGATGGCTAACCCCTGCAATTTCTCTGCGGGAGGAGAGCTCACATCGGTGCTGCCAAAGTTCTTCTTCAGACTCTCCTGTGATAGTTAACACTCCCTCACTCAATCTCTCAGGAAAGAATTTCTCCTCATCTTATCTCTTGGCGCCTCACCCATTTTCTCTCAGGCGTGACAACAGTCTCACTTCCGAAGGCAGGTATATTGTCACACCCCAAGATTTCATTCCTCCACTCTTAAAGATACAGCAGCACTGCCCAGAGTTTCCGTGAGACAGGCTCTTTAAGCTAGAGTTACCAGCATATGCCCTTATATCATTCATGAAGCTGAAAGAGACCATCAAGGCCTGACACCCAGAGAGGAAGAATGACTCATGTACAGTCAAGTTAGAAAGTGGAGAAGTCAGATTGAAACCCGGGTCTTCTGAATCTAAATCTGCTCGACCACACAGCCCTGGAAAATTTCTGTTAAAAAAAAATCGACTCTTTGATGAATTTGTTGTCTCTGAGACATGAATTATTCCCTCCCCTGGTGCAGATTGCCATCCATTTATGCTTCACATGAACATGTGATCTTATCAGATAAGATTCACCTCCTCACTGCCCCTACCCTCCCCCACACAAGAAAAACAAACCCCGTTGTGAACACATGTCGTCAATTAAAACAAGTCCTCCCATTGGCCATTTCCAGAAACCTGTCTCATCCCTCTGAGGGACCCTTTGTGCTCCCCTGAGGAGGTGGCTGGTGAGCTCCATCCCAGGTCTTCCCATGTCCTGGCTGCCATCTCACTGAGGAGGACCCTGTCCCATCCACCTACCAAAGCCTGTTCATCCATTTTCCATTTTGCAGACGTCCTCTCAGATTCCCATATTTTGCCACCTAAAAGTTATGGATATATTTGTACAACTTTGGTTTAGGATGAATCTCTCCCTGCTCTGGACCCAGCCTGCATTTTTTCCTGAGCCTTTGCTTGTAGATGTTTTGGAGTCATTCTCTTCTGGGTTCATAGTGCTAGGATTCTTTTTTTGCTGACCCATTCTTGCAGCCTGATTCTTGGCTTCAGACTAGATAGTAGGGCTGAGTTTTGGAGTTCTTATTTTTATTTTTTGCTTTTTGGAAGGGGGAAGGTAGGGAAATTGGGGTTAAGTGACTTGCCCAACATCACATGGCTAATTTTGTGTGTGTGTGTGAAGTGTCTGAGGCCGAATTTGAACTCAGGTCCTCCTGACTCCAGGGCCAGTGCTCTACTCACTGAGCCACCTAGCTGCCCCAGTAGGGCTGAGTTCTGCTGCACTTCTGGAGGAAAGTTCTAGACTGGTGTGATAGTAATGGAATGTGGAGATTCCCCTGTATTGGGCTTGGTTTTCAAATTGATTGTATTAAAACCCAGAGCTTGTTAATCCCACCTGTGGGATGGACTTTTTGATGTGAAAAGAAAGTCCTGAACTGGGAGGAGCTGGTGACGTAGATTTGGAGAGACACTAGAGAGAGGCGGAAGATCTTTTTGGAAGCAGCACCTCGTGGAGAGAGAGAGGCTAAGAGAATTGCTGGTGGCTGCTTTGAATTGCCCTGGACTTTTGAGACCTGCCCCCTGAGCTGCCAAGGACTGAGGAGACATGGCTGTTTTGCTGGTACTTTGTCTGTCTGTTTTGATGTTATTTTGCCAGATTTGTCCACTGGTGAAAGACAGTCCTTTTGTTGAAGAAGTCCTGGAACCTGGCTGTTCGCTAAGAAGGCCTGCGACTGTCCTGCAGACAGAGAGTGAATACTGTCCACTGGTGAGGGACAGTACTGTTGTTGCAGGGGTCTGGAGACTGTCCTGCAGACAGAGTGAATACTGTCCACTGGTGAGGGACAGTGCTGTTGTTGCAGGGGTCTGGGAGCCTTTCTGTTGGTTCAGAAGCCCTGAAGAAGATTTTCTTGTTGTATGTTTACAGAAATCCTGGGAGAGGGCTTTGCTAATGTGTTCAGGGGTTCTAGGGCTGTTCTACAGACAGAGGATAAATTCATGAAGGGACTGGCAATGTATCTTGTGGCTTTGCTAAGCCTTGTCTCCCCAGGAACTAAGATTGCTGAGAACTTGCCTTGTGTCAAGATGAAGAAAAGACCTCCATTTGGGTATTAAGTGCTGTGTTTAAACTTGATGTAACTCTAGGGTAGATTCAATTGTGATCCAGGGGTGGGGAACTTTTGACCTTATGTTTGGAAACTAATCTCCATTTGAGAAGAGGGGCTTTGTGGTGGACTTAATTAAGCTATAGCCTAGGGATGGAGTAGTATTTAGAACAGAGACTTTGTAATTGATTGAATGATTGGAAGGTCCTGGGGTGGGGTAGTCCTTGGAGATTATTTAATCACACTTAGTAAATGCTGTATTTTGAATGATGTCATGTTTTAATCTTCTCTGTTCTTGGTTGGTCACTAAATAAAATAGAGAGCACCTATGCTGGTATTTTGAACCTGGGAAGTTGCCTTCTTTTGGCATTACATTACAACTGGTCCCATTGCTACTTTCTTGGCATAGAGTGTTGTGTTACTCAGGATCTCAGGGATGGGCTGGGAACCTGCAAGCTTCCAGTGATCCCAGAGTGGTTTGATCCAGGGTAAAATGTTTTCTACCCTCCCAGTCTGAGCTCTGTAAGGTCCTAGCCTGGGTTGGGGTCTGAGCAGGAGGAGATGCTCCTGGACTCCGCCCCTCTCAGCCAGCTGGCAAGCTCTGCTGGCTCTGAGGCACAGAATTGTAGGGTCTGAAGATCCTGCCCTGGCGATCCCTTTACAGGGAGGGCTACAGGCTTGAGATGAGATGTTACCCTGCTGCTGGGGCCTGAGCTTCTTCCTTTCTCCATCCACTGCCCAGGGCCTCCCTACTCTAGAATAACTCCCTGCACAAACCCCTGCTCAGTCTCTCTTGAATCTATGACCTGCTGTTGGCGCCTGTCCCCGTCATGGTGGCCGGGTATTTCCCTGATACAGATCTGAGGTCTCTCCTTTGGGCACTGGAATGCACCAGGAGCTGGATCTGTTCTCTTCTTGACCCCTGTCCTACCCTCTCCTCAGCATTTGCAGATCTCTTTATCTGTCTTCCTAGGCCATCCTGGGCTGGAAAAATGACTCACTGTGACTTTTTCTGGCTTTCCTCATCAGCATTCTGTCTGGTGCATTTCCTAGAGCTGTCTGGGGGAATTTGTGGAGGGGACCTCCGTACAGTGGTTCCTCTCCCTGAGCCATCTTGGTTGTATCTTCTTACGATATGTTGCTTTCCTCCCTGCCCCCAGCCTCCTACCCTTTTCCTTTGTAGCAAGCTATACCATCCTTCTAGCCCCAGATTCTTGGTCCATGACCTATCCCACCAAGTCTCAATGACACCTACAAGGACAGACTTGTCTCTTTGTTTGAGGGACTCTAGGCTATCTGTACTTGGGTATCAGTGCCTAGACATGGGAGGACCAACGTTCTTGTATTTGGTGAATTTGGGGGTTTCTTCCTCTCTGGGGGAGCCACCTCCTCTGGTCTGATGATTAGATGACCCCGTCCCTGGCTGGGATTCCATCGAGCCTCTATTGGAAGCCATGCTCCAGGATTCTGCAGATATGACGCCCTCAGTGGGTGCTCACTCCCCAACATCTGTGCCTTTGGCCAAGAGTAGTGATGGAAATGCCCTCTGTGACCCTCGGTTCTTCAGCAGCTGTGCCAGGCCTTCTGGAACCTGGCTGGCAGGCACACTTGTGCCTACATTAAACACCAGACATGGGTCTAACCAATTTTGAGGGGTTTCCCATCTTGTGCTGGGCCCATGCCCTGGAAAGGCCAGATTCTTCCATTGTCGTTATCGAGGTAACAAATGGCAGCTGTCCCCACTCCACCCCCACCCCTTCCACTGTCAGCATCCCCCACCTCTTCCTCTGGTCCTCCCTGCACCCTGGATCCCCCTCCTTACACCCAGAATCACAGTCTCAGAGTCGGGGAGGAGGGAGTTCAGTGGCCAGATTCCAGCTTATACTGAGAGTTATCTATACAGAAGGGCTGTGATGATGGTGCTGACCTCCTTGGAGGGGTCAGGGGCTCTCACAGCTTGGAGAGGCTTTAACACCAGCTCTTACAGCCATGTGTGACTCAGCGCTGGAGGGTCTAAGCAGCTTGGCTGCTGAGCAGGAAGAGCCAGTGACTCAGTGGGCCTTTAAAAAGGGATCATTCAGCCCCTGTGGCCTTCTTCCTTCAACCCTCCGGGTGGCCTCATATGACTCTGAAACTTCAAGGAAAGGATGGCAAAGCTTGGCCTGCTCCCTCCTGGCATGATGGCAGCTGCTCCCACAGAGCTGCTCATTAAACAGCAAAAAATCACTGCCAGACCCAAGGGTCTGGGAAGCCCTGCCCTAGACCCAAAGGGGAGGTCACCGGCCCAGCTCCTCCTTAAGGAGAAAGCTTGCCCTCCTCTCCGTGTCTCCTGACAACATGTGGATGGTGTAATGGCAAACAAAGAAGTATTTCTCACCTTGTTTGAGTTCACGTGTCTTTGAGCCCTGCCCTGATTATATCAAGTCTTTGTTAAGAAACAGAACTTGTGAACCCCCGTTGCTGATGCAGCAGGAAGGGGCAGAACAGGGAGGAGCTTAATGACCACATCTAAGGAGAAGCCCAAGCCCAAGCCCAAGCTTGGAGAGAGCAGAACTGAGAAGAACCGACAAGAGAGCTTGTGTGGTGACAAAGTTGAGAAGGAGAAAGCTTGTGGTGTCCCAGAACTCTGTGTTTGCCTGCTCTGTCTGTGCTGATGTTTGTGATGGTGTGTACGGAGCCCTGGGACCTTCCTGGAAGCCCTGAAAGAGAACTTTCTGGTTGTCTGTTCACAGACATCCTGGAGGAGGGATTACCGATGATTTGTGTTGAGTTCTCAGACCTTGTTTGTGGGTCTGTGTTGATGATTTGTGTTGACCTCTTGGACCTTGCTGGTGGTTCTGTGTTGATCTCACAGGCAGATAGTAATTGATGATGGTGCCAGCAATGTGAATGAATATTACTGTGGCTCTGTCAAGCTTTGTCTTCCCAGAAACAGGAACTGTGAAGGACTTGAGGGGGACTGGACACTGTGAACTTCAATATGGAACGGGAACAGGTCAAAGAACTGGACAAGGAGCTGAGAGCTGCCCGCCTTTGAACCCAGGTGGAAGTTGGGTAGATTTGGGCAGGGGCTGGGACCATGGAAGAGGAACCATGGAAGCTGAGAGCCAGCCTTGAGTCAAGATGGAAAGACCTCTGCTTGGGTTCCTGATGCTGACGGAGAAGATTATGATTTACTGTGACCTGCGGTGGAGAACCTTGACCTTTTTACTTTGTGTCCCTTAAGGAGGCCTGCTCCTTAAGGATGACTGAGTTAAGGAATTACTGAATGATTGTACTTTGTGATGATTTGATAAAGGACTCACTTAATGCTATCTTTTGCTTAAGAGTATGTGGCCACTTTGGTGAAAACTATGTGGCCATTTTAATGATAAGTTGCTATGTTATAACATTGTGAATGCTGTACTTTGGTTTCTGTCAATATTTTGTCTTTGTTTATTACTGAATAAATAGAGTTCACTATACTATGTAATCAGAATCTTGAAGCTGTTCACAGCAGCAATCCTCTGGAAAGCTGATCGTGCTTGGCTTTACAGATGGACAGAGACTCAGAGAGAGGTGGGCACATTTGGTGGGTGAAGGCATCGGAGATCAGGACCTCTGGGCAGCAGGGATCTGGGCCCTTTGCCCAAAGGCTGCCTTCTCCTCCTCTCTTGGCCAATGAGCTCAGGACCACAGCCCTCTCCTGGCTGGCCTACCTGCAGCCCTTCATCCACCCAGATTCTCACTTAGCTCCCAGTGGGACAGGACATGTGCTCTCAGTCCCAGAGCACAACTCTTGTCCTGAGTGGCTAAGTCCCGAGAGTCCCCAGCTGGGAGACAAGAAGACCGCATTTCAAATCCCACCTCTGACGCTCTTCTATACCCAGGCTTTCATATCTCAGAGCCTCAGTTTCCTCATCTTTAAAATGGGGTAACACTTCTAGGTCCGTACCCCCAAAGGAACCTCATGTACAACAATATTTACAGCAGTTCTTTTTGTGTTGGCAAAGAACTGGAAATCAAGGGGATGTCCCTCCATTGGGGAATGGCTGAACAAGTTGTGGTATATGAATGTGATGGAATACTGTTGTGTTATAAGATATGAGGAGCAGGGGGACTTCAGAAAACCTGGGAAGACTTCTATGAACTGACGCTGAGTAAAGTGATCAGAACCAGGAGAGCATTGTACACGGTGACAGCTGCACTGTGTGATGACCAAGCATGATCGACTTAGCTCTTCTCAGCAGTGCAATGATCCAAGATACTTCCAAAGGACTCATGATGGAAAATCCTCTCCACATCCAGAGAAAGAGCTGTGGAGCCTGAGTGCAGACGGAAGCAGATGATTTGTTCCGTCCCTTGTTTTTTCTTTCTCCTGGTTTTTCCCTTTTGTTCTGGTTCTTCTTTCACAGAATGAATGATGTGGAAGTGTGTTTAATATGATTGTACATGTATGGACTATATTAGATTGCATGCCATCTTGGGGAGGAAGGATATTTGAGGCTCAAAGGCTTATAAAAGTGAACATTAGGGGTGGCCAGGTGGCACAGTGAATGGAGCACCAGCCCTGGAGTCAGGAGAACCTGAGTTCAAATCCAGCCTCAGACACCTGACACACATTTACTAGCCGTGTGACCTTGGGCAAGTCACTTAACCCCAATTGCCCTGCCCTCCCCCTCCAAAAAGCAAAAAAAAATTTTAAAAAGTGAGCACTGAAAATTAAAAAAAAGAAATAAAATGGAGTAACACTAGCTTTTATCATACCTGTACCAATGAAATCAAAGGTCTGGTTCAAAGAGAAAATGCTGCTTCCCAGAGTAGTTGTGAGGCTCAAATAGCATAACGTCTATAAAATAGACCTGGGGTACATGATTTAGACATAAAGGGTGATGTCATAAGCAAGTTGAGGGAGCACGGAACAGTTTACCTGTCAAATCCATGGAGAAGGGAAGAATGTAGGAACAAATAAGAGGGCATTTTTGGATGGTCACTTCTCAGGTTCTTTATAGGGCGAATTCTCTAGATCGAGGCTAGATTCAATGACCACCAGGTCCCTTCCACTCTCCGAGGAGCTGCTGGTACCGAATCCAAATGGAATTGCACCCTCTCAAGGAAAGCTTTGGTCACACTGGGGTAGGGGGCAGACTAGCCATCCACAGAGAAGAAATAAAGTGGATGAAAACTGATTACCCCTACATCACAAGAACTTGTACATGGGAATATCAACTTCAAAAAATACAATTCTGGGGCAGCCAGGTAGCACAGCGAGTAAGAACACCGGCCCCAGTGTCAGGATGACCTGGGGATCGAATAGGGGCTCAGACACTTAGCACCCACCCAGAAACACCTGGCCATGTAACCTTGAGCAAGTTACTTAACCCCAATTGCTTTAAAAAAAAAATACAGTCCTAGAGGGTGGCTAGGGGGCACAGTGGATAGAGCACCGGCCCTGGAGTCAGGAGGACCTGAGTTCAAATCCAGCCTCAGACACTTAACACAAAAACTAGCCATGTGACCTTGGGCAAGTCACTTAACCCCAATTGCCCTCCAAAAAAAATTACAATCCCAAACATAAATTTGCACCCCCAATAAGTAGGAGGCACAATCCCCATGTGACCTTTGCCACTGGGGAGTCGCTGGGGAGGGGAAAGGGAGAAGGTCCCTATTGGGCTACCACTTGGTTTCCACAGAGCCTGGTCCTAGCTCAGTGTCTGTCTGTGAATCCTCTACCCACCCTCATCCTTGTCAGCTGATGGCTTCACCTCCCAGGCGCATGAGCAAGGGTTCAAACCCCGATGTGGCCCCCTAGACTTCCCTGACCACCACCCCCAGAGCCAGCCCCCCACCTCACATCTGCACCCTGACCCCAGGCTGACCCCAGGCGGCAATTCCTGGTGTCCAGGGCTAAGACATTTCTCCTGAGCAGAGCCCTGCCCTGGGTCTGACAGGCTGAACCAATGCTACTCTCTTCTCTGTCAATAGCAGCCCCTCTGTTCTACAGCACGCTGTTTGTTCTTTGGGGTCAGGCTAGAGGTAGGGCAGAAGTGGGCAAACTTGAAAGACAGGTGGGACCCAGGCTGGCCCAGTCCAGCTCCTCCCTGTCCTTGCTCAGCCTACATAGGGAACACGTGCAGAGTTCAACTGGTTACTTGGGGGTGATCCTAACACTGGCACTTAGTGGGGTCATGCTTGTCTCACCCCTGAAGAGTGCTTCATGGGACACAGAAGCCTGGGTGTTGAATCCTGGCTTTGTGGCCTTGCAGCCTGATTTGGTCCAGGCCATGCACACACCATACGCACACACACTTACTCACACATACACCTGCACTTACACACACTCACACCACACACACACACACACACACTCACACAGACACACTCATACCACACACATACAGACACATACACACACACTCACGCATACATACAGACACACGCTCACACACACATGCACTCACACATACACACATTCACAGCACACACACATACACATACTCAAAACACACACATATACATAAACACATTCACACACCATACACTCACACACATACACACACCACACACATACATACTCACACACCACACACACACACTCACCACACACAATACACACACAAAACACATTCACACACCACACATAGACACACACATACTTATACACATACCACATACATATACACACTCACACCACACACATACACACAACACACATACTCATATACATACATTCACACACAACACACACTTACACACATACTCACACACACTTAACACCTCCACACTCAATACCCCCCACACTCATACTCACACCATACACACTCACATACACATATATACACTCACACACATACACACAAACACAAACATACTCACACACCATATACACACATACACTCACACCACACACACATACATACATACTCACATACCACAAACACACATACCACACACATCACACACCACACACACAGTGATACACCATATACACATATACACACTCACACACATATATACACATACTCACACATACACCCAAAATCAATGGCTCAAGAGTATAGGGATCAGTCTGTAGGCTATGGGCATTGTTCTGCAGTGGGATGGGCAGCCCTGTGAGTTAAGCCTCCAAACTCTGCACACAGGTGGCCAGTCAGGCCCATAAATGGCAGGACATGAGCAGACCCGTTGGCACTTGGGAAATTATGCGAGGCTTTACTGAGAGGTCCCATGCCCGCCTCCCTAACGCCAGCAGCTCGTGGGTGACTGCATGGCCCAGTATCCTAGAGCGTGGATTCTGAGAAGATCCCGCAGTCCAGGCAGCACAAGGGAGAGACACGGGGACAGGGGCAGGCTGCCAATCGGGATCTGCAGTGTAGAGCAAGAAAAGAAGCCATCTAGGGGATGGATGCTAGGCAAAGGAAGCAGAGGGGTCATGCGGTGGACAGCCCGACATGCCAAGCACTGTGCTAAGTGCTTAAAAATGGGATCTCAGTGCTGTTATGATCCCCATTTCACACATAAAGAGACTGAGGCAAACAGAGGAGAAGTGACTCAGCCAGGGTCCCATGGCTAGTCAGTGCCTGGGTCCTGCTCTGAGACTCAAGGCTAGCAGCTCCAGGGAGCACCCCTGCCCCTGCTGTCCTCCAGTAACTTCGCGGTGGCCCAGCCTCAGCAGCAAGGGGGCAGGGCGTCATCAGCATGTTCCAGGAAGCCCTAAATGCTGGCAGGGTGACTGGAAATCAATAGAGTCAGGGTTGATCAATGGACGGCTCTCTCTCCCCATCTGCTGTGTTCTCAAAGGCCCAGCTCCCGGAGGGGGCCAGATGGCAAGATCGCTGAAATGTCCTTGTTTTCAAATGCTGCTGTGAATGACCCAGAGAAATTGGGTTATGTGCCCCCCCAAAAGAAAGAGTCTGGTGTTTTTGAGGTGCTCGGAATGGCTGGTGCCACCCCCCTCCCCTGAAATTGCACCTGCAAACCCCTTTGGCAAGCTCCCAGTCCAGCTGCCATAGTGTCTGGTTGAGAACCCCATTTCTCTAGGTTGTGATCCCTTGGTACTGAGGAAAGGTCCTTTGGGAACTCTGGGACCTCTATGTCCCGAGCAAGGAGGGGGCCCAGGCCCCACACTTCAGTCAGACCAGATGCTTTCTGGTGGCCAAAGACTCCTCCCAAACCAGAGTACCTGGTAGCAGCACCTGGCCAGCCAGCCACCCGGCAGCTGGACATCCAGGAGAAGTGAGTCCAGGTGTGCTCTAGGCACCAAATTCTTTCTGTTTCAGGTCTAGCTCCTTCCGTGAAACTTCTGGGAGAGCCCAGAGTGGGGACCTGTTCTAGACTTGGATAATCTTGGGGTCCCTGCCAGCTCTGGGACTAAGGGAGGGGAGAGGGACTGTTATTTTCTCTCTGGGTTAGGATGGACACCAAGCCAGGTGTAGACCCTTTATCCACCAAAGGATGGATGTTTCCATCTGCAAAATAAAACACACTCAAAATCCATAGCTATCAAGTGAACGTGCAGTTCCCTCTAGGGGCCATTGCTGCTGTCAGTAGGGGAGGGGGCCAGCCTCTCAGGCCCTCCCCCCAGGCATCTCCACCCACATTGGAGTCCAGCTAGGCCTAGACGCTCAGAGCTCCATATCTCCTGATAATCTATAAGGGAGATTAAATGCTTGTCAGCATTTATTAAGCACCCACCCCCATGGGCCAGGGTCTGTGCTGAGAGCTGAGGATACCCATAAGACCAAACACAGTGCTGCCCTCTGAGGGCTCACCATCTCCTGGGGGAGACCACACGCAGAGAACTTGGTGCCTCCAGGATACATTCACTGGACACAGATCGGTCATCTCCAAGGAAAGCACTAGCAGTGGGGGCTCTGGCCTCTGCCCAAGGCTGGAAAGAGCCCCTGTAAGTGTAGGTGGAAGGAAGGGCATAAGGGGCTTGGAGCTGATCCTGGAGGGAAGAGGGAGCTCTGGGGCAAGTGAGACCCTAGGAGGTGAGGAGGGGAGCAGCTGACGACAGGCAGATGGGAGAATCATGCCCTCGGGGTGAGCAGGGCCAAGGGGCCTCCTGGTCGGAGAAGTCCTAGGAACAGATGTGACATAAGGCCGAGCCCACTGACCCTGGGGCAGGTGGAGGGGGCTGTGCTTTGCCGTTCGGTTCCATCTATTCAAGTGCCTGAGAGCCTCACTTCTGATTGCATCAAGAGTCTTTGTTGGAAATAGTGTACATTATGTTGTCCTTAATAGGCCTAAGGGAGTTTGAAGACCTTCCCTGCCCTTAAATGCTTGAGGCCCACGGTGGGAGATGCTTGCCAAAAGAGAAAAGCTGGGGCAGAGCTGGGAGCCCCCAGAGCTAAGACGAAGAATGCTTGTGAGGGCAGCACTCTGCCCGTTGGTCTGTCTGTGTCAGACAGAAGCATTCTGCCTGTCGGAAAAGAACTTTATGGTTGATTTGTGTTGGATTTCTCAGACAGAAGCCATGTCTGTTGATTTGTGTTACTTTGTCAGACAGAAAGTGAATTGCGATGATAGTGCTGGTAATGTATAGATGCTGTTGTGGCCCTGTTCAGCTTAATGTGTGTAAATACTGCTGTCGCTCTGTTAAGCTTCGTGAAGGGCTTGAATTGGAACAGTCCCTGTGAGCTGAGATATAGAACAGGAGTGGAGAAGCCAGGCAAGAGCTGGGAGCGGTCGATGGGCCCGGGGAACAGGAGGCAAGGAGTTAGGAAGCCAGGCTCAAGGCAAGACGAAAAAAGACTTCCCTCAGGTGCTCTGAATTGGCTGATGTGGTTGTGACTTACTGTGACTGAGGGGAGAATGGTGCTTGTGCTTTCTGTTACCCCTCGAGGATGACTGGAAGCCAGCCTCCAGTCAAGAGTCAAGATGAAAGTGGACTTTACTTGGAGGCTGTGTGCTGATGGAGGAGATCATGTTTTTAATGGAGAATGATGTTTTTTAAAGACTACTTTGTTTAACAGTTTAAGACTGTTTTATTTAAGCCCACCTTAGTAATAAGTTGCTATGTTATATTGTTGTGAATATTGTGTTTTAGTTTCTTGAATATTTTGCGTTAGTTTATTACTGAACAAATAGAGAGTTCACTATACTATTAAAGTTATTCACAGCAGCAGCCCTCAGGAGAGCTGCTCAGGAGCTAGCCAAGCACCCCAGAGTGCCAGGCACTGTGCTAATCACCTGATACCCTCACCCAGTCCTCCCAACAGTCCTGAGTGGGAGCCGCTGGTCTGGCCGCCGTGTCACGTCCTGAGTGGGGGCCACTGGTCCAGCCCTGGGGAGACCCATGGAGAGAGGGCAGTGGCCTCAAGCCCCACAGAAATCCCAGGCCTAAGCCCAGTGGGGAGAGCAGGAGTGAATCAGACTGAAAAAGCCAGAGTCTGAATTTAGGGGTAACAGAAGACATGTGGAGGCCAGTGGCAAGGAACAAAAGAGAAAAGCCCCGCCAGCCTGGCCAGGGGCTGCTGGGGGTAGAGCAACAGACTTGGAGTCAGGAAGTGGTCATTGTTCAGCTCAACTCTTCCAGACCCCTTTGGGGCTTTCTTGGCAAAGATATTGGAGTGCTTTGCTATTACCTTTTCCAGCCCATTTTACAGATGAAGAAACTGAGGCACACAGGGTTAAATGACTTGCCCAGGGTCATCCACCTAAGAAGTGTGAGGCCAGATTTGAACTCAGGTCTTCCTGACTCCAGGCCAGGTGCTGTCTCCATTTCACCACCGCGCTGCCCTAGGAAAGCTGGAGATCCAACTCTGTCTCAGAGGAAGGCTACTCTGTACTTCCCTGGGCAAGTCAACTAATATCTCTGAGCCTCAGCTTTCTCATCTGTGAAATGGAGTTAAGTTTGTCCCTGCCTCCTATGTTCCTTGTGAGGACCAAGGACCTTAAAGGCTTCGAGAAACCAGGAAATGTTGGCTGTGACTAAAGACCCCGAGGGGGAGGGAAGTGAGGAAAGGCCAGGGGTGAGGGTGGGGCATGAACAAGCAGATGGGGGGGAATCTGGAGCCAGGTATGGGTGTACATGCATGAGTGTGCAAATTGATGTGTGAGCCTGAGTGTGTAAATGTATATGTAAGTGTGTGTGAGGTATGTCTGAGTGAGTGTGTAAGTGTGACCAAAGACCCTGAGGGAGAGTGAGGAAAGGCCAGGGGGTGGGACATGAACAAGCAGACCAAGGAGGGGAATTGGAGCAGTGTGTGTGTGCATGTGTGAGCCTGAGTGTGTAAATGTTTAGGCGGGCATATGAGGCTGTGTTCAGGTGGCCTGTCCACCCCCTGAAGGCAAACTTCCCCCATTCAAAGCTGGGGCACTCCCCCCTCTCTGCAGCGCCCCTCAATAAACTCGAGTCCCCAGAACTCCTCACTGGCATTTGCTGTTCACGGGTCACAAGGAGTTTATTTGGTACCAAGAGCAAAGACCCGCCAGGAAAGTCACATATCTGTGAATGTTTGTGTTCCGTTCATGCCTCTGACAAATATTTATCAACGGCTTCCTGGGTGCCAGGGGCCCGGGCAGGCACTGCCTGTAGACAGACACCTCTACTGTTGACACAGTGGGCAAGGAGCCTCTCAGGACTACCACCCCACTTCACAGAGGAAGAAACTGAGACCCATGGGAGGAAAGGAGTCAGGATTTAAACTCAGGTCTTCTCTGGCCAAGCCCCTTGGGCTCTGTCCATTAAACTTCTGTCTTCGGTCTCCTACATTGTGAATGAGTGAGTGAGTGTGTGTGTGTGTGTGTGAGCATGTCTGTCAGGAAACAAGGGGAACCTACCTACCAGTGCAGCACCAGAGGGGGGGACACTTGCTCTCATTGGGAGGAGGGCACAAACAAAGCCCAGTGGCCAGAGATGACCAGAGACTCCAGTTGCCTTCCAAAGCCACAGCAGCATACCACTGGGACCCCCAGATGATGAGGTGTGTCAGGGGGACTCCCAGGTGATGGGGCATGGCACAAGAGCTGTCCCCTTCCAGTCCAGAGAAAGCTGTGCTAGGGGTGGTGTTGGGCAGCATCAGAGGGGCCAGGTGGGGCACAGGGGCGTCTCCTAGGTAAAAGCATCCCTTGTGGGGGGGTGCACTGCACCCTGGGCTGAGCCCCCCAAGCAGCAGTCCACCTGAACCAACCACAATAAGAGAGCAGACCTCCCTAGCTGAGCTCCCAGCAGCCTCCACAAGCAGCCCCAGGTGCCCCCCACCCCAGACACAGGGAGAGAAGCTCCATTCATGACTCTGTATCCTGTGCAAGGCCACGACCCTGGGGGTCAATCTCAGGCATGTCTTCTCCTCAGCTGTGAAGGCCTTGGTGCTGCTTGGTGAGGGTCCCAGCCACAACATGTTCCCCCCCCACTGGGTGGTAAGCACCTTTGGGGCAGGGATTGTGTCTTTATTGACTCCTCGGTGTTCTGCATGGTGCCTGGCACACAGTGGGTCCTCAGTTACTGTTTATTGAGTTAGGTATGTATGCCTGTCTTCTGGAGTCCAGAGCCACCCACCCCACCCCTTCCTCATAGGAAGCAAGGCCCAGAGAGCATCTGCTAAGGCAGCAGAGACCAGGATCCTGGGCCAAATGAAGCCCCAGTAGCTGCAGAATTGTGGGCAAAGTGTGCCAAGGAAAACAGAGCTGCCTGGGCCCTGCTTCCCCCATGCACACGGGCTTGTTTTGTCTCTCCGGCTGCCCCACCAAGTCAGGGAGCTGAGTTAATTTTTAATTACTCCACAGGGAGACAGACCACACTCTTGCTTGGGAAAGGCCCAGCTTGATTTTTGCCCCAAGGAGACAGCAAGCATCGCCCACTGGTCTGAGCCCTGGCCTGCCTGGAGTCCCAGGACCTGGGCTGCCCTCCCTCCCTGGTGACTCAGTCTCTTGATCATGGGCTAATTATCCTAGCCCCCACCTGGCTAGGCGGGTGGTGGGATTGGAAGAGTCCTAGCCTCCCTTTCTAAATCCTGGGCTCTAGTCACTGGTCAGCTGTGTGTCCTTAGACAAAAAGCCAAGCCTCTCTGGCTCTTGGCAAGCTAAGCTAAGCTCCCTTGGACTTGGCAGTCCTTTCTCCCGGGGAAGCGACCATTCACTCAGCCCCTCTGTGACCCACTGAGGCCCCTCATCCCTGCCCCCTTCTGTCGTTTCCCTCCAGGCTACTCTCCTGACTGTGGACCTGCCTCTGCCATGCCTGTAGGCAGGGCCCCAAGCTAATGCCTTCCCTCCTTTTACAGGGGCCTGCCTGCCCCCTCCCACTAGATTGGGAGCCCTGTGAGGGCAGGTGTCATCACACTGCGAGGCATGCAGTCGGTGCTTAATACACACTTATTGCCTGACTGGACTCCAGGTGCCAAAGGAGACAGCCCTCGGCAGACTCAGCCAGTGTGTGACTTGGCTTGCCTTCACTCCAGCCTTTAGCAAGAAGCAAGAAGCAAAGTGGGTCAGGGAAGCCTTACAAGTGACCAGAAGAGGTGGAAGGGGAAAAGGGGGGAGGAGGGGGAGGGGAAGAAGGAGAAATGGGGGGAGGGCAGGAAGG
>NW_027186352.1:1725511-1777605 GCF_028583685.1 Petaurus breviceps papuanus
AGACAGAGAGAGACAGAGAGAGAGGAGGGGGAGAGAGAGAGGGAGGGGGAAAGAGAGAAGGGGGGAGAGGGAGAGAGAGAGGGAGAGAGAGAGGGAGAGGGAAGGGAGAGGAGAGAGCAGGAATACCCCTTTCAGGATCCAAGGTTCCATAGGAGATGTTTACAGACTTTCAGAACAGGAGGTGGAGAGACCTTGAGTGATCCTGCAGAGGACTGTTTCCTAGTAGGCACTTAATGGAGGTTTGTGGGATTGAATTGACATCCATGGGGGTGTTTCTCCTGACTTCTCCCCCAGTACTTCCTTAAGGTACAGAGGTGACCCAGGTTCTCTCTGGTCTCTCTGAGCTCAGACATTCTGCACCAAGGCATATGATTGGTGGAATGGCCCCTCTTAGCAAAAGCAGGCAGAGAAGGCTACGGGCAGAGCAGCAGCAGCAGCAAATGGAACTGAACCCACTATCGATTCACTGGGTGCCAGAAACTCCTCTCTCAATAGAAAAGGATGAAGAAGATGAAAGGGGAAACTTACCTAGAAATAAGGTTACAGAAGGTGCTTATGCTGTAGAGACCAGAATCCTGAGCTGCCTGCCCCTGGTGGTGGCAGCAAGCATTCTCACAGGTGCACCTCCAAATGTAAACTCCACGGGCTGCTGCTAACCACCCAGCCCAAAACCACCCCACTCTTCCCCCAAAGACCCTGGCCTCAGGTGTCCTTAGCTCAGCCCCTGTAGTTAGGCACTCGAGGCCAGTCTGGAGGGCATTCCCAGAGATGGCCGACCCCTCTGTGGCTCTCAGAGAGCGATGACCTTCTAGCCGCCCCCTCTGCTTCCTTCTGGGTACTCCTGTTCATGCTAATTTGAGAGTTGTGGCTAGTGGGGATTGCCTCAAGAATTAGATCTTTGTGCCTATGTGTTAGAAACCCTGTGTGTTCCTGGCCTGACTCTATTCCCATGAGCCTAGGACTTGGCTAGAGTGGAGTCAGTCCCTACCTCTCACCCCAAAGTGGGCATAGAGTCCTTTCCTGGGTCACAGAAGACAACGCATAATAGAATATTTGCAGTTTGGCTGTCAGTCCAAGGCTGTGCTCCCAGCTCTACCATGGCCACACCCCAGTCTGTTCAACATAGGCCTCAGGGGCTGGGGGCAGGATCCAGATCTTGGCTTTCAGTCCTTCCTTTCCAGCGGCATCTGCGTCCCAGGGAGTGGTAACTTCTGGTCCTCTCACCAATCCTCACTGGCTCAGGGCTGGAGAGACTCTGACCCATGTCCCCAGCTTGTCCATCACTAGTGGGGAGGAGAGGTGTAGCTACGGGAGGGCCACGTAGGAGCAAGAGTCTGCTTTGAGCATCATCCGGCCTTGGGCCCAACAGGGGCATCGAAGTCTTCCCTTTGTCTTCATGGACCAGGCCTCACTGAGCCGTCTGCAGCCTGGGTGCAGCTATTCAGGGCACAGATGGGCAGGAGCTTGTCTGGCCACCGTCTCCATCTGCTGGTGCCCTTGGAAAGCCATTTGCCAGCCCTGAAAACTTCTAGAAAAGAGTTCTTGGGAGAAGTTGTCAGCACACACCTGTTCTTTCTTTGCTGAAAGGGTGCCTGGGTGTAGAATGTCCAAGCTTAGAGGGACCAGGGAGAACACCCTCCTTTTACAGAGGAGGGAACTGAGGCCCAGGCGGGGGCCAGGGGCATTTTGTGTTGTTGTTCTGCGGGCTGGCAGTCTTCAGCTTCTCAGAGAGAGCAGGGTGGCGTTCTCCCTACTTGTCTGCTCCGGACACACAGGTGCCTGGGACACCAGGGTGCTCAGGTCTGGCATCCTGGCTGCTGGACTGGAGGTCCAGTACAGGCCAAGGGATCTGCAGCAATGAGGACGCCCCATGGGAGGCCTAGCTCCTGAGCTGGCAAGAGTGCCACAGGTGGAGGGCTGGCAGGGCTGCAGAATTTGTTTCTCCTGTGTGTGTGTGTATGGTGTGAGTGTGTGTGAATGTATGTGTTATGTATGAGAGTGTGGTGTGTGTATGTATGAATGTGTGGGGTGTATGTATGTGGTGTGGTGTGTGTGAGTATGTATAGTGTGTATGTATGAGTGTGTGATTGTATGTGGCATGTATGAGTATGTGTGGTGTGGTATGTGTGTGAGTGTGTATGGTGTGAGTGTGTGTGAGTGTATGTGGTATGTTTGAGTATGTGTGGTGTGTATGGTATGTGTGTGTGAGTGTATATGCTATGTGTGTGAGTGTATGTGGTATGTATGAGTATGTGTGGTGTGGTGTGTGTGAGAGTGTGTATGGTGTGTGTGCGAGTGTGTATGGTATGAGTGTGTGCATGTGGTATGTTTGAGTATGTGTGGTGTGTGTGTATGGTGTGTGTGTATGTGGCTGTAGCAGCAAGCACCCCAAGTGCGTCCTCAGGGTTTGCAGCTACCATAGGTTCTTGGATCTGCTTTGTTGAAGGAAAGCAACTCAAAGTGGGTTAACAAGCTTACTTTAATCAGTCAGACATATATCGTTTACCTTGTTCAGGAGAAAAGGTCAGCACCCTGAACCTCAAAGTATACAGGCATAATTATCAAGACAGAAACATCAAGTAGACAGATTTCCAAACTGTCCAACCATTACATCCATACCCAGTCAACATCTGGGTTTCCACATTCTGGGTTTTTCAAAGCCAGGGGACTCTCAACAACGGCTTCCCAGAATTCAGATCAAATCACAGAACATTTCTCAAAGTGAGTCCCAATACAAAGCCTCACATCAGGGCTTATATAGCCTTCTCCTGGCTCAGAGAATGTCACAACCTTTTTGACCCACTGGCCAATCAAAAAGTATCTACTGAAAAACAAGCCTCCCACCCCAGGCTTCTGGTGCACTTTAGCCTAGGGGCAGGGAAGATCTTTAAATCTGCATTTCCATTACAGTGGCATGTATGAGTATGTGTGGTGTGGTGTGTGTGTGAGTGTGTATGGTATGAGTGTGTGTGTGAGTGTGCATGGTATGAGTGTGTGTGTGAGTATATGTGGTATGTATGAGTATGTGTGGTGTGGTGTGTGTGTGAGTGTGAGTGTGTATGGTGTGAGTGTGTGTGTACACACCGCTGCCTTCACCTTCCTCTGAGGGATCTGCCATCCACACCAGAAGCGGGCAGGCTGACCCTTCTGCTCTGTGGTCTTCTTTGGAAGAGACCACAGGCAGTGAAACACTGTTGTGCCCAAAGGAGCGAGACAAGAGACCCCCGAGAGTAAAATGTGGAAATGGATTTTATTCTCCTCGGGACTCTCGGGGTCAGGCCCAAATTGGATAGTGAGTCTGCACAGACAGTGTGTCGGCTTTTAAAGGGAGGCCACACGGCCAAGGGTTAGGTACCGATTAGATAGGCAGAAACTTGCAGAGGCCAAGAAGAGTGATTGGTCAGTACACACCTCCAAATTCCCTCCAGGGCCAAATCTCCCTGACCCGGAAGCCTGCCCGCCTCACTCTTTCTCACCTGCCCCTCCTCAGAGGGGCCATAGTCCCCCAGGCAGGGATGATGATTCCCAGGACCTGAGAGACCAGGACTCCCCAGGCGGGGTCAGAGGGGTTTTGAATGGTGAGATCGAGCATGGGTTACCAGGGGTCAGACCCGATTGCATGGATTCGGAACAATGGGTCCGATCCCCCACTACCGCCTGCCCTGTAGCACAGGGAGGCACCAGGGCTAAAGAGGGGAGGTGGTAAGCTGTGACACAAGCGCAGGCCCACAGGCATCCTGTATCTGAACAGAGCAGGTAGCCTGCATCTGCTGGTGGGCCCCCAAACAGTCCAGTTCGGGGGAAAAGGGAGTTGAGGGGGAGCTGTATGTGTTTCGGGCTCTGGAAAGTCCAGGACTGTCCATTTCCTGTGGCTACCACCCAGGTATAGCTTGGTCTGGGGGCATGGGGATTGTGGGGGACTGTGCAAGGAAGTAAAAGGAGGATCAGGAAGAGGGATGGATTAGTCTTAGCGTTAGGGGGTCCTTGTGGACTTCTGCTTTCCATTCTGAGGTGACAGCAGGCTTCACTCTGGTATAATGGAGCCAGGTGGGGAGAGAGTCCACTTTGACGGTGGTGGGTACAGTGAGGATCATGACATGTGGCCCCTTCCACCTGGGCTCCAGACCCCTCATGGTGAATTTCTTTATCAGCTCGGAATCTCCAGGTGGAAACAGGTGCGCTGAGGCTGAGCTTGGCACCGGAGGGCAGTGCAGACTGAGGGCAGGGGTCTTTTCTGAGTCGCCTGCCCACCCTGTAGGAACTGGATGAGGGAAGAGTTAGTGATTTCAGTGTTTAGGTTCCCGGATTAGAAGAAGAATGGGTGGCGGTCTCCCAAACCTAATTTCAAATGGGGTCAGTCCTAATTTATTGGGAGTGCATCTGCTTCTGAGCAGGGCCAGTGGCAGAAGGGTGACCCAGGATTCCTGGGTTTCCAGGACAAGCTTGGTGCCCAGAGCTCTGAGGCCGATATGCACAGTGTAGATTACAAATGCTGGTCCATTATCTGCCTCAGTTCTCATGGGGCGGCCAAACTGAGGGACAATTTCATTAAGAAGTTTTTTTTGCCACTATTAGGGCTGTTTCATTTTTCACAGGGAAAGCTTCTACCCCCGCAGAGAATGTGTCCACCAGTACTAGGAGATGCCTGCAGCCCTGCACAGGTGGTTTTATCTCGGTGAAATGGAGCTCCCAGTGTTCCCCTGGATGTAATCCTCTCACTCTGACGCCCACTGCGCCTATATATTTTTTGTTTCGCATTTACCCGTGCCCACGTCTTACAGCCACTCACAATGCTAGAGAGGTGCTCATTTAGATCTCCCCAGGGACTCACAATGCTAGAGAGGTACAGGTGCTCACTTAGGTGGGGAATATAGTACCTTTCTTCTCTAGGAGACTGACTTTTCTTTCCCCCAGGTGAAAAGCCTTATCCATTCCGTCCCCAGAGCCTCAGGAACTGGGAGGCGATCACCTGCGAGGAGCCACCAACCTGACTCCTCTTTTTTTGTTTTCCTTTTGATTTATAGGCAAAAGGAAACATCCTTTCTTAGAACAGGAGGGAAAAATGGGTACAGTGGACATTTCCATAAGGGAACAGACAGTTGGGAAAAGGGAGGAGCCAGCGGTGTGGAGGGCAGCTAGATTTGCCACCCGGTTGCCAACCGCTTCTGGGGTGTCACCCACTTGATGGGCTGGATAATGAATGATGGAAACGAGGGAGGGGAGCCAGACAGAGTCAAGAAGGATGGCCGCAGTCAGGAGACTGCATTCACGTGAGCTGTGGCAAAGGCACACCAGCTATCTGTGTAAATGTTAGTTGATTTTCCCTCTGAGAGGTGGAGGGATTGGGTCAGAGCGACGAGCTCGGGCATTGGGCAGAGGGCCCAGGAGGGAGGGAGATGACCATAGGACCGAGAAATGGGGAGGACATTACCGCTGCACCAGCCCTGTGTATCCCTTTGTACACAAAACTGCTGCCATCAGTGAAGAGGATTAGGTCAGGGCTCTGCAGGGGTGGGTCAGTAAGATTGGGTCTCATAGCCTGGACCTGATCAATGACTTGAAGGCAATCGTGGACAGCGGGGGAGGGTGGACTAGGTTCAGAGTCAGGGAGTAAAGTGGCAGGGTTAAGAACAGAGTTTTTAAAAAAAAAAAAAGTCAGATGAGGCTGATCTAGGAGAAGAGCCTGGTATTGGGTTAGTTGGGAGTTAGAGAGCCAGTGGGTAGGATCGCTATGGAGGAGAGTCTCCACAGAATGAAGGGCGGAGATGGGAAGAGGCTGACCCAAGGAAAACTTATCAGCTTCCTTAACAAGGAGGGCCATTGCAGCAATGGCCCGGAGGCCTGCCTGCAGCCACTAAATCTAGACGTTTGGGTGGCACCAGGGGCCCAGGGATTGGGTGAGGACTCCTTTAGCCACCCCATTAGACTCAGCAACAAAAAGATGGAAAGGCTTGGAAATATCAGGTAGAGCTAAGGCAGGCTCTGAGGCCAAGGTGGCCTTAAGGTTATCAAAAGCCTTTTGCTCTGGGCCAGACCAAGAAAGGGGTCCAGCTCAGGCAGTGGCAAAATAAAGAGGTTTTGCGATCTCTGCAAAACCCAAAATCCAGAGCCAGCAGTAACCTACTATACCCAAAAATTCTCGAACCTGTTTTTAGTCTTTGGGGTTGGTAAGTCTAGAATGGTTTGGATTCGGGAGGGGGGAAAGGGATCGAGTGACCCCTGAGATAATGTAACCAAGATAGGTGACCTGAGATAAACAGATTTGAGCTTTCTTAGAAGAAATTCGGTAACCCAAAGACTACAAGAGAGAAAGAAGGTCAGAGGTGGCAGATGAACAAGTGCTTTCAGTAGGTGCTGCAAGGAGGAAGTCATCAACATACTGAATTCGAGGGCAAGAGGGGTGGGATTTGTGGAATGGCATAAGGTCCTCGTGGAAGGCCTCTTCGAAGGGGTAGGGGAGTTCTTGAAACTCTGGGGCAGACGTGTCCAGGTTAACTGGCTGGAATACCCACCCTCAGGTTCTACCCAGGTGAAAGCAAAAAGGGGTTGACTAGCAGGGGCCAGGGGAATAGTGAAGAAAGCATACACAATGTGAAGGGAGAAGGAGGCTAAGGGGGTCTAGTGAGAAAACTCATCCCCAGACCCTGTCCATCAGTGAATGCTAGACCCTCTGGAGAGCAGCAGGCTTTTTCTTTTCTTCTCCCAGGGGCATTCATTTTTCCAATGGCCTAACTCTTTAGAGTAGGCACATTGGTCCCTCGCAGGAGGGGGGCGGGCACCACATGGTGTAGTGCCCACTCGGGTACCCCGTTTGGAAGTGTGAGGGGCAGCCACAAGGACCCAGGCAAGCTTCTTGTCTGCTTTATCAGAGGGGCTGTCCCTGTTGTCATAAACCTTTTGGGCAATTTCTACCAGCTGGGATATAATCATGCCCTCGAAACCCTCCTGTTTCTGGAGTTTCCTTTTAATGTCAGGGGTGGACTGGGAAACAAAAGCAATATTTAAGGCTCTGGCATTTTCAGGGGTCTCAGGGTCAATAGGAGTGTCCGAGAGTGGGTGGGCCACAAGGATTTGGATACCCCTTTGGAAAGAACAGTTCCTAAGCCAGGGAGGAAGGATAGGTGATGAGATCTAGCCAGATATCAATATAAGGGAACTGATCTGGATGTCCTGAATTCCCTGTGACCACCCACCACACTGATTGGATGATTTGCTTGTTGAAACTTTCCTGAAGGGGCCAGCCCACCCCAAATGTGGGCCACTGTAATGGGAATGTAAATTTAAAGATCTTCCCTGCCCCTAGGCTAAAGTACATCTGGAGCCTGGGGTGGGAGGCTTGTTTTTCAGTAGATACTTCTTGATTGGCCAGTGAGTCAATAAGGTTGTTACATTCTCTGAGCCAGGAGAAGGCTATATAAGCCCTGATGTATAGCTTTGTTTTGGGGCTCACTTTGAGAAGTGTTCTGTGATTTGATCAGATGAGACTCTGGGAAGCCGTTGTTGAGAGCCCCCTGGCTTTGAAAAACCCAGATGTTGATTTGGTATGGATGTAATGGTTGAACAGTTTGGAAACTGTCTACCTGATCGGTCTTGATAATTCTGTCTGTATACTCTGAAGTTTGGGGTGCTGACCTTTTTCCCCTTAACTAGGTAAACAATACATATTTGACTGATTAAAGTAAGCTTGTTAACCCATTTTGAGTTGCTTTCCTTTAACAAAGCAGATCCAAGAACCTGTGTTGGCAGACACCCTGTGGACCCTGGGGTGCTTGCTGATACAGCCACTCATTCATGCAATAAGAAATGAGTTTCCTCTTCTTCAAGGGGACCCCATAATCTTCCCCATCCTGATAGGCTGCTCTAAAATGGCTTAGTATGCAACCCAGGGGAGTTTTTGATGTACTGGATGAACCTCCCTGTTCTAGGAGGAGAAGACAGACAAACAGTATAGTCTTATAAACAAATATATCTTCCCAGTGGAAATCAGAAAAGCTTCCTTGGAGGTGCTCGTCTGATAGCCACTCAAATACCTGCTTTGCAGAATAAAAACGGGGAGGCTTTAAGCAAATGAGGTCAAGACAAAACTTTATGAACATAGGACACATACAGACAAACAATAATCCTTACCTGCTTGTTCACCTCTCGCAGATTCTGAACAGGAAGGAAATTAGCTCAAGCGAGTGTAGAACACATAAAGGACATACAAACACTAACCAGAGTGCTGACGGGCAAGAGGCCTTGATGTCTCAAGCTTTGCCCGGGGAGGAGGAGATGCCCCTGGCACTCAATGGCTATGTCTAGCCCTCCCCCATCCCACAAACAGAACAGAATTTTACTCACCCCCAAACTGGAGGTCCTGGATCCATGAGAGGCTGAATGAGGAGCAACGCGAAGTCGCAGGCAGATGCGATCTTTCCCTCCTCTAGATCTGGGGCCCTGGAACATCCTCAGGGGCTAGCCCCTCTGGGATCGTGGTGAGCAAACGCCTACCTCCCCAGGCCGAGAGCTCTTATTCGGGGATCTTTGTGGTGCCACGGAACACCACTAGGGCTAGATCTCGCTAGGGCCTCCAATTATGTGAGGCATAAACGAGTGAGACAGAAGATCCCCGAGAATAAATTTGAAATTGGATTTTATTAATGCAGGACTGCCGGGGTCACATACCCAGATCAGACAGTGAGTTGGCATGGGCAATGTGCCAGTTTTCAAAGAGATTACAATAGTCAGGTTACATAAGCTGAAAACACAATCAGTGATTGGTCAGTGTATATTTGAATTTTCCTGCGCCCACGAAGTTTTTCCCTAGGCTGAGGGGCAGGGAACCCAGAATGGGTGGAGATGGGGGACACCTGGTAGGGGGTGGGAGGGAGCACAGGGGGCAGGGAAGGATGAAGCAGGGATTTTATCCTAGCCTGAAACTCCTGTCCAGGGATCAATTAGGTGAGGGAAGGTGGAGTTGTGCTGAGATGCTTGCTCACAGATGAATTAGGGGAGAGAAGGTGGCGTTGTGCTCAACAGTTCTTGGAAGGAGCCTGGGCTGTAACAGCTCCCACCACACTGGTTCAGAAAGCCGCACCACTGGAATGTTGGAAAGCAGGAGATTACTGCCCCCAACCCCATCAACTCATGAACCACCTTCTAAGGCACACAGGGGTGATTATCTGTGGTAGGGGAGGGAGCGTTCCTACTAAAGAGATCCTGGAATTACCAGTTCCATATATATCATTGAAGGGTGTCAAGGTCTTTGAGGTCCTTGAGTCTGTGAGATCTCCATTCCTACTTTGTACCACCCTCAAATTTTCTAAGCACATTTTTAGTCACCATTTAAAATGATGAATGAAAAATGGGCCCTAGAGGGAGCCCTGGGACACTGCAGGTTGGGGTCATTGTCTCTGGTGCAGTGTATTACCGTCCATCCCCCACTCCCATCTTGGTCTTTTTTTTTTTTTGAAGAGGGAAGGCAGTGAAATTGGGGTTAAGTGACTTACCCAAGGTCACACAGCTAGTACGTATCAAGTGTCTCAGGGCAGATGTGAACTGAGTTCTTCCTGACTCTAGGGTCAGCGCTCTATTCCCTGCCACACCTAGCTGTCCCACGCCACTCCCATCTTGTGCTGAAATGAAAGCCCTTCTATGGCCAGGGGGTTTCTCTCCTCTACCTCTCTGGTGATTACATCTACCCTATCACCAAGGAGGATGAGGACAGTATTCTTAGTGAACCCATGTTGGCTTCAAGGGATCGCTGATGCTTACCTCTGAGGGCTGCTGTACAGGACAATGTGAGCTCAAGGCACTTTCTGTCCCTCCAAGGCTGAAGTGCTGAGGGTCACAGTCCAGTTGCTAGCTTACAAGGACGCCTCCCAGGAGCTGACAGGACTGGTTTGGCCCCCTCTGTTGGTTCACACTCCCCGTGCACGGGGAGATCATGCTTGAATCACGCTCTTTCAGGTATATGAAGAGCCAGCTTCTTTTCCTGCTCCCCTCCCTCCGCCATGTTGGAATAAACTACAAGTTAATTCTCTCCCATCTCTGGTCTCTTCATTCCCTCCTGAGAACACAGCCTAAGGATGGCCCTTAGGTTAGTAAAGTTAGCAGCTGCTTACAGTTGCAGCTGCAAAGACCTACCTTCTTCTCTTCTTTGAAATCAGGACGTCTGCCAGTCCCTAATTCTGGGGCATCTTCCCACTCTCGAGGATTCTTTAGAGGCCGCCAAAAGCCATTCAGTACCGAAATCTTCAAGTGCTTTCAGGGACCTAGAGCATAATTCATCTGGAACAAAACTCAAACTAATTTCGAAGAAGGAGGTGATCTCTTTAATAATTTATATATTTATGGATACGAAAAAAATACTTTACCCTGATGAGGTTGCTGTGAAATTTTATCACGGAAATGATAAATACATGGATCATGGACAGTATATCATTTATTTTAATGCAGTGAAAACACTTTACAGCCTTTGAAAAAGCAACATATTGAAAACCTGTGCTGTAGGCTGACTGTGCAATAAATAACGCCTTCTTCTTTTTTAGAACTCAATAGTTGCTAATCGGGAGCCACTCCAGTGGTGAGGGAGGCGACGGAATTAATAGTTTTGGTTAAAAACTCCCAGATCTCTAAAATTTCATGTTAAAAAATATATTATGGGGCTGTGACATGGGCGACTGAAGATGCAAGTCTCCAGTGAAGGCAGTGAACCGATACTCTCTCCTCAGACATCTCTTGTGTATGTCATCCTGCAGCTTTTTGGCCTGTGGGGGTGGGATGGAAAGAAAACAAATGTCAGTTGGCCAGGAAACATTTGTCAAGTACCAGCTGAGGGCCAGATCCTGCCCTAAGTGTGTAGGGCACAAAAGACAGGTCCTGCTCTCAAGGAGCTCCCATTCTGGTGGGGGAGACGACCCAGGTGCACACAGGATAAGCTGGAGATGATCAGCAGAGAGAAGAAGGCTTGAGGAGGGCTCCCTGGAAATGCTAGGTTTTATTTGGACTTAAAGGAAGCCAGGGAGGTCAGTGGTCATAGTGATCCAAGCATGGAGGAGGGGCAGCCAGAGAGAATGCCCAGAGCCGAGAGATGGACACAGCCAGGGTCAGGGTAACTGGATGGAAGGACATGTGGTTGGGAGCAAGATGAGAGAAGACTGGAAAGGTAGCAGGGGGCTGGGTTATGGAGGGCCTTGAATGTCAAACAGATGTAAGGCCTGCCCCTCATGGTGATAGCGGCCAGTGGAGTTTGCTGAGTAAGGGGATGACATGCTCAGACTTGAGAGCTGAGTGGAGGATGGATGGAGTGGGGAGAGCCCTGGGGTAGGGAGACCCCAGCAGCTACTGCCACCGTGTGGGTGTGAGGGGATGGGGGTCTGCACCAGAGTGGGTGAGGAGGGGGCAGGGAAAAGAAGACGGTGCCAAGGTGAAGCCAACGGGCCTTGGGAACAGTGTGGAGAGTGAGAGATAGGCAGGAGTCGAGGACAGAGAGAGGGAAGTTAGAAGCTGGTGAGGGTCTGGGAGGAGAGATGAGCAGTTTTGCATGTGCTAAGTTGTCTATGAAATGTCCAGTTCTGGGCATTTAATAGGCAGGTGGAGACCAACAGAGAGATTTGAGAAGTGTCAGCATAAAGATGGCAACTGGATCCATGGGAGCTGATGAGCTCCTGGAGAAGGAAAAGAAGAGAGCCTGGGCCAGAACCCCAGGACCCAGGAGGGGAAGAGAGGGCTTGATGGGTGTCCAGAAGCAGGCAGCTTGAGAAAAGGCCATTCAAACAGTAACTCTGGGGCAGAGAGGTGATGCGGTGTGACCCTCCTGGGCCAGTCACTTCACCCTGTTTGCCTCAGTTTCCTCATCTGCAAAACGAGCTAGAGAAGGAAATGGCAAGCCCCTCCAGCGTCTTTTCCAAGAAAACCCTATGTGGGGTCACAGAGAGTCAGAAATGACTTAACAATAAGGACTGATTTCAGGAAAGAAGTTCAGCTAAATGATGATGAGAGCATTCATATGCCACACAGCCAAAGACAGACAACTGCAGCGTCTGAGCCCATGAGTCCTCCATTAATGAAGGCTGTGCCCATACGGCGTGAAACCCACAAGTCAGCCTGCAGCTGTCACTCCATAGGGAACGACTGCCCAGTGTTTGCTGGGAGTGTCTGGAAGGTCCGAGCAGGAGGTGGAGGTCATTCTATGATCAAAGAAGGACTGGGGCTCTTGTGAAATACTGCTGTCCCTTCCCCCTCATGACCTTTGCCCCTCTACAGCACTCTGCAGTTCCCCACCTCTGGCTTCAGGGACAGCCCCTCTCCCATCTCGCTTAAATGGACCCCTTTGCTCTCACCTCCCCTGGGAAGGCTCCCCATAGCCCTGGCTGCGCCATTCCCCACTCTCGTCTAATGACTTACTTGAATATTTCTTTTGCTGCCCACCTCCTGCGTTGGCCTCCCCTCCTTCTCTGCTGCCCCCCGGTCTCCTGGAGACTACTAGGTGGTCGAGGACGAGCCTCTCCAACTAGACAAGTCTAGAACTGAGCCCTCCATCTTCCACTAAGGCCAGTTCCCTTCCCTGACTCTGCTGTTTTCATTCTTTGGTCACCCAAGGGCCCAGCCCTCATCACTGGACACCGCCTCACCCTTCAGTCAGGTACTGATGGCTATTCCTCCAAGTTCCCCTTCCCCTTCATGCCCACTGCCATTGCCACTGCTCTAGCTCAGGCCTTATCCCCTAAGAACCAGCATCTTGACACCTCTCTTTGTACCCCTGTGACATGTCCCCATTAACCTGACATCCATGTCCATATACTGGTATTTTCACCAGGCAGAACCCATGCGTCAGCCCTCCAAGGGTATTTCACTGACCACTCTACCAGGCCCTCCACGACCTGCCTGCCCATTCTTTCTATGGAAAGCAGCTGACATGGAGGAGGTCTCCATCATGCTCCTCCCCCCTTCTGCTATGCCAGGACCTCAAAGAATGGCCTCTCTCTTGGTAAGCTGAGTCCCTTCCCTCTGCATGGCTCAGTAAAGACTGGCCTATGTATACTCTTCTGATTTCTGTTTGGCTTATTTGTTATTTACTAGGTGTGTTCATTGTGGAAATGGCATCTGGTACAAAGAGACTCGAGGCTCAGACGCTAGCTTGGGGCCCTCCTTCCCCATTAAGAGATAGTGATGGGGGCAGAGCTCAAACCTAGAGTTCCGTCCCCTAGACAAGAATATTTAAGGAGCAGATGGACAGAACTGTAGCCTTTTCCTGAGGAGAGGATCCAACCTCCTTCTGTCAGGAGTAAAAAGTCTCCCTTGGGAAGGAAGGATGGTGGAGACCATGCTGCTTACATGGCACCTCCAATCTAGAAAGACTTCCTGCCGCCACCACCTCAGGTGTCAGCGCAGGGTCTCATTAGGGTTTGGGGAACCCTGGAGAGGAAGAAGGCTCGGCAGTGTGGGCCAAGGCACAGAGCACGAGGCTGCTCCCGTCAGGGCCAAAGGATACGCACCATCTCAAAGTTGTGGGCCGCTTTCTGGATCTCCTCCTGAGGCGTCCCTCTGGCCTTTCTCCTTCTCTCACGTAAGGCCTCCATGTGATGCTTTATACGTTCTTCTATCTCCCTGTCTTTGGAGGCTCTGACAAGACACAAGGTTAAGGCCACCTTTGGCTGTGCCCATCCTCTTGGGAAACATCCTGATGGATGGGCAGCACCAGTGTCTGTGTAATGAAGGTGGGTGAGCTAATGAACTGGGGTCCCTGGGTGCACATGGTCCGCCTCCTTGGACAGGGGTTACAGGACCAAGGTAGGGCATAGACACTGACCACTGACTCTCAAATCCTGCACCTGAAGGCAGGCTTCCTCAATGTATGGCCACGGGGCATGTGGTGCTAAGGATGGACAGGGAAAGGGCTGGCACAGCCTGACACTGGCAGTAGTCCCAGAGATCTACCCTGCTCCTGCCTTCACATCCAGCCCTGGGCCCAGCTCCTTGTCTGTCCATGTGGACGGACTACCTGTGCCATGCCCTTGTAGACCAGACAAACCCGGGGTGGTGTTATGTACAAAGGATGGTGCTCAGGGCAGACACTGTAAGGCTCAAGTCTGGCCCTATGAGCCATGTTCTCTCTTTGGCCGCCTTGGTCCAGACATCTCCCTGGGCAGGGGAAGAGTCATTCAGGCAGTGTCCAGCTCTGGTGGGTCAGGTTTTGCTTTGTGCTTCTAATCAGCAAGAAAGAGTCTTCCTTGTACTTCTCAGGCAGTTGGGTGACTATGGAAAGTGGCCTCCCGTAGAAAAGCCTCCCTGCCCTGCCAGGGAAGGCCAGGCTCCCTTTCTTGGGATAGAAAGGAGGCCTTTGGGGTAACAGTAACTGCTGTGGATATCTCCCTCAAATGCTACCCAGCACATTCCTAGCGCTCTCCAAGCTGCTGGTGACTGCTCTTTGGGTCCACTCTAGAGCCTGGGTCTTGGAGGAGGCTGTGTCATGGTGTGTGTGTGTGTGTGTGTGTGTGTGTGTGTGTGTGTGTGTGTGAGAGAGAGAGAGAGAGAGAGAGAGAGAGAGAGAGAGAGAGAGATTGAGAGAGACTCAAGAACATTTAGTGAGCATCACCTGTGGGGTGCCCTGTGCTAAGTGCTGGGGGAGGCAGCAGGCTTGGGTGAAGCCCTCCCAGGCATGGCTCTGAACACAGTAGGTGCTTAATTTGTGCTGAACTGCATGGAGACCAGGTGAGAAAACTGGTTTCTACCTACAAATACCCAAACATCAACTGTGCCCCCAAACTGCTGCTTCCTTTGACATTTCCATCCTGAGAGGCTAGAGCTGGAGCCGCCTGGACACTGGACCCTGGACAAGTGACTGACCTGAGCTCATCCTGCTCCTGTGTCCGTTTCAGCTGGATCGGTTTCTTTTTTTCGAGGGAACTGAAGTCATCGTTCTTGTCCACTGGGTCGGCTGCAAAAGGTGCTTTTTCTAATACCTGCAAAATTCAGCAATCAGCAGCTCTGCAATGGCGTGAATAAGCCTTCACTGACACAGGATGATGTGGCCTGGAGACTGACCTTGCTCTATAGTGGTCTAGAGGGCAGAGCCACCTTCCTAAAAGAGATGATGGCCAGCTTTTAACTATACAAACATTGTCCTAGACTTGCTGGTTATTTCCAACGCTTCATTTTTACAAAGCCTGTCCTCACAAGCAATAATATTTTTACCTCTAGACAGGTGAAAGGAAGCTCAGGGTGGTTTCTTTTAGCACGAATCTCCCTAGGCCTCAGTTTTCTTATCTGAAAGGCTGGATTTGATGGGCTCTAAGGCCTTTTGTTTGAGCTTAGTGGTGGAGTAGATAGAGCACCCAACTTTGAATCAGAAAGACAAGTTCAAATGTGGTCCCAGACACTTCCTAGTTGTGTGACCCTGGACAAATCACTTAGCCCTGCTTGCCTCAATTTCCTTAAATGGAGTTTATGATAAAATGGGGTTGTTGTGAGAATCATAGAGATGATGACTGTAATGTGCTCACTTAGCACAGTGCTGGCACATAGCAAGCATTATATAAAGGTTAGCTATGATTATCATGGTTAAGCCTAGAATTCCTATGACACTATGAAATCTAAGATGGTCTGTGTAATATTCAGAGCTAAGTCTAAAGGGAGAATTCTTGCCATTTAATAACTCCAAAAAAAAATTAAAAAACCCCAACTGGTTGTAAAACAAATATTTTCTTTTTTTTCTACATTTAATTTAATTTTTAACAATATTTGATTTTCACTATTGGTTAGAGAAATGCAAATCAAAAGAACTTTGAGGTACCACATCACACCTATCAGATTGGTTAACATGACAAAACTGGAAAATGATAAATGCTGGAAATGTGGGAAAGTTGGAACACTAATGCATTGTTGGTGGAGTTGGGAACTGATCCAACTATTCTGGAGAGCAATTTTGAATTATGCCCAAAGGGTGTAAAGCCAAGCACAAGCAGCTTTCCAGAGGACTGCTGCTGTAAACAGCTTCAAGATTCTAATTACATAGTATAGTGAACTCTCTATTTATTCAGCAGTAAATTAAGGCAAGACATTCACAGAAATCAAAATTCAACATTCACAATGTTATAACATAACAACTTATCACTAAAATGGCCACATAGTTTTCACCAAAGTTTTTAAACAAACTACAATCATTTCATTTAGTAAGTCCTTAATTCAATCATCCTTAAGGAGGCTTGTCTCCTCAATGGACACAAAGTAGAAAGGTTAAAGTTCTCCACCCCTAGGTCACAGTAAATCATAATCTTCTCCGTCAGCATCAGGTACCCAAGAAGAGATCTTTTCATCATGACTTGAGGCTGGCTCTCAGCTTCCATAGTTCCTCTTCCACGGTCCCAGCTCCTGCCCAAATCTACACACCTGTCACCTGGGTTCAAAGGCAGTCAGCTCTCAGCATCTTGTCCAACTCCTCATCCAGTTCTTCATCCGGTTTCTTGTCCATATTGAAGCTCACAGTGTCTGGTCCACTTCAAGTCCTTCACAGTTTTGTTTCTGGGAAGACAAAGCTTGACAGAGCCACAATAACATTCATACACATTGCCGGCACCATCATGAATTCACTATCTGCCTGTGGAATCAACTCAGACCCACCAACAAGGTCTGAGAACTCAACACAAATCATCAGTATAGAAATCAACACAGACCCACAAACAAGGTCCAGGAGGTCAGCACGAATCATCAGTAAAGGCCCAGTACCTCCGACACCCTCCTCCAGGATGTCTGTGAACAGACAACCAGAAAATCCTCTTTCAGGGCTTCCAGGAAGGTCCCAGGGCTTCTGTACAAAGTATCACAAACAAACATCGACACAGAGCAGACAGACAGAGTGCCGGGACACCACAAGTTTTCTCCTTCTTGACCCTGCCACCACAAGAGTCCTCTTCTCAGTTCTGCTCTCTCCAGCCTGGGCCTCTCCTTATATATGGCCATTAGCTCTTCCCCTTCCTGTTGCAACAGGAGCTCACAAGTTCTAGGATTCACAAGTTGTGGATCTTAATACTTGATACAATCATGAACTGAAGAAACGAGGTGCTAAATAAGTAAATAGCTGAAACAAGGCCTTAACTATTTCTTTGATCGCCTGACGAAGGGCTATAAAACTGTGCATACTCTTTGACCCAGCAAAAGAAGAGGACCATGGTATTAAAGGGGCCGTCCCTTGTCTCACTTCTTTTTTTTATTTATTTACTTTTACTTTAAAATATTCAGTTCTACAATCCCTTGAGTTTCAAACTTTCTCCCCCTCTTTCTCCTCCCCCATGGCGGCGTGCAATCAAATACAGGATCTTCAAAAACCTTCACATTAAACATTAGTCAGGTTGTAAAGAAGGGTTACAACCAGTGGAGTGAACAATGAGAAAGAAGAAATGAAAAAACACAAAAGTGAGAGAGCAGGTAGCTTACTTCCATCTGCACGCAGACTCTGCAGCTCTTTCTCTGGATGAGGACAGCCCTTTCCATCACGAATCCTTTGGAGCTGTCTTATAACCTTGCCTTGCTGAGAGGAGCCCAGTCTAGCAAAGGTATTGACTCACTTATTACAGAGGCCTATTCACTAAATGGGGGTTCCTTCCCCCTAAGTGAGTACTTGACAAGGCCTTAGCCTTAAAGGACCAGGGTCTCCCATTACATCCTGGATCGTCTCCAGTCGTCCTGATGAATATCTGGCCACTGGACCCCGATGGCTCCGGAGGAGGTGAGGCTGGTGACCTTGCACAGCCTCCCTCACTCTGATCAAAGTCAACTGCAAGTCACATCATCATTTCCCTGATGCCACGGGCCTCTTTGAGAACGAAGGGCAGACACAACAGCCGCCACTTCTAGGGCTGTAAACCAAGGAGATCATACAAATGGGAAAAGACCCACATGTACAAAGATATTGATGGCAGCTCTGTGGGTGGCCAAGAACTGGAAATGGAGGAGATGCCCATCAGCTGGGGAACGGCGGACAAGTCGCGGTGTACGATTGTGACGGAGTATCATTGTGCTACAGGAAACGACGAGCAGCTGGACCAGAAACACCTGGAAAGATCTAAGTCTTGAACTAATGCTGAGTGAGGGGGACAGAGCCAGGAGAACCCGGTGCTCTGTACAAGCAACACTGCGATGCCTGACTCTGACAGACTAATCTCTTTTAACAATGAAAGGGTCTAAAGCAACTCCAAGAGACTCACGATGGAAAATGGCATCCACATTCAGAGAAAGAGCTCTGGAGTCTGAATGGGGATGGAAGCAGACTCTGCTCTCCTTTTCTTGTTTTGTTTTGTTTCTTCCTTCTCATGGCTCCTCCCATTCGTTCTAATTATTCTTTACATCATGACTGATGTGAAAATGTTTAATATGAACGCATAAATAGACTCGGGGAGGGGACAGAAGAGGGATGGGGAAAAATTTGAAACTCAGTCTTATGGAAGTGAATGTTGAATACTAAAAATAAATTAACTATTTAAAAAAACATTTAATCCCCTCCCATAACATGAAAAAACAATTAACATTCTTTTTTTTTGTTGTTTTCATTTTTGGGATAAACAAACATTAAATTAATATGCCCTTTGCTACAACGTATTGTGTATCTAATCTATTCCGCTGATCCACCACTCCATTTCTTAGCCAGAACCAGAGAGTTTCAATGATTGCTGCTCTGTTACATAGCTTGAAATCTGGTGCTGGTAGGTCACCTTCCTTTACGTATATGTTTTTTTCTCATTGATCTCCTTGATATTTTGGACCTTTTGTTTTTCCAAATGAATTTTGTTATTTTTTTCCTAGCTTTATAAAATAATTTTTTGGTAGTTTGATTGGCATAGCACTGACTAAGTAGAACTGTAATTTCATTATATTGGCTTTGCTTATCTACAAGAAACGAATGTTTTTCCAATTCTTTAGATCTGACTTTATTTGTGTGAAAATTGTTTTGTGATTGTGTTTATATAGTTCCTGGCTTTGTCTTGACAGGTAGATTCCCAAGTATTTAATACTGTCTACAGTTATTTTAAATGGAATTTCTCTTTCTATCTTTCTGCTGGATTTTGTTGGCAATATATAGAAATGCTGATGATTTATATGGGCTTGCAACTCTGCTAAAGTTGTTCATTATTTCAACTAGTTTTTTAGTGGATTCTCTAAGTACAGCATCATTTTATCTGCAAAGAGTGATAGCTTTGTTTCCTCATTGTGGATTCTAATTCCTTCAGTTTCTTTTTCTTCTCATTACTACGGCTAGCAAGAAATAAGAACGTTAAAATTAAACATTTATGAGCTTTTGCAGTTGAACACTTGTATCTGCTGTTGTTGAAAGCAGCTAAGAATGACAAATCCGATGTCTCTGAATGACGGCCCAACGCCAGCTTGGGACTCTATGAGAAGGGCACCAGAGCCTGAGGGATTTGTTGCTGCTGCTGTTGCTTTTTAACATACAGCTTTAAACATGTTTAGAAATATAGCCACAAACCCAAAAGGCAGCAAATGCAGGAACCACCAGGCTGCTGTGCACTTTCATTTTTGCCATAGAGATGATGGAATTTCATCACATGATGGACCTACAAGCCTTTTCATGCCAGGGGCCTGAAGCCCCCCCAGCTTGCTGGCATGCTCTCTACCTTCTGGGCTGGGCTGGGGTTTGAGCTAAAATGGAACCCAGTAGGAAAATGATCAGCGTAGTTTGGCTGTTGAAGCGCTTTCTTCAACTCTAGTGCAATAACATGATCCTGCCATTTCAGTGCATAACTGCCCAGTGGTGACCCCACAAAAATCCTGGACTATTCGCAGGGAAATCCCTGGAGAGAGAGAGACCAGACAACTCCTCTTAGTTAGAAAAGGAAGCATTAGCCAGTGTTTCAGACTGGTTGCCTGCCTCCCCTGTCTGGGACAAACACATTTCTATGCTGCTCTGAACATATAACAAACTTAGGAAAATCATGAGGAAAAGTCCATGGGAGATCATGGGCTCTACAATAAGAATATACTCAAGGTAGGAAGTCCATTTTCTCTGATTAATTGGCCCAATGCCCATTAAAATTCAGCTGTGGCTTTCTGAGGCTTTGTCAGTCAAGCAACATGAACAGGAAGTTCCCTTGCATAAAGTGGGGTCTCAGGGGAGTCAGGGGAAGCCAGGAGGAGGAGGAGAAGAGGAGGAAGAGCCTTCCAGGCGTGGGTGATAGCCAGAGAGAATGCCCAGAGCTCAGAGATGGAGGCGCTCGTTCATGGGGCAGCCAGGAGGTGGGAGAGGCTGCATGGAAGAAACTAAGGTGTAAGAAGCCCGGAAGGGAGGAGGGGCCAGGCCATGACGGGCTCTGAAAGCCCAACAGGGCACTTTGGATTTGCTCCTGGAGGTGATGGGGAGCCCTTGGAGTTTACAGTGTGCGTGTGCGCACGTGTGCATGTGTGTGTGCGGGTGTGCATGTGTGCATGTGCATGCTTGTGTGCGTGCGTGTGTGTGCATGAGCACGTGCAGCATGGTCACACCTTCATGCTTGGGAGTACCGCTTGGGCAGCTGAGTGGAGAACAGTGGCATGGAGATGTGAGGCAGGGAGGGCAGTCAGAAGGTGAACCCCAGGGTCTGGACAGCTGCACAGCCAGCTCCTGGGTGCTTGGTCTGCATCACTGCTTCCCTCTCCTTCACCTGGTCTTTCCTTGAGAGGGGAGAATCAATCCCATTGGTGCCTGAGACACCCTCCTGCAGGTTCCACAAGTCTGGCCCAATCTTTCTGGGGCGCTCCCTTCATGCCCCTGGCAGCCAGGGCTAGAGCCATGCAAACAGTCTTGGAGCCCCATTACTCTTTATGGAATTTGACTCAGTGATACTGATGGGTCCCTCCCCTCCTTACGCTTCCCGGGGGAAGATCCAGCTCCACCTGAAGGACATTCTACTCTCAGGGTCAATGTCATCTCAGCCCTCACCACCATCCACTTCCCCCCCAGACTCTTCTTTTAGACTTGCCTGTTTCTGTTCATAGAATCACAGGCTTTAAGATCTGCCAGGGACCTCAGCGGCCACATGATCCACGTCATCAAAGAAAGGTCCCCCAGTGTCACATGAGCCACAAACCATCAGCCAGCTTCTGCAGGGAGTCCTTCCAGGACCTACAGGGGCAGCCTTGGGGACAGCCCTCACTGGGAGCAAGGCTCTCCCAACAGAGACTCGTTGGCTTCTGCTCAGTTTCCATCCGTTGGTTGTGGTTTTTGAGCCTAACAACATTTCTAATCCTCCCTGCACACGAAGGCAGATGTTATGTCCCCCTGAATTTTCTCTTCTCCAGAACAAACACACAAGACCTTCCCAGTCCTGGTCACCCTCCTCTGGATGCTGTCAGGCTCCTCAATGTGCTTCTCAGACCTGGAGCCCAGAGCTGAACACAGCACTCCAGACAGTGTCGCCTCCTCATACAATGTCCTTAGACACGGCGCCTACTCCAGAGGAGGCCACGAGGACCGACCATCACTTCCACTTGCACAGGAGGTCTGCCTCTCTGAAGGCAGCCCAGGATTGCTGCTGTCTCCTCCTGAGCTTAGAGTCAGTTCTTTTTCTGAATGACAGCAGGGTCTCTGTGCCTCCCTCACCTTATTTCAAAATTGATTTTTTTTGTACCCAAGCACAAGATTTTACATTTATCCCTAATAAATGTCATTTTCCTAGACTCAACCAGCTTCTCTAGCCTGTCAAGACCCTTTCAGATGCTCATGGTCGTCTCATGTGCTAGTGGTCTCCCCCTCCCAGCTTTGAATCATCTATCCCTGGATCCAGGACATTGGTGAGTGTCATTAAGCAGAACCCCAGTCAAGCACAGGTGTCAGCCCTGCAGGTCTCCTGCTATACACAACTACTCTGAGTTTGACCACAACAGCTGTACGATCGCCTAGTCCACATCTCCTTCACAAAAACAGTGAGAGAAATTTACTGAAAGCTTAGCTAATGTCCAGGTAGGCTCTATTGAGAGCATTCCCCTTATTGCCTAGCTTAGTCATGTGATCAAAAGCAGAACTGTGGCTAGTCTGGCCTGACCTGTTCTTGACCAAGGCGCCATGTCAGTTTGTTGTCACCAGCCTCCTTGCTGGCCTAGAGTCTGCAGAACGTTTTCTTACATTTTGTGAAAATGGGGGCACGTGTCTTCCTGCCACATCCCCGTGTAACTGCTGATGCATCTGTGACCACACCTGCCAGCTCTTTCAGGACCCAACAATGCGGTCAGGTGACTCCCGTGCAGAAAGGCCCTCTCTTACCTTCTCCCTGTGGGTCCTCCTCATTCTCTGGCTTCTAATGTCCAGGCCATTGTCCCAGAAAGAGAGGAGAGGACCAAAGCAAGAACTGAACAGCAGCGTCTTCTCTGCCATCATGCTTCCTTGCGCCCGTCTTTGATCCTGCTTTCCCTCCCAATATAGCCAACAACAAAATCCAACCCTACCATTTTGCTGCCCACAACAAGCTTTCCTTGCTGGCTTCTGCTCATGCTGGACGTGTGTACTCCCGATACTGTTTTTACAGGGCCCTGCCATGCTCTGAGCCTTCTTCTGAACATTTCTTCTTAAAATCTAGGCTGATTGTTGAGTTCTTGGTGGATCCACATCTGTGCCTTCAGAAAAATCTCATTTTTTTCCTCACTGGAATGATCCTTTGGTGTCTTAAAAATTTACCTTGGAACATCTCCCACCCCTTAGGCCAACTTTCCTTGAAGCATTTTAGTACATGGGATTCCTTCTATTTCCCCTCAGAAAAGTGACTGGGTTTTCTCCTTGACATGGAGGTTCTGGGAAGAGCCAGGTGGGGGAGAGGCCACAGAGGCGAAGGTCCTTCCCCATGAGAAGAGCAGAGGGCTGAGCTTCTGGGGTCTTGTAGAGGCGAGGCCAGGAGAGGCAGACAGAAGCAGACTGAGCAGATACCCAGGCCCTCAGAGGGTGCGTTGGGTGCCGGAGACCAGAGACTGGCCAGGGCAGACTTCTCATGGTGGGACTGCTCCCTCTCTTCAGCCAAACAGAGACATCCGAGCTCCTTCCTGCCCCAGCAGCTCCTCTACTCTTGGCAATCTTTGGGCCCTCGTGGACTGACCCATCCAACTTCTGTTTGATGTTTTGCTTAAACAGGTCAACTCGTTCATGTTCAGTCATGTCTTACTCTTCATGAACCCACTTGGAGTTTTTTGGCAGAGATGCTGGAGGGGTTGGCTATTTTCTTCTCCAGCCATTTTACAGATGAGGAAACTGAGGCACAGTACAGTGACATGCCTGGGGTCACTCTGCTGGGAAGTGCCTGAGGTTGGATTTGAACTTAGGAAGCTTCATCTTCCAGGGCTCTACGTACCGCAGTGCCCCCTAGCTGCCCCTGGGCTTACTTACCATCTGGTATTTGTCATGGTCTTCTGTAAAACCAAAATTTAGTGAGAGGAAGCTAGGCTGGAAATATTAAGCCAGCAGGAGGAGCTATGCATTACCCTGGCTAGAGTTCTCCATCTGGATGGCCCATAGGCCTCACAAACTCATTATGTTGAAAGCTCCCCAGTTTTGGCAGAGCCTGTATCAAGTCTAAGCCTGTTCTGTCCAGAGACAAAGGTGTCCTAGAGGCGTTTAACTTCTAGGGGCTAGAGGAAGGGAAATGTTTTTCCCTCTGTTTTCTTCTATTTCTGAAGTAAATATCCCTTTGTAAACTCTAACTAATGTTCAATTGTTAAACAGAACTAAGCACTAGTTGCTGGGGCGAACAGGAGGGGGGCTGACCCAGAATAGTCATTTGAACTGAAAAGAAAGACCCTGGACCTCAGTGGTACCCCTAGTGCCACCTCACTAGGTCCCCAAAGGGGAGATGGAACTGACTTGGCTTGGGCTGAGATGGCCAGAGAACTCATGGACAACCGGACATCTCCTGCTCCCCACACCTTGGGCATAAGTGAGTTAGGGAAGAAAAGCTGGTCATAGCGGGACATAGTTGCTTGGTTTGGGGAAATAGATGTCAAAGGGTTCAGGAGGATGCTTTGACCTGTAATTCCACAGAGGATTTGAGGGTTAGGGCCCAACTCCAGCAGAGTGGATGAGGAGGAAAAATGGGAGTTGTCTAAAAAGATTGATGTGGATTCATAAGGAACACCCTCGGGTCTAATCCTTCTCTGAACACTTTGAAATCTGTTTCCCCAAACTGCTGTTACAATGTTCTCCTGGCTCTGCTCTCTTTGCTTTGCATCAGTTCATGTATGTCTTCCCAGGGTTTTCTAAAACCATCCCCTTCATCATTCCTTAAAGTGCAATAATATTCCATCCCAGTCATATACCACAGCTCATTTCCCCAATTGATGAGGATCTCTTTGGTTTCCAATTCTTTGCTGCCACAACGAGATGCTATAAATGTGTTTGTATAAATAGGTCCTTTTCCTTTATCTCTTTGGGATACAGATCTAGTGGTGGTATTGATGGATCAGGGCGTATTCACAGTTTGACAAGCCTTTGGACATAGTTCCAAGAATGCTTAGATCAGTTCACAACTAAACCAAGGGTATATTAGTCAGGGCTGCTAGATGGCACAGTGAATAAAGCACCAGCCCTGGAGTCAGGAGGACCTGAGTTCAAAATAGGCCTCAGACACTTAACACAAAAACCAGCTGCATGACCTTGGGCAAGTCACTTAATCCCAATTGCCCCTCCCTCTCCCCTCCCAAAAAGACAAAAACAAACAAGAGTTCACATTTCCATAGTTCTTTTCATTGACCAGTCCCTGGGTCACAGGCTTCATCGATTGTTCTATCATTTGACAGGGATACATCCCCCCCCCCCCAGGTGGGTGTTATTTTCATTTTCCCCTTTACAGATTAAGAAACTGAGGTGAGCAGAGGGAAGCAACTTGTGTAAGGTCACACAACTAATAAATTTCTGAGACTGGATTTTAATTCAGCTTTGCCTGATCCAAGCATTAAGTTCAGACTTACCACAATTATCCTACAGGAGAATACATCTCACTGTAAAGGAGAGCATATTATGGTTTAGTTTCAAAACAAAATTTTGACCAAATCCAATCAGGACTTTATAATCATTGATGGTAACATTTAATAAGAAATTTTAATTTAAGAAATGAACTGGCCGAAGGGAGGTAGTGAGTCAATACTTTTCAACGAGGCCCCAGGCAGCCCCAGACAGCTCCAGAGAAGAGGGCAGGCTCCCATTCACATCCCCCTCCTTTGGATGGTGACAAGATTCTAAAGATTGGGGGGTTTGCTACTGGAATGGTCTTTCAGGGCTGGAGTGCTATATGTTTAAAATTGCAAACATACATTTTTTTTTTTTGGCTTTTTGGAGGGGCAATTGGGGTTAAATGACTTGTCCAAGGTCACATAGCTAGTTTTTATGTTAAGTGTCTGAGGCAGAATTTGAACTCAGGTTCTCCTGACTCCAGGGCTGGTGCTCTATTCCCTGTGCCACCTAGCCCCTGAACTCTCATTATTACCAGTCTTTCTTTAATGAAGTGTAAGTTACTCTCTACAGGGTTTTAGAACTGATTAGTATTGAATGCCAAAGTTGATAAAATGAAAGATTTTCTTTGTAAAATAATCTGGAAACGCAAGTAGCTGAAGTGATGCCACTTGCCTGGTAATAAGTTTTGCTTCATGTTTTAAGTATGTGATATTGTGTATGTATATTGTTGTGTTTTAAATTTTTTTCTTATATTGTGAAATTTGGGAAAACACTGGCATCAGAAATGCTGTTAGAAAAGTAAGTTCTCTTTTAGTCGGGATACTGTTAGATTATGAATTTAGATGTGACAGAATTCGGTCAAAATGTCTGAAGATGGTAGAATATTTAATTGGATACGTTTTACTTTAAAGTAATTAATAATAATAATGATAATTTACTGTTTAAAGAAAAAAAGCAAAGACCTCCTAAATAATCTTTATCTGAGGTTCCTTGAGACTTTTCTATGTGGGCAAGGGGTCAGAAGGTTTCATCAGCTCTGCTGACAGCATGTGCTACAATTCTGAAGTTGAAGTCTGACCAACTCCCAGCCAAAATGGGGAAATTTACTAGTTTGCTTACAATAGAGAGCCAGTTTTTATCTGAGATTATTTGATCGACAATTAGGAAAATGATGAAATTGTATCTGTTCATGGTCTGTACTGAAGTTAAATCTTTGAGCCAATTTAGTACCAACAGACCTGGGATTCAAAGATTTCAATCTTGCCTCAGGGGCAGGATTAGTAATTAAGAGACTAAACCTGGAATTTCTCTGGGCTCATCTGCCAATTCAGGCCCTCGTAGATTCTAAGGTTTCTTCCTTCAGCCTGTCCAGATAAGATACTAGAGTTCAGATCAGACAGAAGGAACAATTAGTTTGTAAAAAGGGGAATTCTCTGAAGTTTCAGGTGAATTCTGGATCCCTAATTCGATGTTCTCATTATAGCTCCGCTGCGAACAGAATCAGAAACCAGAAGGCTGGAGCTAGTTTTCACCGTATGAACTAGCTATTGGAAGGCCAAATTTAGGAGGTTGTCCTACATCGAGTTGAGTCTTGTTACTGGCAGATTTTTAGCAGAATTACTTAGTGATCTCTGCAAGTGACTTGAAACCAGAGAAGCAAATCTTCCAGGTGAAGCCCCTTCAGAGCTGCCCTGAGAGGTCAAGGGAAGGTACATCCAGGGACCAGTCGAATTTGTGGGACATGTGGGAGTCAGGATGAAATGTGCTGGTTAAATGAGCATTGGGAGGGGCTACCAGGTTTCCAGAGATGGTGCTGTTTAATAGCAGTGACTGTTCTTGTGTTACTTCGATTTTCGGTTTCAGGGTCTTTGTGTTTGCTGAGTTTTCTTGGTTATATGAGTGATGTATAAATCTCCCCTCTCCAAGCAGTCCAATTCAGCCCTTTAAGTAGTTTGGTCTGTAGCCTGACTTAGTTAAGGAGTACAGTATATACAGTATAAAGTCTGTCAGCCAGGTTTGTCCCCGTAGTTATACAGGAGATCATGACTGCTGGCAGTCATTGTACCTCTCATCTCACCTCTCTGATGCCCCTTATGACAGACAGCCTACCAGTTTGTCCAGAAACTTCAGATAAAGCATTTAAATAAATGATCCTGGGGGTTGGGAAGCCCAGGGCCAAAGGGGCAAATGTTACCCTAAAAGTGAGCATTAATGACTCCATTTTGTCCTTTACCCACGATTGTGTGAAGTTCAGTTTCAAGCTCCATGTAAGTGACCTGATTTTGGAGATTGCACAATTTATTCACCCTCTCCACTGTCACCAGGCCACAAGAAGGCCTCACCTGAATGTCTCCTGATCCTTGAACCAATAAGAAGCCAGGTGTTTTAATCCCTACATCCTGCTTTTAATTCCTTCCAAAATGTATGCTAACTGTGAGAAACCAAACTGGGTTCTTGGCCTAGTTTGTTTTGCAATCCTATGCACTGCCAAAAAATGGTTTGTCTGGATGAAACTCACATTCTTTTTCTTTTTTTTCCCACATAGTGGGTGACTTGAAGTTTTTCCTGATTCGGGGTCCAGCGCACTACCCTGAGTCACCTGGCTGCCTCAGATAGGCACACCGAGGCTCAGGGGGATGAGCCGGCTGACGTGGAGGTGCTGGTGGGAGGGGTGACCCAGCCTGGGTCTCCACTTCCACCCCTAAGTGGCCTGTCACTATAAAGGGCTCCTCCCCAGCACTCCTCAGACCTGTGTTCCTACCGGCTCATTTTCCTTTGGCGGATTCTGCGTATTCATGAGGCTTTCTTTCTCCTTCTTCATTACTTCCGTTTGTTCTCGCCATTTCTGGAGCATTTTCTTATCTCTGGAAAAAACAATAGCATTTTAGATGACAAGTCAAAAGCACCTTAAACCAAATTAATGTCACAGGAGAGTCTCCTTTTGGCATGTTTAAAGCCGGATGATATTCAGTTACTTTTTAGTCATGTCTGACTCTCCATGACCCCATCTGGAGTTTTCTGGGCAAAGACACTGAAGCGGTTAGCCACTTTCTTCTCCAGCTCATTTCACAGATGAAGAAACTGAGGCAGACAGGGTTAAGTGACTTGCCCAGGGTCACAGGGCTACTAAGTGTCTGAGGCTGGATTTGAACTCAGGGAGAGGAGTCTGAATCCAGGTCTGGAGATCTATCCGTTGCACCACCTAGTTAGTTGTTTATTATTATAAACATCATTACCACTACTGCTATTTCAAACTGAAATGAATTCTATTGACCTTGAGGATAAACTCCTTCCCTGTTGTAAACCTCAGTTTCTAACTGTAGAATGAAGGGGTTGAGGCAGATGACCTCTATGCCCGATTATAGCTCTCAATCCTCAGCTCCAACCTCAGATCAGCTCCTGGGCCCTTACTGAGGGGCTCTGTCCCTTGCCCAGGTCTCCACCATGCCGGGCAAGAAAGCCTAGAGATTCCGACCATTGGTAACCCCTAAGAGGGGATGGAGGATCTTTCTTATCTCAGAGTCAAAATGATGAAGTATCAAGATGAGTGCCTACTAGTGCCATAGGAGGCATTAAATAAAGGTTTGTTCAATTGAATGGAAATGAATTTACAAAAAAGAGAAAGTAAAACTTTTTTTCTCCACAGCTCATGAATTACTTTGTCACTGTAATAATAATAAATATCAGAGAATGACTGAATCCCTTAGCTCCTCATACTTTTAGGTCTACATAGAGAACTTGGGTTCAAATAATGCCTCAGACATTATGCGACTCTGGGCAACTCAGTGAACCTCTCACAGCCTCAATTCATTCACCTGAAAAATGGGTATAATGATATTTGCTATTACTTTGATAGTCAGTGACTTCTATGTATATGTGAAGATGAGATGTTTATTGGAAAGTATGGATCAGAAAGAAGGAATGAGAAAGGACAGACTTGTATATGTCTCACTTCTTTCCTCCAGGAGGGAGTGGGAGGGGCAGATTATGAAGGGCTTTGAAGGTCAAAGAAAGCATTTTGTATTTGACCCTGGAGGCAATAGGGGACCCCTGATATTTAATTTAAGGGGGGTGAAATGGTAAGACCTATGCTTTAGGAAAATCATTTTTGTAGCTGACTAAAGGATGGACAAGAGTGGGGAGAGACATGAGGAAGGCCAACAACCAGTAAATACTGAAGTAGTCCAGGGGTGAGATGATGAGGGTCTTCACCAGGGTGGGGGGCAGGGTCAGAGGAGATGCTACAGAAGTAAAATCAATCAGAGATGCTGCAGAGGTAAATCAACAAAAATTGTTGTAGAGGTAAAATCAGCTGGAGATGCTGCAGAAGTGAAATCAACCAGAGATACTGAAGAGATGAAATCGATGAGAAATGTTGAAAAAGTGAAATTCATAGGCTTTGGCACCACAATGGATGGGGTAGTGGTGCCCTCCACAGTAATGGGGAATATAAGAGTTTGGGGGAAGGTGAGAAGACAAAGAATTCAGAGAAAAGCATAGCATTCAGCATAGAGCAGTGGAGGATTAAAAGCAGTTCTAAAAAACGAACTTGAACTTTATCCCTACAATTCTGGGTGTATTTATATAGAAGATAGAACTCACACTCAAGATAGAAGATGCAGTTGGACCGTACAAGGTATCTCTTTCTTCTGGAGGTGAGAAAGTTAGAACAACATTGGGACTGATTCACGAGGAATCTGATGGGGGGGCAGACCCTAAGGGCTTGGGAAAAACCTCCCACCTAATGAATACTTATCAGTGCTGAAAAAGGCAACTGAGGACACAGTTCATGAAGACATCCCTCCTTTCTTACCCATCCTTAATCTTTATGAGAGTCATCTACTCTTGAGCCCAGTGCATCCTGAATGAGTAGCAGCAGACCTTCAGGAACTATAATAGGTCACATCTTCCCTATATCAAAGCTGATGAAAAGAAGGTGTGGATTTATTGCTCACTGACTGTGGAAAAGCATTTGGCTCAGTGAGGAAGAAGGCACCCTGCAAGGCTCCCATCTAGGAATATGTCTCTTGTGCACACTCAAAATTACTCAAGGTTGTCTGAGAGATTGAGCACCACAAATGTTCCTGATCATAAACATCAGGTGAGGGAGCGGTCTGAGGCAGGGGCTGTCTTTCATCTTTTTCAGGGTACCCAAGCGCTTACTGACTGACTGACTGATGGACCAGTTGACTGGATAAAGGGCATGGTGAAGTTTTACAGATGCTCCTGTGTATGGATGACCTTGTGCTGAATCCTGCAGAGCTTGCAGCAGGTAAGCCCCGGCAGACAGCAGAATTCCCTGGAAGAGATCTCTCACCATCCTAGAGTTTAGTCTCACCCCCTTGGGAGGTGGTCTGGATGCAGTGTGGTACAGTGGAAAGACCACTGGCTCAAGAGTCAGAAGGCCTGACCTCTGACATGCTGAAGGTAGAAATCACACTCAAGAGAGGAAAAGCAGGCCTGGAGGTGAGAAAATCATGACAGCAAGAGACTGATTCACAAGGAATGCGACACATCAGAAGAGCCTGCCGGCATGGGAAAAGCCTCTCCAACCCATTGGGTGCTTCTCTGTGCTGAAAAAGGCTGAGAACTGATGAGAACTTGGCCCATGACTGACGTCTCTACTTTCCCATCCATATCCCCATCTTTATGAGAGCCTCGGTTGGCTCATCTATCAAATAAAAGAAGGGACGAAGGGCCTTCCAGCTCTTGATGACCCAGGAGGGAAGGCTGATGTGGACAAAGAACATTTGCTGCCCAGACTGCCCCGGGCATTTATATGCAGCATAATCTGGGGATGGAGCTGGTCCTTCCCTAGGAACATCTGAGTCTGTGGGCTCAACATTGACTAGAAAGAGAAGAACCCCCTGGAGGCTGCCACCCTTCCCCAAATTTCCAACGCCTTCAAAGACCCCAAGCTTCTCCTGGAAACAAAGGCCCATTTTTAAAAGCCAGTCTACCAGAGCTACTATCCAGCTACACGTCATGGGACTCCACAGTCTCCAAAGAATGGACAATCAAGCCAGCATGGAGGAGCACAGGGTGACACGGGGGGGGGGCATCCCTGAAGAATCCCCTACAAGTACAGACACAAAGGATGTCATTAGGGACATTACGATAGAATGAGAGACTTGTTCTGGGGTGTGTGAGGGAGGACTGTGCCCTTGTGAAGTCACAAGAACGAAGGGAGCCACCACGGGAGAGTACGGATGGGCGGGCAGGGACAGGCCACTCTGGGCCTCACTGAAGAGATGAGGCTGGAGGTCCCTCCACAGCTCCCAGTCCAGTGGGCGGCCTGCATCAGTGGCCTCACCTTTTCCGTTGCTCTATTAAAGCCTGTTTCTCTTTTAGCTCCTTGAGGGCGGCCACTCGTCTTTCTTCGTCTTTCTTGGTTTGAACTGGTGTCTCATAGGATAGAATTTCAGGAAACATGTTCTTGAATGAAGAGATTTTCTTTCCAGAATTATTTGTTTTTTTCAGTGTAATCCTTAACAAAAATTAGTGATAATCAGCTACTCATGGTGGAAAGAGGTATGGCATTATCAATAACTAAGTATTTTAAACCAAGGCCTGTGAACTGGTTCCACATTAAGGTGATCTTGCCTACTGGGGATTGTAGCTAGCTCATAGAAATCTATACTGTTGATCTGCATTGATTTTTAAAAAATTAAATGAAATTTAGTGAAATTATTATTGATAATATTGAAATATTGATAATAATGAAATAAATAAAATGCAATTATGGAGCTTCAGCAATTGAAGAACAAGAATCCAAACGGCTGACACTACATTTTCAGATGACTCCAAGGAAATGTTTCTCTTCATGTTATTTCTAAGACAACTCACAGCATCAGTGGGATGGGACAAAAACTCTGAAATTCAGGTGATGTGGTTCAAACACCTGATCTTGTTACAACAGGTAAGGACCCAACCCCTTTGTGGCCCCCTAACAGCTGACACCAGCGCTCTTCCAACAGCAGGAGTGAGCTCAGGAGGCAGTGGCCCATCACACAGCATCTGATATGCTGGCCCCTGACCGCAGGCCCAAGGCCAAGCCAGTGCAGCCACAGACCCCTCAGCCAGCAACGCCCCCTGGGCCTCTGAAGAATAAAGGACTACCACAGCGGGCTTTGGCCACTCGGCTCCCTGAAGTGAGGGGTGGGAGAAGCCCAAAGGCATTTCACCAGGACGGTCCCTCACAAGATCAACAAAAGCTTTCCTTTGACAACAGTCTGAGCCCTGCCTTCCCCTCCCCTCCAGCATCAACACCTCTGCTGCCGGCAGTGGGAAAGGCCCGGATCAGAATCGCAGTCTGACCCCTGTGAGCTCTGCAGCTTTGACAGTCGCCCCTGACGGAGCCTCTGTTGTCTCAGCTATAAGAGGAGATAATCATGCCTGTTCTTGTCTCCCTGAGCATCTGTGAGCTCCAAAGGAGACCGTGGCTAGACACAGGCCAAGGACGAGGCCTCGCCCATGCACACCGACAGTGGTTGGAGGTAGCCTTCTCAAGGAATTTCGCCAGAAGAGACACAGAACAGGTAGGGATGGGTGGGTTAAATGGAAGAGTTTTTTTTTTTCCTTTTTGGAGGGCAGTTGGGGTTAAATAACTTGCCCAAGGTTACACGGCTAGTTTATTTGTGTGGGTGTTAAGTGTCTGAGGCCTGAACCGAACGCGGGTCCTCCTGACTCCGGGGCTGGCGCTTTACTGGATGCACCACCTAGCCGCCCCCAAAGGGTTGTTTTTTTTTTTCTATAATAAGACTTATTTTTTTTTCCCAGTCCAAGATCAATATAATATTTATTTTTATTTTTGTTACATTTTGAGTCCCACCGACCGGCTGCTTTCCAAGCTCACCCCAGATAAAGTCAACATTGACACAAATATATTTTTGTGAAACCATGCAAGACATGCTTCCTTTAAATGAGGGTGTTTTAGAGGATGGGGAAAACATGGGGCCTGTATGTAGGCACTGGAGGCACAGCCAATTGACAGGGAAAGACTGAAGCAAGAATGAGGATGCCTCAGTCCTGGCCCTGGGCGAGCAGGGACAGAGCCCACCCCTCACTTTGTCATGGGAACCCACACTGGCCCCTAGCCAAAGAGCCTTATTCTCAGGGGGGGCCTCAGTTCCCTTCTAGCCTCCTTTCCAGGCTTCTTCTTTCCCTTCACCTTACCCCCAAGGAGCCACAAAAGAATGAGACATGTCTTTGGGACATGGGTTAATGCAAGGTTTGTTTGGTTGGATTATGCCTATCCATTACAAGGTCATGGGGATGGGCGTGGGAGAGAAAACTCTTCATTGAACAAATAAATTTTTTTTTGCAAGGCAGTTAGGGTTAAGTGACCTGCCAAGGGTCACACTCTATAAGTGTCAAGTGTCTCAGGTCAGATTTAAACTCAGGTCCTCCAGACTCCAGGGCTGGCTGCACCTCATAGCAACCCCAAAAGACAATGAAAAACAGTGAGTGATGCCCTTGGCCAGTGGGGCACCTCGCCCCACCCCCAGTGGGAAGGGCATCATTTCCAAAACTCGCCCTGTGCTGACCGAAATCTCCCCATGTTGCTTAGACTTATTCATCCAATGCAGACTCTTTGCTGCCAGGAACCTTTTTAGGCCTGGCCTTTTCATCAAGTTCTCTCCTCCCCTACCTTGCCTCTGAAATAAGACTAGATCTCACCTCTCTCCTGACAGCTCCAAATGGAGCATAAGATTTATCGCAGGTTTAGAGCTGGGAGCAGTGGCTGTGCCCAAGGCCCTCACTTTGCTGACAAAGAAGCAGAGGGCAGACATCACAGAGGGAATGGCCCACACTGACCTCTCTGTCTCTGAACACCTGTGGCCCTTGTGAGCAAGCCCACCAAAGCAGCCCTTAGCCATTCACCTGTTTCACATGCTGGCCAGCTACCTGAGAGCAGGGACCCTACATAGCCCACAGCCTGGACCAGCCTCCTAATGGAACACTACCGCAAGGACTTGGGGATGTTCTTGGGGGAGGATGCCCACCCCCTGTGCCCTCACCCAGGTGAGGAGCCTGGCGCACCCAGTGTGGCACCCCTTGGCCAGGCTGCTCCCTGGATGAGAAACGGGCCACCTCGTCTTTGGGTCGCCCCTGGAAACACTTCTAGCAGGGGAGCACTGGCCAGACTTGCCCCTGACCAGCATCCCCTTCATGGGCTCTGGGTCAGTGTCACAGCAGAGCAGGGCCTCAGTGTGGCCTACACCGACCCAAGGAGGCCCAAAGGCAGCGATGGGCGCCTTGGGCTGCGGACGCCACTGAAGTCAGTGTGTGGCCTTCAAGGACTGTGAGATTAATGGAGCAGGCCAGGAGTAAACTCTTAACTCCAGATAATGGCCTCCAGGTCAGAGTGGCCGCTCCCAGGAACAGAATGAGGAGGGAAAATCCTTCTTCTTGCTTCTAAAATTCAGGATAAAACTCAATGGAATGTTTTATTCTAGGTCACACCAAGCCCAGGCTCAATGTAGTTATTACAAGTATTGCCAACAGAATGATTACTATTTTAATTTGCATTAAAAATACCCCCCAAATGGCACCAGCTGCTTCAATGCTGCTCTGATTCCAATAAATACAAACAGAAGTGTGAATGGAGTGAAACAAAGTATGAATAACGACCCATTCCAAACTCTGAATAAAAGGCAAAAGGCCAAGAAACCTGTGTTTCTTTCAACAAAGTGTGAAAGTTCAGGAGCTGGCTAGTCCTCACTTTGTCCTGACCACAGATAGCACCTTGGGGACCTCCAGACTCACTGGTGCCCCAGAGGCTGAGAGGCTTCTTAATCTTCAATCTGGCTGAAGGTGGAAGCCCTTTCTCCTGCCCTGCCCTTTGCTGGGAAGCCTGGGGCATCCACAGAAACCATCCAAATGATCTAAGACTCAAATGCTGCCTCTCACAGGAGGCCTGTCTAGGGCATCGCCATCAGTGTTCTCCACTGAAAGAACGTGACTTTACATGTGTCAAAAAGCGGTCACCACTGATGCCCTGAGAACATTCAGTCATGAGTTCAATGCCAGCCTCGTGCCTACTGGCACTGAGGGGAGCAGGAAGGGAGGGAACAAGAAGTGATAATGGGCCTACTACGTGAGGCGCTGTGCTAAGGGCTTTGCAAACACACTCTCACCCGACCCTCACATACAGCCATGGGGGGGAGGGGGTGTGCTGTTATGATTCCCATTGTACAGCTGAGGAAACTGAGGCACACGGCAGCTTTGTGCCTTGTCTAAGGCCACATTTGAACTCAGGTTCTCCTGGCTCTAGGCTCTAGTCTTCCATGTCCAGGAGTGAGAGGCCACTCACAAAGCATTTCAGCCTGACTCATCACCCATCAGGGAGAGGCCAGAGAAGGCCCTCGTCCTGGAGAATTCCAGGGTCCCACAGACAGCCTGTGCCACCAGGAACATGGCTGAAGCATTTAAGAGAATTCCAGGAGATAAACTCCACATCTGTAGGGTGATCTGGACTGAATCTGGGGGAAATCTCCATCAGCTGTTCCCAAAGTTTCAAGTGCCAGACATGAGCACTATTCAGGAGCCACTGTGGGAAGGGAAAGGGAGAAGACAGACTGGAAGAAGGTCCTGCGGGGCTCACAGACAACTCTGACCAACAGTGGCTTAGTGGAGGTATGGGCTTGGTGCAGGATTCCCAACACCCTGAAATTCTGCAGGCGTTTTGGGCCCTGCTATCTTCCCAAACAGAAGTAGTTAGGCTTGAGGTTAATCTCAGGGGTTACAAACGTGCCCCTCTGGTTCTGGATTCAGGCCTTCAAGGTCACAGAGATGCCTCCAAAGCCCCTCTCTAACACCAAGATTCTCTCTTCTCCCTCTTTAGCCCTGCCCTTGGCAGTCCCATCCATTGTAGAGAATTCCATGACCATGGTGTCCAAGTCACTCTCTCCATCTGGGCCTTCTTCCACGGGCTCTACTCTGGAATTTGTACAAAGCCTTGCTGGCCTTCACAGCCCTATTGCATCCACTACCTGCCCATCTCAGGAGATGCTGTGTCCTTGGACAGCTCCTTCCACCCACATGACCAAGCCTCTCTTTCTCCACACTAGCCCCATCAGGGCAGTCCCATCAGCAGCTTCAGTCCAAAGCTCCCTGTGTCTTTGGCTAAACCCCCTCTCACATTTGGAAGAGTCTCCTCTCTCATGGCTCTGAGGCCCATGGAAATCCTTCCTTTGCCTCCAAACCTGGCCTGGGTATCACTTCACCCAAGAAGCCTTCCTTTCCTTCTTCCTGGCACTCCCTTGGTCTTTTCTGCTGGGCCCTGCTATGGACTGATCCTGGTAGAACTTCCATTGTTGCTGATTCCCTTGAGAGGGCAGAAATGGGGTGCTGCCTCATCCTTCTCTCCTCAGGGCCAAGCACAAAGCTGTACACAGTGCTTGCTCTGATAAATGGGTGAGAAAGACAGGGCATGGCAGCCTTTGAGCTGAAAGACATTCTCCCAATTCTATGGCAGGGGATTTTAGCTTTTTCCCCTTAAATTGAACAATTCAAAGTGATAATATCTCTCTCCTTTCCCTTTCTCTCACTCTGTTTCTCTCCTTCTATCTCAGCCAAACAGCAGGCAAACTTACTTATCTCCCAAATGGGAACCTCCAGTCAGCTCGGCTGAAGCAGGCTGAAGGATAAGCTGACCCTCTGTAAACCTCTTCCAAGGCCAGCTCTCCCTGAAGCTTCTTTTTCTCCCTTTTTTTTTGCCTTTTGGAGGGCAATTGGGGTTAAGTAACTTGCCCAAGGCTACACAGCTAGTTTTTTTTTGTGTGTGGGTGTTAAGTGTCTGAGGCCAGAACTGAACTTGGGTCCTCCTGACTCCCGGGCCGGTGCTTTACTCACTGAGCCACCTAGCTGCCCCCTTTTTCACCCTTTTAAAACAGGTCCAGGAGCCTTTCTGGGTATGTTCTACATTTCTAGGAACAGCATACAGGCTCTCCCTGGAGAGTCTTTGATGTGGATTATTCCTGCTGCTAAGAACACAGCTGACCAATGTCAGAGGACTGGAAGCCTGCTCCAGTCCAGGCCCAGCCCACCTTTCCAGGCTCGTCTCATAATCGGCACCTTCTGCATGCAGTTCCCAGGCCAAGCCAGTGTTCCCCTTCCCCCCAAGCCTCTCCATAGGGAGCACCTGCCCTTCTCACTGCCCCTCTAAGCAGCCCTTGCTTCCTTCAAGGCTCAGCTCATCCCCCTTGTGATTAGTGTTTTCTCCAACTTCAATTGATCATGTCTCTCCTGGGTGAACAGAAGCTCCAGGAGGGGGTGAAATAAAGGTTGAGCTGGAATGGGAGAGAACCATCCAAGGGAAGGCGTTCAACCCTACCCAGAGCCCAAGGGGTCAGGAGCTGTCCTTGGCTTTTTCTTCATGCTGCAGCAGGCCAGGCATGGCCTTTACGTGGTCCGTAGGGAGGCCAGCCTTGTCCCCACCTGGATCAACCCAAGAACTTCAGGCTGTCCTGAGCCTGCCAGGGCCTTGTGCTCCCCACAGCACGGGAGGGAATGCTGGATGATCCCCCCCCCCCCCACAGTGAACGGCCACTTATAGTCCTGCTCCCGGTCTTTAAGGACAGCCCCTAGTGAGGTCTAAGCCAGTGGATGCATGAACAGGAACAGGTCTCTAAGGCGGGAGCTCCGGGTGCCTGCTCAGCATTTCAGAGACTGTAATTTATAAAATTAACTACACAAAGGTTTACATTTCCATTGATTTCCAAGGACACTTTAAACTCACCTGTCTTTTCTTCTGCCACTAAATGAGAGGCAGCTGAGGGGGGTGAAGAGATGGGGAAGAGAGCTGACAATTTCCCCTTAAAAATGTTAAAGAAGAAACAGAGAATGTCATGTACTGAAGGGAGCGGGGGGGGGGGGGCAGGCACAGCACAGAGGAGGGAGCATTATTCTGAACACCATCATCACTGAGTGCCCACCAGTGTCAGAGCTGGAAGTGGCCTCTGGTCCTTGACAGCAAACCTCACAAGCGACCATTTGGACTGAAGATGGAGGGGCACCAGTGTTAGCCTGTCTGCTCTGATACCCCAGGCATCATGTCTCTCTCTAGCCCAACCTGCCCTGTGTTGGGAGGCGGGTGCTCCAGGACCCTCCCCATCTTGGGCAAACCCACCCCAGGTGCCTGCCTCCTTCCTGAAATGGAGTGGCCAAACCATGAATGGTCTGAGCTAACAGGCTGCTACCTGACTGAGCTGTGCTGGGCTCTCTGGCCAAAGATGCCCAGATCTGCTGCCTTTCCCATGCCCTACTTGGGCAAAGCTTGGCTCCTCCCCCAACTCTATCCCTTTCATTCATCACACATGCTCTGGGTCCCTTGGACCTGTGGTTTCCTGCCTTCACCACCAGGGGGTGGGGGGATGCCTCCCCTCCTGGCACTCAGCACACAGGGTACTAAAAGGCAGCAGTGATGGTGGCAATGGCCCACTTCTGGCTACCAGTTAGACTCGATGACCGTGCAGGCTCCTTCCAATTCTATGGCAATGTCACTTTAGGCTGAGGGTTTGAGATGCAAAAGACATAATCATTCCCTACCTTTTAGAATTTCATGAAAGGATGCTCATTTAAAAAAAATTACCTGAAACTGCATTTCGGCTTCCACACATGTTCCCTCACACGGCTGTCCTGAAGGCTGAGAGGCAACTGAACAGGCAGAAGTTGGTTGGCGAGAATTTCGGCTTTTTCATTGGTGACTATTTCCTGCCTCAGCTTCCAGAACTGCTTCATTTCTTCCTCATTGGAGCAATCCTCAGAAAAATCCACACTGGGCTCTGTGACATCAGTTAAGTTCAACTTCTCCACGTGCGGAAACAGATGTTCCTTGGCTGTCGGATCATCCTGCTTGGATTTCCGAGGCTGCCATGCCTCCCTGTTGGAGACCGATCCTTCTGTCACGTCATGGTTGGCTTTTGAGGTTTCTTTTAAAGTGTTCATCTTTTTCATTGGTACTTCTAGGGAAAAGAAAAGAAAAACAGACTATTTTAGTACCCCACCTTCGAATGCTACCCCCAAACCAAGACCAACATTTTCTTTCCATTTCTAAGTATGGTCTCCAACAAGTGAGAGCCCTGTGGCCACCGTGTGAAAACAAGGGGGCCACCATGACCTCTCCATCACAGCGGACCTTCTGTGAGACTGAGTGAGGATCATTGGAGGGTTTGGGCCTTTGGGGGCATGGGGAGATAGGGACCTGTGATTTCTCTGATAAAAGGAATTCCCAGTGAGGAAACTCCCTCTAGTCTTAGAGTTTCCTGAGGCGCCTAATGGTGAAGCAACACAGTGAATATGGGTCCTAGGGATGCAGACTCAGATCTGGCTGGCTCTCCAAACAATCTACTGGGAAACCTTTGGGTTTTAGACCGTTGTCACTTCAAAACATCCCCTTCCCCCTCCCCCCACCAGTGATCTCTTCCTTGACAAAGACAAGCAAAAAAAACCCCAAAATTGCAGCTTCCAAGGGTATGGTGGGGAGGATATTGTACATAGCTCTTCTGTGCTCTCACTAACATCCCTCATGAAGATTACATGGAGGCAATGACTAGATTTAGGGACCAGATCTGGCAGACAGAGAGCCCGAAGAAGTATGGACAGAAGCTCAGGATACTGTATGGGAAGCAGCGACAAGAAACATCCCCCAAAAAGCAACATGGCATCCAATGAGGCTTTACAGATAGCTGAGGAGAGAAGGAAAGGGAAAGGGGAAGGCAGACCCAAGGGAAGACACAATTCCAGAGAGTAACAAGGTAAGAGGAGATGGTTTCCTTAAATGAGCAACGCAAAGAAATAGAAGGAAACAATGGAATGGGAAAGACAAGATCTCCTCGAGAATATCAGAGATATTGAGGGAACATTTTGCGCAAAAATGGGCATAATACAAAACAAAAATGGTGGGGACTTAACAGAAGCAGAAGGGATTTAAGCAGAGGTGGCAAGAATGCACAAAAGGATCTGAACGTCCCTGATAACCATGAGCCCGACATCCTGGAGAGGGAAGTCAAGGGGGCCTTAGGAGGCATAGCTGACAATAAGGCTGGTGGACATGACAGAATTCCAGCTGGGCTATTTAAAATCCTCAGTGATGATGCTATTAAAGGGCTGCACTCTCTATGCCGGCAAATTTGGAAAACAAGAGTGGCCACTGGATTGGAAAAGATCAGTTCACATCTCAGCCCTAAAGAAGGGCAATGCCAAAGAATATTCAGATTACCCAACAATTGGGCTCATTTCACACACTTGCAAGATTCTGCCCTTGAGGCTTCAGCAACAGGAAAACTGAGAATTCCCAGAAAAGCAGGCTGGTTTTCGAAGAGTTAGAGGAACTAGAGACCAAATTGCCAACATTCTCTGTATTATGGAGAAAGCAAGAGAGCTCCAGAAAAACATCTCCTCCTGCTTCACTGAAAACAGAATGTGGCAAGTCCTCAAAGAGATGGGAGCATTAGGTCCTCTCACTGTTTCTTGAGGAACCTGAATCAGGGCCAAGGACTAAGTTAGAAGTGAACATGAAACAACTGATTGGTTCATATGGGGGAAGGAGTAAGCAAGGCTGTATGTTGTCACCTTGCTTATCTAACTTACGTGCAGAATACGTCACGTGAAACACCAGGCTGGAGGCATCAAAAGCCAGAATTAAGGTTGCTGGGAGTCTCAAATATGCAGATGGTACCTCTCTGAGGCAGAAAGTGAAGAGGGATGAGGGTGAAAGGTGAAAGCTGGCTGGACGCTTAAAATCAAAAAGACTAAGGTCTTGGCAACTGGTCCCCTCATTTCTGGGCAAACAGAGGGAGAAGAAATGGAAGCAGTTTCAGATTTCATATTTTTGGGCTCAAAGATCATTGCAGACGGCAATTGCAGTCACAAAATTAAAAGACACTGGCTCCCTGGAAGGAAAGCTCTGGCCAGTCTGGACACAGACAAAAAGCTGAGATGCCGCCTCACCAACAAAGTGTAGTCAAAGTGGTGGCTTTTTCCAGTAGCGCTGAGTGGCTGTGAGGGCTGGGCTATGAGGAAAGCTGAGTGCCGGGGAATCAGTGCTTTTGAATTGTGCTGGAGAAGACTTCTGAGAGTCCCTCGGACAGCAAAGAGATAAAACTGGTCAGTATTCAAAGAAATTAATTCAGACCATTCACTGGAAGGTCAAATGCTGAAGCTGCAGATGAAATCCTTTGGCCACATAATGAGGAAAGCGGACTCACTAAAAAAGACCCTGATGTTGGGAAAGATTGAAGGCAAAAGTAGAAGGGGATGGCAGAGTATGGAGTGGAGGGAGAGTGTCATGGGAGCCACGGGCCTGCGCCTGGACAGACTCGGGGAGATGGTGGAGGAGAGAAGCGCCTGGGGGCTCAGGTCCATGGGGCCACAAAGAGTCAGAAAGGGCCAGACAACAGCCCCAGGGTCTTAATCGACCCACACACTGTCTATCCATCTGTGCCATGCTCTGGGCACCCATGGACAAAATCAAAGTCTCTGCCCTCCAAGAGACGAGCATGTACAAAGTAAGGCTCCAAGCAGAAGGCAGCGCCTGAGCTGAGTCTCAGAGGAGGGGCAGGCAAGGGCGGAGGACAGTGTGGGCAAAGGCACAGTGGGTGGTTGTGGGTGATTGTGCTGAATGCTGAGTTCAGGGACCGGAGTTCTCTCCTCAGGCATGAAGACGGGTGCTGGAGACAGGCTGGGCTCCCAGAGTGGGGCAGCTCAGCCTGCAGACTGAGGCCTTGGGGGCCACTTCCCAATGAGTTCACACCTCCTGTCCCTCCATGAGTCAGAACAAGAGGGAGGCGGCCCAGGCAAGGCAGGATGGTTCCCTGCTGAGATGCTCCGTCATGGTGTCTTGTCTTCTTATTCTTTGTGTGGGTTCCTATACATGTTCCTGGCTTTTCACAGATAATGGCCCTTCCCCAGAGTGTTGGGTCCAGGCTTCCGCTACCCAAAAAGGTCACTTCTGCTCCCCTGGTGGAATTGTGTAGACAAAGGCAGGACCCTTCTTGCTGTTTCCCTGGCACAATCCCAAAATGCTTTCCAGAATGGGGGAAACAACCCATTAGTACAAAAGGTAGTGTGATTCTCTCCACTGATCGGGCAGGTCGGAAGGCATTTGAGGTACATTTCTCTTTCTGTTAGTGACTCAAAGCACCATTTCCTAGGCTTTTTTTTTTTTTAGTAGTTTGCAATTCTTTTTGAGGACTGTTTGTTTGGGTCCCTGACCCTTTATCTGCAGAGGAGGGAAGGAAAGGGAAGAAGTATTTACGGGCCTCTACTAAGTGCCAGGACTTTATTCCCTCTTCACAACAACCCTGAGGGGCACGTGTCTCTTTATACCCCTTGTACGGTGAGGAAACCTGAGGCCGAGAGAAATCAGGTGACCTGCCCTGGGTCACACAGACAGTAAGTTCCTGAGGCTGGATTTGAATTCAGTTCTTGCAGGGCAGCAAGGTGGGGCAGTGAGTAGCAAGTGCTCTGGTGCTGGAGTCAGGAAGGACCTTTCAGATCCGCCAGGCTGGGTGGCTGTGGTCAAGTATCCAGGATGCCCTTGTGGCTCTGTGGGACAAAATGCTGCTTCTCTGAGAGAAAAAGAGATTCCTCCCAATGCTAAGGAAAGCTCAGAGCGGTGTCTAAGACACAAACCGGCCCCCAGCAGCCCCAGAGGGACCCATGTGCTGAGACTGGGGCCTTAGAAGGCTGGGCTACTCTCCTTATCATGCTGTGCCCACCAGGCTCCCCTCCCACCACGCGTCCTCACTGCCTCCAACTGTCTTGAGACTGGCTACAGGAGTCAGGGCACGCTTCACAGAGGAGGCGATGTGAGCTGGGTATGAAACAAGTCATTCTGAGGGCGCTGAAGGGACTGCAGATGGTACCAGGACTCACAAGGATGATGAGAGGGAAGGGATGGGGAAGGGGGAGGAGGAGAAGAGAGGAGGGGAGAGGGCAGAGGAGGGGAGAAGAGAGGGTGGGCAGGAGGAGGGAGGGAAGAGGAGGGGAGGGGGGAGGAGGGAGGGGGGGGAGGGGGGAAGGGGGGGAGGGGGGGGGGGGGAGGGGGGGGGGGAGAGGGGCGATAGTCAGTCCTTGAACATTCTTGGTCTCCTCCAGTCGTCCCACTGACCCCAGAGAAGATGCTGCACATAAAGTAAAGTCCCTATTCCTAGTAAGTCATGTTAAAGTATTAATTTTTAAATTTCCTCAATTCTTGCTGTGCTAACACTACTTTATACAGTAACAGTCTTGATGAAGGGATGCTACAAGCATGGATTTACTGGCCAGAAGAATCATACAATCACCTACTGGTCTTGACACATTCACACCAACTTACTCATGTTACAGCTGAGGAAACTGAGGCAGGCAGTACAGAAGTGACCTGGCCAGGGTCTCCCCCACTTCATCTCAGTTGGTGCCAAAGGTCTGGGAAAGACCCCCAGGGGCTAGCCAGGCTGCTGTCTCCTGGCTCACACTGCTGACCAGCCTCCTCAGGACTGACCTCAGGGGCGGGCTGGGCCTGAGGCCCCGTCTCTGTGTGGCCAAGGAGTATGTCTCCTGGCCTGGCAAGGCCTTGGGCTGAGCTTCTGGGGAAATTGGTAATCAAGGTTAACAGGAATGTGCTTCCCTCTATTTTCCAGCATTGACATCTAGGCGAATAAGTCTGTTTTTTATTAATGAGCCTTTATTATGTGCTGGGCAGCCGGGTGGTGAAGTGGACAGAGTGTCAGGCCTGCAGTCAGGAAGACTCCTCATCTTCCTGGGTTCACAGTTGGCCTCAGACATGAGCTGTGTGACCCTGGGCAAGTCACTTCACCCTGTCCGCCTCAGTTTCCTCGGCTATGAAATGGGGATCATGAAAGCATCTACCTCCTGGGGCTGTGGGAAGGACCACTGAGACCGTATCTGTAAAGTGCCGACAGCGGTGCCTTGTACACAGTAGGCATTGAATAAACGTTTGCTTCCTTCCATGCGGCGCTAAGCACAAGGACAGGACATCTTCCTGATTCAAACTTTGGCTGACTAGCACATGTTGTGGCCTATGCCCCGAGGAGGCACCTGCCTCTAAGGCCGGTGGAGCCCGGCCCTCTGTGAGGGAGAGACCCCCAAGGAGGGGAGGGGACAGGATGGGGGAAGACCCCTCCCCTCCTCTCCCCTCGCCATGCCTACCAGCCCACGTCTGGAGAAGGGAAAAGCCGCAGTAAGTCCTGCTCAAAAAGGGACCAGTTCAGCACTCTCAAGACAGGAGAGCAGGATGAGAGAAACTCTCTTTGCAGAAAAACTGGGGTGTTGTGAACCCTCTGCAGTGTGGCCGTGAGGATGGAGCCCTGCATACTGGGGCACAAACTGACAATCAAATTTGGGGGGAAGGACAATGGGAGCAGGATCTCATGGCAAAGAGTGGGGAGGACACAAGTGTGGGGGCCAGACTGCCAGAGCGCCAACGCCCCTCCAGAGCATGAAGTGTTGAGCAGTTTGGCAGCGTTCAAAAATGGAAAAGTAGCCAAGGGCACCAGACTGGGTCAGGAAGAGTTGGCTGAAGCCAACAGCCCAACGTTCACTGAGCCTGAGAATGAAGGTGACCGTCACTGGACAGGAACTGGCCACAGGACTTCGAGGCACTTTTGCCCACACTAGGCTGAGCTTGATGCCTCCCACCCCACCGGACAAGAGGTCCCAGAGGCTCATAGCCCTGACCTCGCCTCTGTGAGGAAGGCCATGTGGAGCTCCCTCCCAGGCCCTGCCCTGAGTCCTTGGGCCTTTCCTTCATGGCAGACACTGCTGTCCTGGCTCTGCTCCCTGCCCCCTCCAGAGAAGCCTAGAACTGTCCTTTCTTACAGTTCAGAAACGTGCCACCTGACTTATCCAGCCCCTCCCTGGTGACAGTGCGTCCTTTGTGACCACTTCTCTGCTTTGCCCCTCCCTCAGCCTCAGGTCCTTTCTGAAGCACAGCCCTACTGCTGGTGGTGCTGGGTCAGGGGTGGGGCAGCATTCCAGAATGGTCACACTAGTCAGAGCCCCCGGGGAAGCCCTGCCCACAAGGGCCACTTTCCCCTTTTGCCATCTTTGCTGCCCAGATGGACCGTTACATGTCAATGTAGAATTCCTCCTGGAAGGAGACCTCCAGTGGCAGGCCCAGTGAGTCTGGGGCAGAAGGGAGAGGCCTAAGCTGAGGCCTCCAGGGTCACGACCAACCTTGACATGGCGGAGTGGTGACAGCACCCTGCTTCAGGGCCCACTGGCGAAGAAAGGCCAGGATGGCCAGCAGGCCTTTCTGGATGATGTCTTTAGGGGGGAATTCCAGAGGGCAGTTCCGCAAGTTCAGGGCTTTGAGTGACGTTAAATTCCCTGGAAAATAACAAGGAAAGTGCTGAGCATTTTCTTCCTTTACGCTTTTGTCTATGAGCAGGGGGACAAGGGGCAGCAGTTGAGGTCACAGGGCACCAGCTCCCGCCTGTGCTCAAGGGCACTTTCCTTCAGTGCATTTTCCTGCCTCTCTTGCCATTTGGCCTAGTCCGCTTTTTATGGTGTTACTTTCTTCAGGTTTCTGCGGGCCTCCTTTACCAAGCAGTTGACTCTTTTCTCATGATTTTCTTGCGTCACTCTCATTTCTCTTCCTAATTTTTCCTCTATTTGCTCATTTTCCCAGCCTATTTCTTGACTTTTAACTTTTTGTTAAGGTAGGGCTCTGCTTCCAAGGTGGAGAGCACATTGTCCCAAGCTTCCTTTGTGCAGCTGTTTTCAGAGATCCTTCTAGGGACCTGTTAGTTTTCACTTCTTCTAAGGCGGTCTGACCTAAGGAGAAGTGTTTACTCCTCTCCTCCTCCCCTAGGACCCCCACCCAGAATGGGAACTGGAACTGAGTATGGGCAAAGCCACAGAATCCTGCCTCAGTGCCAGCAAAGAGACCCCTGTGATCTCCTTCTGACCTCCCTCACCGTCTGTGCACTGAGACCTCCAAAAGCATCCACTGCTGATTCAGGGACTCCCACGGCATGCTCCTGGTTTGCTGGGGTCAGGGCTGTGCTGGCGCGGCCTGCGCTGGACTACGCTCCTCTCTTTCAGGTGCAACAGACCTTTCCTGCTGACCTTCTAAGGTGTTCTCGGCTGGAAAATTCCTTCACCCTGACCTTTCATGGGTTCTGCCACTCCATAATTGCTTTAGGGCATCATTAAAAGTGTTTGGAGGGGTTTTGGAGAGAACTCAGGCGAGTCCCTGCCTTTTCTCCACCACCTCGGCTCTGCCCCCTAATGGGCAGTAGACAGTCTTCATCTATGGGACCTTTCCTGTGTGGATGGTCATGTTCACTCGTCAGAGTGCTCCCAGATCTCTCCCGGTAACCTGTGTAAGGTTGTGGGGCCGAGTGACCAACACGACATCCCCACGGAGAATCCCTCTGGAACCCGGGATCTGATCCCCCTGCTTTTGTGCTTCAGTGGGAGGGGGGATGGGGGTGGAGATGACCCCAGCTTCTTAAGGGCCATGGTGGAGGAATGTTAAGCCTGGGCAGGTTTTACTTGGCCAGAATGGTTTGAGGCACGGTCCTGGCACAGCCTGGATTAGTTTACAGTAAAGCGGTCTGGCTATGTCCAGAGAAGTCAATCCCCAGGGTGCTGGCTGTTTAGCAGTGAATTGTTTGGCCATGGCTACTCAGGAAAAAAATCAAAGTGACCTTCAGGGCTGTGTGGCCACTGATGCTTCTGCCATGATGGCAGAGACAGAGGGGTCAAGCATCCCAGAGTTCCTCACTGGTCATCTAAATGGGAGTATCTCCTGGTCTGATGACAACCCAGTGATTATCCTGCTTAAGGAGAACTCAGTTAGATATGGCCTTCTTGGAGGCATAATGCCCCTGCTCTGGCAAGCCCACCTCCTCAAAATCCGAGGGGAGGGGGGCTTCTGCCTAGGGCTACTTTCTGTCACAGACCCTTCCCCCATGTTTCCACTGGCTGACATCTGGCCCGAGAGGAGGAAGGAGGTAGAAGGTCTCAGTGAGCTGCTCACCGTGTTTTGAAGAGGCCAGCATAGGGCACTATCTGCCCTGGCTAATGAGCAAAATGGCACTTAAAAAGAGCCAACATAGTCTCACTTGTGCCCAGATGCCTGAGCTTTCTGGAACACTCTGGGCACTAGGGGCTATGGAGGGTACCTGGGAGCTACAGTGACCAGAGATGTCCAGGGTGAGGACTTGGGGAGGGGGTATCCAAGAGGCTGTCACAGTGACCCCCCCAATTCACAGGAGCTTTGTACTCATTTTTTATTTCTTTCAGTCAATGTTTGCCAACAATAGTCTGGCTCAGAGCTTGCTCAGCTACAAGTCGGACACCTCTGGTCTGGGCTGGTTTGGCCCAGGGGCAGAGCCAAGATCTATGGGGGGGGGGTATCTACAAAGAAGCTGCTTCGGGCTTCATACCAGGAGGAACCTCCCCCATTAGGCTCTCCAAAGCCGGCTGGCTGGCAGATGACGAGTGGGCAAGAGTGCTGGAGGGTGGACTGGGGGGAAAAGACCTTCCCAGGGTCCTTCCTGAGATTCATCTCTTTGGGTCTTCACCTCCTTCTTTTCATGGCTGGCGACCTTGGATTCAATGGGGAGGGAGGACAGGTGGTCCCAAAGACAGCACTTTTTAAACCACATCAAAGTCACTCAAAGTTCATTTCTATTTTAAAAACAAAGTGCTTACCCAGCTCCACTGGCAATGTTTTTATGGGATTCTTTTCCATAAGCAAAGTTTTCAGACTCCTTTAAAACAAAACAAAAAATAAAGTTTAAAAGCAGTTAGGCTTCACCTCTAAACTACATTCCTTTCTCAGTCATCTTGGAGCCCTAAGCTAAAGGGCCAGGCCTGAGCATCGCCCCAGGACACAGAGATGGGGCTTCTGGCTGTGACTGCAGAACTTACCAACTGCTCTGATGAAGTGCTTATTGTGTGTATTTGCTGGGGAGGCAAAGCTGTGGATGAAGCCGCTTGGGCCTTTGGGGCGCTCAGGGGCCCTTCTCTGGAGTCTCACGGGCTGCCCTGACTGGGCCCGCACTGGGCAGGGGCAGAGCTGCTATGAGGGGCAGCACCTCTGTGCCAGGGGCCTTAGGACCCCCACACTGGGCAGGGGCAGAGCTGCTGTGAGGGGCAGCCCCTCTGCGCCAGGGGCCTTGGGACCTCTGCACTGGCCAGGGGCAGAGCTGCTGTGCCATGGGCTGCCCTGACTGGGCCCTCACCGGGCAGGGGCAGAGCTGGTTTGAGGGGCAGCACCTTTGTGCCAAGGGCCTTGGACCCCCCCCCCCCCCCCATCCCACAGAACTCAGGTCTAAGAAATACTATCTAGAGCTGACAGGATTAAGGTCTCCTGCACTTGTGATCTGGCCACAGTCCTGGTCACGTGCACACATTCCATTCTCTCCCAGACGTCTGACCATAGGCTTACTTCCTGTTGACCCTGAAAGTCGGCATGGGGACAATACAACTGGCAGAGAGCTCGCTAGTTCTGATGAGCTCTTCCTCCTGTCCCACCCTGGTCCTTTGGACTCTTCATCTGCTGATCCTGGGACATCCCAAAATAATTCTGAAAACCCTGGAGCACAATTGCACAGATTCCTGTGTGGCCACAGAATGTGGAGCCATCCAATGACCCATCCCTTTTCATTTCTACTCACAATCCACTCTGCCACCACCATTTACGGTTAGATCCTATGCCCCCTCTCCCAAGTTATGAAATAACCAACCAGATTCATTTTAAAGCTTATAATCTCACACAGATTTTAATTCTGTGTTTTCCTCTCCAGAGTCTCCCTAGGCCCTATCCTGGGTCCTCCATTTCCTCTCTGTATACTGGGGCTTCTTAACTTGGGGTCCAGGGTAGATTCCAGGGAGCCCATGAATTTGGACGGAAGAAATAATGCCTTTATTTTCACTATTTTCTAACTAAAATATAAAATTTTCCTCAATTCTCAAAACACATTTCCAAGAAGGCATTCATAGACTCTGCCAGTGTAAGTGCCCAGGGCTTCCAGGCCACAAAGCAGCTGAGACCCTGTGCTCCAGACTGTCTGGCTGGGTGACCCCATTGGCTTCACTGGCTCAATGGTCACACCCTAAGGTGAGGAGCCTGGTGGCACTCACACCAGTCTCCTTCCTGAAATCCAGTCCCCATCACCAACCACCTCCCGAGGGGCATCTCACACTTGGCACCACCACAGACCTAGCCAGTCAATCAACACTGAGTAAGACCTACCATGTGCTAGCCATGGTGCTAAGTGCCAGGGACAGAGAAAGGCAAAAGGCAGATCCTGCTCCCAAGGAAAAGCTCCCAGCCCAGTAGGGAGCCGAGCTATAAACAGCTGCACCTGGGATCTGAAGGAAGCAGAGGAGGAGGGAGAATGTCCTAGGCATGGGAGACAGCCAAAGAAGATGCTGAGCTGAGAGACAGAGGGAGAGGAAAATCCAGGAGGCCCTGGGTCACTGGATCACAGAGTGTGGGGGTGTGTGAAAGTTATGAAGAGCTCTGAATGCCAAGCAGTATTTTGTTCCTGGGGCAACAGGGAGCCACTACTGAGGGGGGAGGGTGACATGATCCAACCTACACTTTTGGAAAATCCCTTTGGTGGAGGAGAAGGGACCAGAGTGGGGAGAGTCAGCTGTGGCCAGAGCCCAGGTGGGAGGTGATGGGGGCCTGCACCAGGGACGGGGCAGGGGCAGAGTAGACTCATGGCAGTGGCACAGACAAGACATGCTGCAGGTGGAATACCATGCCCTGGTGCCATATTGGATCTGGGGGGAGAGGGCATCGTGAGGGGCGGGGGGCTGGGAGATGCTGAGGCCCTTGGCCGTAACAGAGAAGCGACAGTGAGCTCCGTTTTATGCCGTTGGATGTGAGATGTCTGCAAGGCTTCTGGAGACAGAGGCACTGATGGGTCAGGCTGGTCAAGCCGCTCTGAGTGGGTGATGAGAGGCACGGCAGCAGAGGAGGTGTGGCCCTAACCCTGGAGTCCCTCTCCATCTCCACAGCTGACCTGTGGCTAGCCCTCTCTTCTGGCACTCCCGAGCTGCGGTCCCTCTTGCGCTCCCCTGGCCTGTCCCAATGGCCCTCTTGTTGGCCTCCCCAGGCCTTGGCACGCCGCTGGGCACTTAGTAGGTGTTTCATCAATACTTGTGGAAAATCAAAATTCCCTTGCTTAGCGAGGGGCGTGGTGCTCGGTTTCTGAGGATGGCGGAGGCCTGGCCATGAGCTGGCTCTTTGCGGTTTCCAGTTCTTGCCTTCAGGTCCCTGTGGTTTTAGGTCTTTTTTTAGACAACCCAAGAGATGGACTACTTACTGTGCAGAGGCGTAAGCTCTCTGACAGTAAGCAGGCTTACTTGATCCACTCAGGACTGCTTCCACTCCACTGACTCACAGGAGAACGAGAGTCTATCTGCTGGACAGGGCTGGCAGGGACACTAAAGGGGGCATGTCCACACTGCTGTTGTCTGTAAAGTGCAAAGGCCTGGAAAACCATCATTTTCTGATGAACAAGCTCGCACTTTCTTTCCAGTAAGGTGCTAAATGCAGTGACATAAGGAGAGAGATCACACACAAAACTCCATTCAAACGGCATCGAGCGCTGGGATGCTCGGATAGAACCCTCGGCCTGGGCCTCCCCGGGACCACCACCAAATCTGGAGAGGGCGCAAGGCTTGGCTCAGGGACATCCCAGCCACTGAACGTCCCCTCAGAGCCCAGAAGACTGGAGAGGTGGGACAGAACTGCTGGCCCCTTCGCCCCTTTCCCTTTCTTTGCCTTAGTTTCCTCATCTGTAAAATGGGGATAAAAAAGCACCTACAGTTCCAGGATTACTGTGAGGCTCCCAATGCCCAGCACACAGTAGGTGTTTAATAAATGCTTGTTCCCTTTCCCCAAGAGAGGACTGAGAAAGAAGAAAAGGCCCAAAGAGGCTGGACCCTGTGTCTGGGCAGACGTGCCCTCCTTGGCAGACAGAGGGAAGGCTGCTCCTCTGAGGCTCACCACGTCTCTCTGCTGGTCCTACTGACCTCAAACATATGTACCATGACCTGCTCCTCCCCTGCACGCTGGCCGTGGCAGCATGGTGGAGGACTGCCGGGCAGTGAAGTCAGGAAGACCTGACTTCCAATCCTGGCTTACTTACTAGCTGTGTGACCCCAGGCAAAACTCCTCAATGTTCAGTTTCCACAAGTACACGCTCTGAAGTGCCTGGATCAGCTGCTAGCCTCCTGCCCTTCCTCAGTTTCCCCAGCCTGCTCTCCACCTTCCCAAGCCCCCAGTCATCGCCCTGCTCTGGGCACAGGTATCCAGTATTCAATTCTGGAATCCTCTGGCCTCCTGTCCTACTTCTGAGACTGTGTCTGGGCGATCCTTCCTGCCGTCCACCTACTCACAGGCTGCTGAGCGGAAGAGGAAGGAGGAATGAGCACTTATGCAATGCTGATTGCGTACCAGGCCCCTGTAATGCCATGCACAGAAGCTTTCCAGAACAATGCTACTGTGAACAGCTTTTAGGATTCTGATTACACAGTATAGTGATCACTCTATTCCATAACAAAACAAAGCAAAACTTTCACAGAGAATCAAGGTACAGCATTCTCAGTGTTATAACCTATCACAGAAAATCACAATATAGTACTCACAACATAGCCTCAAAGTACAATAGTCAAAGTCTTCCACTCTTGGGGCAGTCTCGATGAACTCAGTCACTTATTCAGCAATCAATTACTAAGTATCATACACAAACCCTCCACCCCTTAGGTCACTAGTAAACTATAATTCCACAGTTACTCAGTACCCAGGGAGAGGTCTTTTCTTCATCTTGACTTGGGGCCTGTTCTCAGATTCCCTGGATCCCCTTCCATGGCCCCAGATTCTACCTGGATTCACCAGACTGTCACCTGGGTTCAATGGCAGGCGGCTCCCAGTTCCTTGTCCAGCTCTCTGGGTAGGCCCTGCTCCACACTGGCATTCACAGGGTCTGGTCCATGTCAGCTCCTTCACCATTTCCACTCCAGGGAACTCAAGGCTCAACCAAGCCACAAACAAACAAAGTCTCAGCATCCTGACTGGTCTCCTGGCTCCTGAGCTCCTGGGCTCCTGGCTCCTGGGCTCCTGGGTTCTGGGCTCCTGGTTCCTGAGCTCCTGGGTTCTGGGCTCCTGGATCCTGAGCTCCTGGGCTCTGCTGGGCTCCTGGGCTCTGCTGGGCTCCTG
>NW_027186352.1:1797605-1799732 GCF_028583685.1 Petaurus breviceps papuanus
GTCCATTTCACCTCTGCCACATCTCTGGTCCATTTCACCTCTGCCCCATCTCTGGTCCATTTCACCTCTGTCACATCTCTGGTCCATTTCACCTCTGCTACATCTCTGGTCCATTTCACCTCTGCCCCATCTCTGGTCCATTTCATCTCTGCTACATCTCTGGTTCATTTCACCTCTGTCACATCTCTGGTCCATTTCAGCTCCGAAGCAAATCCCTAATACTCCTCCCCCCCCCATCCTTTGCCACTTCCCCCACCATGGTGCAGACCCTCATCACCTCAGGCCTGGATTACTGCAGTAGTTGCTGAGGAGGGGGGATGGTCTGCCTGCCTCAGTCTCTCTCCCCTCCAGTCCATCCTCCATTCAGCTACCAAAAGGATCTTTCTAAAGCACAAGTCAGAACATGTCACCCCCTACTCAATCATCTCCAGTGGATCCCTATGGCCTCCAGAGGGCAAAACAAAATGCTGTTTGGCCTTCAAAGCCCTTCCCTTGGTAATACAGCCCCCTCCTTTCTGTCCAGTCTCCTTATACCTTAGTCCCGGACTCCTATTCATTGAGTCACCAGCCTCCTGGCTGCTGGTTCCACAAGACCCTCCATCTCTGTGGCTCTGTCCCAGGCCCAGGCTCTGATGTCCCACGCATCTTTTAAGTCTCAGCTAACACCCCTTCTCCAAGAGGAAGCCTCCCCCAACCCCTCTCCTCCAGGGCCTTCGCTCTGTCTACCATCTGCTGCTTGGTTCCTATCTGTCTTCCCCATTTGACTGCAAGCTCTTTGAGGGCAGGGCCTGCACACCGTGGGTGTTTAATGCGTGTTAACAGTCCTCAGTCCCCAGGAGCCCACATTTTATCGGAGAAGGCCACAGGAACATGCTCACAATCATTTAATTAACAAACATCCACTGCTTACAAAGACAGAAAGGAACACAAGCCCCAGCCCACCTCGTCAGCACCGGGCGGCGGCAGGGGGCGCCAGAGGGCAACAGAGGCGGCTGCGGCAGATCTCGCCCCCAAGAGGGGCTCCCGGGGTGGGAGGGGCAGGCACTCCAGGTGTCGGGGACGGCCCAGGCAAAGGCATGGGGGCTGGAGACGGCGGGGCAGCCCGCGTGACGGAGAATCACAAAAAAGAAGGGCCACCTCGGGCACTTCCCGGGCACGAGGCCAGTAACCGCACCCACGGCGCCAGGCCGCGGTGAGACTCCAGGGACGGCTCGGGACGGCTCCCTCCCCTCGCCACTCTCCGGCAAGGGTGGCAGGGAAGGGGGTGGGGCGGGCCCAACACTGGCCTGCCCCTCCCTCCAGGGCCGCCAGGCTCGAACCCGGGGCTGGTCCCGACGCCCAGGGATGCCCTACCTGCCGCGACCTTCAGCGCTCCTGATCCGGGACCATCGGTGCTCAGCAACCACCTCCCTCCCCAGTCAGCATAGCAACGAGACCGGGGGAGGGGCCGCCGAGGGAGTCACTATGGAAACCGACGCGCGCCGGAGGGCGGACGGCGGCCGCCAAGGGACAGCCCTGGTGAGCCTATCTGAGGGCGCCCGCGGCCTGGGGCTATTGCACCTGCGCAGTGGGCCTGGAGGCGGTCGGCTTCCAGAGCGCCTGCGCCTGGAGAACAGCCGGGCTTCTCCCAGCAGGCAGTGCTCCGGCTCCCGGGCTACCTGCGTGGTGCGCTGGAGAGTACCAGGGTCACGTGCTCACTCCCTTAGCGCCCAAGCACCTTGAGGGCAGGCAGGGTCTACCCCGCCCCCACCCGCCTGTCCTGGTTCGCAGACCTTAGGCCTTCACTGCATGGTCCGGGGCTGGATTTACTGAGGCCGGCCTGGGACCCCCCCCTGCCGCCCGCCGTGGGGGCGCATACAGGCCTGCCCAGTAAGAAACCCGGGTGCGAATGATGCCCCAGAGGCCCCGGCCAGTGAGGACGCCGCCCACAGCCCTGCCTGGTGTAGACTGGCCCGGCCAGTGAGGACACTGCTCACACACAGTCCTGTGTGGTGTAGACCAGCCCAGCCAGTGAGGACACCGCCCACAGCCCTGCATGGTGTAGACCCGCCCACACACAGACCTGCCTGGTGTAGATGGGAGCCCTGCCTGTTATAGTTGGGCCCTGGACAGTGAGGATGCTGCCCA
>NW_027186352.1:1799742-1875147 GCF_028583685.1 Petaurus breviceps papuanus
CCCTGCCTGTTATAGTTGGGCCCTGGACAGTGAGGATGCTGCCCACACACAGACCTGCCTGGTGTAGACCAGTCCAGGTGAGGACTTGTCCAGTTCCAGAGCAGGCAGCCACACCTACCCTGCCCTGGCCGGGGTCTGGGCCCTGAGAGTACCATGACTTTCCCACTGCCCCCGGCCAGTGCATGTTTGGGTCAGCACTTGATCCCTGGTCCTCCCCTTCCTTCTCCCTTCACTTTCTGTTCCATGCGGTCAGACAGACCCCACCATCTCTGCTGTCCTGTGGGGATGAGCTTCCCAGAGCACAGAGAGGCCGAGCCTTGGGGGAGATGCTTCCATGCAGGGGGGACCCCCCAGAGAGCCCAGGGGACACCTCCCACCTCCTCGGGGAAGAGGAAGCCCCACCCTGGGAGTGCGCACACCCGCAGTCCTAGGCTCATCGAACTGGTCCTCCCTCACGTCCTGCCCTGAAGCCGAAGCAGGCGGACGGCACCTGGCAGAGCCTGGGCCTGGGGCCCAGAGAGAGCCCAGCATCCTGGCCAGAGGAGAGGTGAGAACCTTGCACAAGCTTCTTCCCCAAAGGCAGTGCCTGGGGAGGCGGCTCCAGCCCCTGCTCCTCCTGCAGCAGCCTTGGCTGCCTCCTCTCGATGTGGCCGCTGTGACTTGGATGGAAGGTATACCCAGGGCACGGAGTGAGAATTCCCTGTGTCTTCTCAGCAGCAGCATGAGATTAGGAAAAAGGAAGGGAGGGAGAGACAGAGACAGTTTAGAACCAGTCCATTCTAGGAGGGTTGCTGTTTAAACGGAGTTGGGGGGGGGCTTCTTTCTGGGGATCCCATAGGCCTTTTTTTCACAGCTATAAAAACAAAAGAAGAAGCCTGCGAAGGCATTACGTAGGGCGGGGCCGATTGCATCTGCCCCCCCCCCCCCAAGTGTGAGCTAGAATACCTTTGGCAGAGGCAGCCAGCCTCAAGTCTGGGGCCAGAGGAAGGTGGCTGTTGGCTGTGCCCTCAGGGCAGCTGGACGGGTCACCAAAGCCCATTGATTAATTCACTTGAAGTCTTAATTTGTGATAACTTGTTTAGGACATCAACACTGACCCCACTAGGCAGCTTGGGGAGCCAACTTTCTGTTCTCCATGAGAACGCGGACATTTAGAGGAGGCAGGTGCTGCTGACTCTCCTACCCTGGGTTCCAGGAATGACCATTGTGCCCGTCCCCTATCTCTTGGACAGTCCATCTCTGCCCTCCTGGCTGCCCTGAAGTCTGCTCTTGCTACATGGTTGCTTGACCTCAGCTCCCTGGGACAGTCTAATCCTAGTCCCAGAAGGATGCCCTGTAGTTTAACCAGGCAGATTGACTTTGTCCAGAGGAGGTCCCGCCAGATGATTGAACCCCGTTACTTCTCCCGTGGACCTAGAATAGGAGGTAGATGTGATGGGCTTGCAGTTTCAGAGAACACTGGACCAAACATCCCACACACTTTCTGTGGACAAGATGGAGACAGGCTCTGGGAGAGCCCAGTGATGTAGGGTCCAAGCCAGCTGAAGGGTGGGGGAGGGATGGACAGGACTGCTGCCTGCCAGTATTTCACAGGATGGTGAGTAGTATTAGATTTGCCCTCGGACCCAGTAGGAGAAGCTAGGATGAGTGGAGGATGGGCAGGGGCATTGTCCCAACCACTGGAGGGGACACTTTGAACACTCAAAAACTGGCTTGGGCTGAATTGGCTGATCCAGTCTGGGGGAAGGGAGTGGGGGAGAGGCATTTGGGAACCAACCCTTGAGACCCAGCCTGAATCTCATGCCTCAGCGTCTACCCCAAGAGGGTCAAAGTCAGAGGAAAAGGTCCTGTACGCACAAAAATATGAGCTTTTGTGGCAGCAAAAAGAATGAGAAACAAAGTAGGCACCCACTGACTGAACAGATTGTCATATATGAGTGTGATAGAATATAAGCAGATCTCACTTTGTGTAAGCAGACCCGTGCACAGACCTCTGCGTAGAGTGATCGTCATGTAATGCTACTTTGTCTCTACTTTACAGTTTATTTAACAAATACAAAATAATACCTTTACAGAAATCATGCAACATACCGACATACGGACATATTAACTACTTGTCCATAAAAAACACAATTGCAAAATGAAATGTAAAGCAGGACTGTCCAGGAAGGGCAAACAGGTTTACAGTGTGTCCCCCTCCCCGCCTGCTGCCCCTAGCCTTGAGCACTGGGGGTTGGCCACACATCTCTTTTGTGACTCTTATCAAAGGATGTTTGGACAGCGACTTGCTCTCTTTCCCCTCATATCTGATGATCATGAGCACTATTGGTTTTCAGAATGCTTTATGGGAAGTCGAATTTGTGTGATGCGAGTTTCTGTAAAGTGAGAACTGCCTGGGTTATTGAAATCTTAGGAAATAGTGAATATGAAGAATTCAGAGAAACTTTGGGAGACTTGCCTGAACTGATGCTGGGCTAAATGAGCAAAACCTGGAGAACCATTTTCAGGATCAACAAAATACTCTAGAGGAAATCCAGGAAGACTTCAGAGCTCAGGCTAAGGTGACAGCCACACTGGACTCCCAAGGCCTCAGCAGAATAATCTCCAGGGGAAGGAAACCTTTCCTCAGTCACTGGGATCACCTTTGGATCTGCGTGTTTGCTGTACACTGGTTCCTGTCCAGTGGGTTCCAAGAATTTTGCTCATTTCCTGCCTGTCTGCATCACATGACCTCCCAGAGAAGCAGGTGTTCCAGACCACTCTCATTCCCTTCCTTGATGAGGCCACTCACCCAGTAGCTCAGGGTGCTGCTGAGAGCAAGTGTTTGAGGCAGCCGCCTGTACTATTCTGACAGAAAAGAGAGGGGGCTCCCTGGGAAGGATTTGAACCAGCTGAATGTACTGACTCAGAGAATAGTGACCAATGGCTGGTGTCAGCTTTTTGCCTTGGTAGTCCCCAAGCTTAGCACCATGATCTGTGTAAAATACTGGGGAAAGGAATGACAAGTCACACAGCTCTGCTCCCCAGGGGCTCCCATGGTAACGGGAGTGGCCAGACCACACCTGGGAAGGGTTTCCACTGCAAGCCAGAGAGAAGGTCCCGGGTCCTTAGGGGGCAGTCACAGATCAGGCAGTAAAGCCCCTCCTCTACTGTCATTTCCATTGATTAAACCACATCATTTCTGATGTTAGACTATTGGTGGTGGAACTTTATTTTCTGGGTCTTAAGTAGCTGTGTCTGCTAAGCAAGCAGAGGCCAGGTCAGCTTGCTGCCAGGTTTGTTTCCCTGAAGCTGGCTCCAGTAGCTGCATGGGGGGAGAGCCCTGGGGCTCTTAGGCTTACCTTCTCACTGGCGTCATAATTTGGACAGCAGTTGGCGATGCTGCCTTGTGAGGCAGTGAGATGGAGAAGTGGCCAGAGCCTGAAGCTTGGATTCAGGAAGACCCGAGGTCACATCTGCACTGAGATGATACTGGCTGTGTTACCCTGGGGGCGAGTCACTTCTCTGCCTCAATTTCCACATCTGTAAAATGAAGACAGTCATAGTGCCGGTCTTCCAGGGTTGTTCGTGAGAATCAGGTGTGAGAATATTTATAGAGAACATTACAGACCACAAGGTGTGCACAGAGGCATGCTGTTACTGTTGGTGGTGAGGACACGGAGGCTCTTCCATAGAAAGTACAAGCGGAATGATTTCATCTGAGGTAACATTTGGAAGACGGGTTGGCAGCAGACAGGTGACTGTTGGGGAGGGATCAAAGATGAAGGGAATACCAGTGCGTACAGAGGAAGGCGCCTGCTCACCGTGGGATGGCGAGAGGCTGCTCTGGAAGTGAGGCCAGTGGTTTGGGTGGAGCTGTTATTCCCAGGGCTTTACTGGGGCACAAGAGGAGAAAGTGGTCAGGAATATAACAAGAGATTCAATAAGGATGAAGATAAAATTATATTTGGATTTAAAAAAAATCATATTCCCAAGTGTGATTGGGAATAATGTGGTTAAACTGTTGTAGTTTGAAAAATATCTGGGGGTCTAAGTGAGTTATGTGGTGTGTGGCAAGCCAGCAAGCCAGCATTGAGAGACAAAGAGTACGGCAGTGTGCGTCCCAAACCTCTCAAGCTGAACCCATATCTAAAGCATTCCTGCCCTGGTCAAGCCACTCCTGTGCATTGTGCTCAGTTTTGGCCATCACGTTTCAAGAAGGGCACTGATAGCAGGAGAATGTCCAGGGGGGAGGGAAAAAACATTTATTAAGCACCTATTAGGTGCCAGGCTATGTGCTAAGTGCTCTCCAAGTATCATCTCTTTCAGTCCTGACAGCAACCCTGGGAGATGGGATACTATGATACCCGTTTTACAGCTGAGGACACTGAGGCAGGCAAAGGTTCAGTGACTTGCCTGGAGTCACACAACAACTAAGTGTGTCACAGCAGGCTTCTTGGGTGGCCCTGGTGCCAGGGATCGCCTTCATGGTGTCTGAGTAATCCTTGGCAGCCCGATTTCTGTCAGTCATCCTTTAGACTTCATTTCTTGGACTTGCTGAAGTTTCTGGACAATCCCTCACAAGTGACTGTCGGGGTCTCCAACCAGCCCACTGTGAGCACCCCTCTATCTTCATCTGAGAGAGGGTATTGAGGAGCAGAGTGGTTCCACACCCCTGCAGGGTTGGATATGGGCTTAATGTAAGGGAAAGCTGCTGAGTTTTTCTCCAGAGGATTCCCCAAACTACAGAAGCCAATAAAAAGTCACAGGTGGAGAACATCTCCTGGGCCTCCCTGCAAATGTGAGGGGCACAGTATTGATCCTGAGTGAGCCCCCAGATGGTCTGTAAGCTCTTACACTCACAATGATGACCACTCTGGCTGTCTCTGTAGGGGTTCTCCCAGTCCTTTCTCTCACCATCAAGGAAACATCTGCTCCTCAGGGACCTTGGGGTGTCTCTCACACTCTCAGTTGAAACTCCCTTCGTGGTATGTGCTTCCCAGAATCAATCAGCAGTGACATTGTATTCAGTATCTTCTCTCTATGATGGGTCCACTGATTAGTACTCCAATGCCATTTAATCAGTTAGCATCATTTGAATTTTACAAAGCGACATTTACCAAGAAGATAGGAAACGAAGTACCAAACACCCTTCCTTTGAACCTGGAGACCCCCTCTCCTCTCAACTGCCTCAGTGTCCGAAAATGGGATCAGCCAAGGCCTGTTACAAAGCATTCATCCCCTCAAGTTCATTTCCAGATACAGCACAGTGGACGGACACATCTCTCTTTTGTTTAAAGAAGCAAGTGTCTTGGTGTCAATTGACGACTGTATCAGATCAGCAGGTCAATCCAGGCCTTGCCCTTCATGGGGCTCAGCTGCCCCTAGTCTCTGGCACAGACCCCCGTGCTCTCCTGGCCCTTTGGAAGCTCACAAGATTTCAAGTTCTAGTCTGTTCCATCTCCAGCACACCACCACCTAACCAGGAAAGACCAGGCACCCAAGGAAGAGAAGTGAGAGCAGTCCCATGCACTCATGGCTTCAGTCCACTCTGGACCAAGGGGCAGCCACCAGGGTTTTTGGTCTACACTCTCAGTTCTGCTTCAGGAGTAGGTCCAAAAGCCTTTCTTGTTACGTGGTAAGTGGACCCCAAACAGACACAGAACAGTTATTTGTGCTGTTACTGTCTACATGGGAAGCAGAATCAGGGGGTGCACACTGTACTCACAGAGACGAGACTTTGCATAAGAGTCATTAGTAGGTCAGTCAGTCAGCATTTATGAGTGCCACGCCCTATGCCAAGTGCTGAAGATACAAGGAAAAGCCCCTTGTCTTCAAGGAGCCCCCTGTTTAAAGAGCGAAGTCTCAGGGGGAACACCATGGCCGTCTACAGGTGTTCAGAGGTTGTCTAGGGGAGAAGGTGATAGCCTGGTTGTGCTTGACCTCGGAAGGCAGGGCCGGGTGGCATGGCTTCAGACTCTGGACTGACTTAGGAAAACTCGGGCTGTCCGAGGAGGCCTGGGCGATGTGTAGAGGGGGTAAGCGGGGCACCCCCTCCTCGGAAAGCTGGCATCAGAGGCCAGATGGCTGCCCATCCCAGGTTGTCCGTGGGTCAGCCAGAGTGTCCCCAAGGTTCTTCCAGCTCTGAGGCTTGTCATTCTGACTGTATAACATGGAATTCAGAAAAGAAAGAAAATGACTTTTTCTGTGTCTCGGCTGGTGTGATCAGGTTTTCTTTTATAATGTTGCCGCTTGATGCACTGTCTTCAGCATTAGAAGTGCTGAGTACTGCACGCATATTAACAAATTGATAAATCTCACAGCTGAGTATCAGAATGATGGTACCACCAGTGGGTGTGAGGGTGGCAAAAGAGCAGAAATGAGCTCATGGCATTCCACCCATACTTGGGCCAGGAAAACAAGAGGAGAGAGGACAGAGCTGTGATCTCGGGCTCCTTGAGGGAGCTTGGTGAGCCAAGGCAGAGGGCTGGGGGAGCAGGCAGTCCATGGTCAGAGTCACAGCCTATGGGCCAGTGTGGAGAGGCAGGAGGTCCACTGAGCCCCTGGGGGACTGGGTGCACTGCCTGGTGGTCATGTGCCAGGGCTGGGTCCTTCTGCCGACATTATCTAGAGTGAAGAACACAGGCTCCTGATGCCAGCCTCGCCCTGAAGTGCTGCTCTGGCCCCTGGAGGGCCTGCCAGGCTGGGCTGGATGCATGTCCTTCCTGAGCTAATTAGACAAATCTTCCCACTCCCTTCTCCATTTGTTCTCTCTGGCCCTGAGTATGAGCTCCTCTGATGCAACCCCTCATTATACAGAGGAGAGAATGGAGGCCCCAGGAGAGTGGCTGAGCTGGACTTGAGACCTGAGTCTGGATACCCAGGCAGGTGCAGGGCCCTGCCTTGTGCATTGGGCTGGGGCAGGAGTATGTGTATGTGTGCACACAGGCATTGTGTGCATGCATGGGTGCGTGGGTGTGATCATGTGTATGTATGTGCGTGTGTGTGTGTGTGCACGCATGCATCTATCAGGGCCTCTGATGCTCTGGAGGTCTGTGTTACATGAATGGTGGGAGCATTTGGCCAAACGCTGGCTCTGCCTCAGGGCCGCTGAGCAGGGAACCAGTAAAATGACAGGCCGTCAGCCCTGCCAGGAACGAGGCAGGGATTCTCAGCTCTGGGGCTGAGCTCCCCAGAGATCAGGAAGAAGGCGGCTAGGAGCTGAGGGAGGGGGGAAGTGGCAGCGGTGTGGACCTGCCTGCCCTATTTATCGGCCTGATCAAGGTGCCCAGGAACCTTAGGGGCAGACAGGAAGTAGGCAGATTGAAATTCTGATCATGCCTGGAGCCTCAATAGGAAGGGGGGTGTCCTTTGGTTGTGCTTCAGCTCCCTAGGCCTCAGACCATCTCTGGGGTGCCTCCCAGCTCTAAATCTGTTATTCTGCTTTATCTGGGTATGAGGCGATCAGCCTGGGCCATTGCCAAAGCCTCCTAATTGATCTCTCCACTTCCGATCAGTCTACTGCCAGTCAGTGCTGTGCAGACAGACTTCCTGCTACACCAGGCAGACCATGTGCTGGCCACTTACGAACCAGGCTGCCTCCAGTTTGGCATCTTCCAAATCCACATGCCTCCTAGCTGCATCTCACCCCAGAACTTAGGCTGCCCAGACCCCTTTGGATCTTGACTCTCTCCCTTGCTACTAGATGTCCTCTGTCATCTGCAGATTTGATGAACGTGCCTCTAGGCTTTTATCAAAGACATTGATAAACGTGTTGAATGTATGTAATGCCCTCGCTCTCAGGGCTCACTCATCCAGACCATACCTCTACTAGCAGCCTGGATCCCCAGGAGGGGTGGCTATGGCTCGTCCTGGGTTCCCAGGGGAAACTCTGTTCCTGGATATTCTCCTAAATGCAAGATCATGAGCCCCCACCAATGTGCTTCCCTTTAATCCGCCAGTAGACTCAGTTCTTTATCAAAGATATTTCATGAAATGTCACAAGTGGTTACAAAGCATTTCCCTCAGACACCAAGAGTATACTGTTCCACAGATACTCACAGAGTCCAGTCGGTGTAAAGGCTGGTCATGAACTTGTAGTGTCATGTTGTGGGGCACACGTGGTGGGACCCTTGTGGCCAGGAGATCACAATTCCTGGAGTGCAGAGACTTAAGCCAATCAGTATTTATTTGTGGGGCCGGCACTCTGCTAAGCACATGGTTGGGCAGGGAGAGGTGACAGAATATTTAGTCAGCAGGCCTGGGCTCCATATTGGTTATGAGAGGTGAGACAACAGGAGAAGTCTAGGATGACACCAAGCTTGCCAGACTGGGTGGCTGGGATGATGGCACTGCCTTCATCCTCTCTGATCTTTGACGATCTTTCTCCATGGGGCTCCCGAGAAATTCATTCTGAGTCAGCTCACTGTTCTCTGGGATGGCTTTTCACCAGCCATGATTATTGGCTTGGTTGGGCTGCTCCCCCTAAGGTCTGTTGTTTGGGTTGGATGGGCCAGTCTGCTGCCGGACTGGGCTGAGCAGCAACTCTGCTGACTTCCTGGGTGCACTCTTGGATGGGCGCCTTCAATATTTTTCCACCTTCAGCCTGGGTGAGGAGTTACTGTGCTGTCTTCAGCTAGGACAAAGCTCTTAGCTTAGGGTGACAGAAGCATCTTCCCTTTGATTCTCTCAGCTCCAAGCAGGCGATCATAGAAAATTTGTGTTTCTTTTAGAGAAATTCTTCCTAGACTGAAAGTTCTTTCTTTAAGCCTTAGGATAATTAGTTTTTCCCTTGTTGCTTTAGAGTAATTATTTTCAGTTCAGTGGTTTTTATTTCCTTTACTCTTTTGAAAATCTTATCTAGAAGAGATAGGACAGAGGAGGGAAGAGAATCTGTGTCCTGGGGCACCATGAAGTTTCTAACTGTCCTCTCCACAGGCAAGCAAGGTATTCACATTTCTTCCCTTCCTACAGGGAATTTCTATTTTCCAGCTGAAGACTTTCCTTTTATGTTTTCTTTTTTTGCTTCTGCCTTTCAGCCTCTTCAGACACGGAATTAGGGTCACCTTGACTGGTCTCACGGGAGCATTCATTCCCCTTGCCATCCAACCACATCTGAATCGGTCAGATTGTATTGTCACTTTGTATGCATCTCTCCCTCCTCTCCTAAGAATAGTATGAGTTACTTTACAAACAGGCTTACTAAGACCCAGGAAAACTTTATCAAGTCCATCAATAAGCATTTAGTAAGTGCTTACTGTTTGCCAGGCATGGTGAGGAGCATCAGGGACACAAAGAGAGGAAAAACACAGTCCTTGCCTTCATAGAACCCATATTCCTTTGGGGAAAACACCATGCAAATAATTGTATATACAAGATTTTACAGGGCCCATGGGAGCCAATCTCAGAGGGAAAGAATGGATCAGTAAACATGGATTAGGTGCCTGTTGAGCGCCAGACACTGTGCTAAGGAAGCACGGGAGTACAGGAGCCCCCTGACTGCACGGAGCTTACAGTCTGGCGGGGGAGAGTGTGCAAACAGATGTGTACAGACGAGCTGTGCAGGACAAACAAGAAACAATGAACAGAGGGAGGCCTGGCCCCAAGAGGGTCTGCAGAGTGGTTCCTGGGAAGGAGCATGTGGGGCAGGCGAGGAAGCCCCCCGAAGGAAGTGGGAATACTCCCCCCTTCTCCTGGCTTAGTAATCTCGTTAAGTAGGCCATGACCTGTTGTGGACAGAATAATTACCACTTATCTTTCTAGGTATCTGTCAATCCCCTGGAATTCTCCCAGGAATCAAATCAAGTTCATTGGCTCGCAGTTTGCAGACTCTGTGCTTGTCCCTTTAGACAAATGAAGACATTTGTCCTTCTATAAACTTGTTATCAATTTCAATTGTTTAGGTGGGCCTAGAACTGTGGTCCTGGAATCAAGAAGACCCGAGTTCAAATCTGGCCTCAAGACACTTCCTAGCTGTGTGGCCCTGGGCAAGTCACTTAACCTATCTCTCAGCTTTCAGTAACTTGGGTATCATAGTAGCACCTCCCTGGCAGGATTGTTGGGAAGTTCAAATAAGGTCCTATTTTAAGGCACTTAGAATGTTGCCTGGAACTAGTAAGCATTATATAAATGCTTATTCCCTCCACCCCACTCCCTTCCCTCTGTCACAGATCCCCGATCAGGGCTCAGCTGTCACGTCCACTGATTCTTTTGGGACCCAAGGATGTAAGTCTTCTACTGTCTTGGATTCATCAAAGACACTGGGGTGCACTTTCCCCTTCTCCTTCCTTATCCCAGGATCTAAAAATCTAAGTTGGTTTCTGAATTGCCCATGCTTCCATGCCAGCCTCTTCAGATGATTTCCTTTGTCCCTTCTTTTGAATCATTACCCTTTGTGTCCTGAGAATTTCATTCTTGGGTATCTATCACCCGTCCTGAACTGACCCCTCAAATATTTTTCCCATGGAATCTTACCTATTTTCCCTTTGAACCTTTTGAGATCTGCTTCCCCCCAAACTAGGGGGCATGTCAGACTATGCCCAGATTTTTCTTCTTTCTCTGTCATAAGCTTCAGGATGGAGTAATTACTTTCCCCCAGGATTCATATCATTTTCACTTCTTTCTGAACAAAGTTTGCCTCACCAGAGACTTAGTGCACTAGTGGGTTTCATCTCACCAAATCTCAGCAATTGCTGCTATACTGTGATCCAGAGAACATGTTTAAGATTTCTGCTTACTTTTATTTATTTATTTTATGTATTTATTACCTAGAACATGATCAATTTTTATAATAATTCCATGAATGTGAAAGTAATATAATTTTCATAATTCTTTGTGAATTCACTAATTTCCTCGGATATATCAGATCCATCTTTCCTAACATTCTGTTCAAGGCTGTAATTTCCTTTTCATTTATCTTTCTATGATATTTGTCAAGGTCAAAAAGAGTAACATTAAAGGCTGTGATATCAATGCCTCAATATCTTATCTTTTTGCATTTCATTGAGCATTTTCTATAAATACTTAATGTCTATGCTGTTTCATCCATATATATATATATATATATATATTTAATTCTGGTTTTGTTTTGTTGTCTACAGTGCTTTTAAGACTAATGAAGTTTTCCTGCCTGTCTGTCTTCAAGACAGGGCTTTTTACTATTGGTTTATTTGAAATTATAATTTTAACCATTGCTTTTTTTTTTAAGCTGAAATATAATATTCCATTCCAGTTTGTAATTTCAAGTCTGTGTGTGTCCCTGTGTTTTGGGCATGTTTCCTGTGTGCAGCATATTGCTGAATTATGTTTTCTAGTCCATTCTTCATTTTCTTTTTGCGGGTGATTTCAATCTATTAACATTCAAGTTTGTAATTAAGTTTGGTTTTTCTCTTTGTGCTATTCTGTGTGTCATAGTACACATTTATGTTATCACAAGGTGCATCACAGCTTGTTTTATTTGTAGCAATCTAACCCTTTCATCTGCATGCATAGAGACCAATTGCCTCCTTCCCAATACAATTCTAAGGATTCTTCATTTACTGAAAAATATTCTTTAATCTCCTCTCATTCCAGACAAGAAGGTGGTTTAGAATCTGCCTTTTCCACTTTAAACACCCCCTCTCCAGATGCATTTCTGTCTGATCCCTTGCTCTCTCCTCCTATAGTGAGTATACATCAAATTATCGCTTACCCATTCCTTGCTTTAAAGACTTCTTCTTTTTTTTTTTTTTGCTTTTTGTAGGGGGGAAGGCAGGGCAATTGAGGTTAAATGACTTGCCCAAGGTCACATGTCTAGTTTTTTGTGTTAAGTGTCTGAGGCTGGATTTGAACTCAGGTCCTCCTGACTCAGGGGCAGTCACTCTATTCACTGCACCACCTAGCCGCCCCTAAAGACTTCTTTATCTTGTTATTATTCTGCATGCCCAACTTTTATGTCAGAAAAGTATCTAACTATGGTTTCTGCTGAACGAGCAAATGACTGACAAATCTCTGAAGAGTTAGAGAGCCAACTTTCCTCACGGAGCGATGTGCTTAGTTCTGCAGGGTAGCTGATTTGGGTTGAGAGAAAACCCATTGTACTGCTCTCTAGCTTCTGTCGTTGCTCATCTTCATTGAATAGTTTCTTTTGTGATTCAAGCTGGTGCTTTTTTGACATGTGATTTTCTGCTTCCTGGCTGCGGTGGCAGGAGGAAATATGAAATGACTGAAGAAAACAAAATTTTGATCTTTTGAGCACACACATTTATTAGGCAATGCATGCCAATGACTCAGCAAACCAGGACCAGACCTCCTCACCTTAATCCTGGACCCGAATACAAGGGGAGATGGAGCTATTGAAAAGGAACAATACAACATTAGGTAATCTGATTTCTAGTTGGGTGAAAGATTAGGGACTTTCCAAGTTGGGACTGGGGGGGGGGGCAAACTGGTGCAATTCCATGAAATCAGAAAAAGAGGTATCACACACTTCCCAATCAAAGGAACATGGAACAATAACTGAATGATCAGTGTGGGGTCAGTTTTTGGATAAAACATGTCGGCTGCCTGAGATTTACAATACTGAGAAACTCCTTGGACCAGTCTTTGGATCTGACCAGAGTTTTGGTTGGCATAACCTAGGTCCTTGGTTAAGAGTCTCTAAGCAGTAGGGAGAGGGGTCCAATTCCTCAGCCCTGCAGGGCTAGGTTCAAATAATGCAACAAGGTTTTCTCACAGTTTCCACAGTTGAGTAAAGTTTTCTTAAGAGACAGACATTGGACTAGAGTCATAGTTGAATAGGAAGGGAACTGAGTTAACTTAGAATTTAGTCACCAGATGGAGTCAGTGTGGTTCACTCAATTCCTACAATTAACCTCTTGCTGTCCTGATCTCCTCAATTCTCCCTTTTGATTTCTGGGGGAAGGGGCAGCCCACTCCCTCCATGGATCCCTTATCTGTAAGCCAAACCTAGAAATCTTTTCATAAAATTTTAATCAGAATTACATAAGTCAGGTAACAGATCAAATTACTTAGAGGACTCATAGGGGACCAATTTTGCAAAAGGAAATTTACATGTCACCAAGAAACTTGTGAAATTATTTCCCCATTAACCAAGAAAACAAATATAAGCACCATGAAACGAAAGGTCACAGCAATACAATAATTCTCAACATTAACTAACATCGACTCCTTGTGTCTCTAGTAACCCACTCCCAATGTCCATTTAATCAGCACATTTTGAGTCCCAGATGTCTCGTGAAGTGATCTGACCCTAACTATCTTCTCCTGGACATTATGGAATAGGCCTTATTCTCAGGGCAACTTTGAAGGGAGATCTGCTTCCGTGGCTCCAAATCATCTGTAGAAGTTCCTAGATTAAAATCTGCCAATAACATAACTAAGTACAATTTTTACAATCCCTTAAATTTGTTTATCCAATCCTGAAACTTCAGAGAATTTCATTTTGTAAAAAATATACCACTTGCTGTTTTTATCTTTACCTCAACTCTGTATCCTATATGAGAATATCTAAAAAAATTCACAAGGTTATAAATTGTAAAATGAACACTTTTTTCTTTTAAAATTATCAGATATTTTAAAAATGGGAAAATAATTTCACTTACCTTACAGTTACCAATACAATTTCATATGTAAAATCCTTAATCCAATTTTGAGTTTTATTACTAAAACATGCTCAAAGTCTGAATTTCAATGCTAGATACATTTGGTAGCCAATCATATACATATTTACATAATTCTTAGAAAAAAAAATCTATTCCTGTTGCTTTCTCAAAATTTACAATTTCATTTAACTGGAAAACTTTTATATTATGTCATTGCCTAATTTTTGTCTTCCCCCCCCCCTTTGGAGGATATCATCCCCATATTATAATTTGACCACAAATATTACATTGAAATATACATTACATATACAATACATTGAAAATGTAAGATTTTTCATGCGTGCATCTTGTTATATTAACTCAGAGATGTTCCAGTATCTATCACTAATAAATAGATCAAGTATTATACAAATAAATTTCTGCTGTTCACCTGCCCTTATTATAGAAATTTGCTATGAAAGGAAAAGGAGAAACACAGTTAGAACCTGACATTTAACATAAGAGGGGAAGAACTCCCTTAGCTTTGTTTGATTCCAGGCATGAGTCATATCTGACAGTCACAGATCTAGTAGTCACAGGCTATCAAAAGCAAGCCTCTGGATTAACCAGGTGGGAAAATTTCCTATTGAGATAGGAGATAATACAATGGGGAGACTGAGTCAAGAGGCTTGTGCCTTAGGCCCTGTCAAGGTCATCCCCTCAACTTTTCCTCAGGCACAAATATTCACTTTTCACAGTTCTCAGACTGCCACATGTAAAACATAGCATTTTCTACTATTAGCTTCATGACAATTCGGACAACTATTCCTGTAATCAGAACTCAAAACAATAGGAAATTAGAGTCCCAAGAACTTTTACCTCAAATAGCAAATTTTCACTTATCACAATTTAGGGCTTGAATATCACGGATTCCTCATGTTTCTCTAACAGTCACATGTCATTTATCCTTTGCTTAGAAGAGAAACTAACCAAAATTTGGGATGTACTGAAGTGATGTTTTTAAATCAGCCTTTACATTTTCATAATTTTTATGTTATAGTCAAAATTTTCCAATGAAAACAGACTTTTATTATTATTGTTATTATCTGTTTGAAAACAAAATATACACCATCAAATATTTAACGGTTTTCATGTATTTATTTTTATTATTCTTTTAACAGCTCAATTCATAATCTAACAGTATTCATATTAAAAAAAGGAAAAAAAAAGTTTGGAGGATTTGCTGGACTTTAACATTTTCTCTTTTACTTTTTAAAAAATAATATTTTATATTTTACCTAATTACCTGTAAAAACAATTTTTATTATTTGTTGTGTTTTTTTTTTAAGTTTTGAGCTCCAAATTCTATCTCTCCCTCTTCCTTCCCTGAGATACTAGGCAATCTGATAGAAGTTATACATGTACAAGCATGTAAAACACTTCCATATTAGGAATTTTGCTCAAGAAGACTTGAAAAGAAAGAAGAGAAAGAAAGAGAAAATAGTATGCTTTAGTCTGTATTTAGATAACATTAGTTCTTTCTTAGGAGGTAGATACCATTTTTCATGATGAGTCCTTTGGGATTGTCTTGGATCATTGTACTGTTGAGAATAGCTAAGTTATTCACAGGTCTTCCTCATGTGGTGAAGTGTCCACCAGAAATTATACACCTAAGTCCCCTCCCAGTATCTGCAAGAAGGGGCCCCTACCAGGGTCCCTGGAAACCACCTATTAGGCCATATTAGTTAGGGGACTTTCCACCTGTGTTGCTAGAAATGCCCAAAAGTTTGTTTATATCCAGGGTTTTGCTAGGTAACCAAGGCTTCGCCAGAAATGGCATCACACCCCCTTGGAACCACACTTTGTTGTTAGCAACATCTTATTCTATAAAAATTTGCTCTGCAGAAGGCTTGATGCTGTCTTCCCTGCTTGGGAGGCAGTTGCCGGCTAATAAACACTCCTATCAAATTATAATTGGCTTTGCTGTCATGTTATTGCTTGGCTGTCCGTTTCAATGGCATTACTGTTACTGTTGTGTGGGATACAGAGACCCTAACCCAAATTGACTACTCAGAGAACTCTCAAAGTGAAGGTAGAAAGATTTATTAGAATTTCACAAGAAGGGGAAGTCCAGTCTCTGGGACAGCACCCAGAGAGAGGAGGCTGAGGTACAGAAGCTAAAGCTGGGTTAAATAAGCAAGGGTTACACGCCCCTCCCAAACATTAACCTAATTATTACTAATGAGGCTCTAATCTTGTAAGATAACATACATAATACATGAGGTCCACTATGAAAGCAAGCAGAGTAACAACCTCAGAATATTGAGCCCCCTTCAGTCTAACCTAGATACATCCTTATCTGGGCCTGGGTGCCCCAAGGCCACTGCCTGTTTCCTGATTGGTTAAATCTACCTGCTGCTGTCATTTCCGTCTGTTCTACATTGTTTCATTTTAGTATTATCTAGGAGTTCTCTAACTTCCTCCCAAGGCTACTGCCGGTTACTTTTTATCTAGTCTTGTTCAGCAATGCTTGCAGTTCTGTAGAAACTTAACCCTTTGTTACCTCTCACACTACCATTCCTTTCCCCAAACTCCCCAAACTAGAAACACCTCTGATTTGGTCTCAGTAGTTAATCCAATCAATTGTATTAATACTTCATACCTCTTACATTACAATGACTTCCATATATATGGGGAAACAATACTGAACTTAGTTACAAAATACAAGGAAGTAATAAGAATGCATATATGATATTCAGAATGGGGAAACTTCACTGCAAGCCACCCCACACACTGTGTACAATGTTGTCCTGGTTCTGTTCACTTCACCCTGTATCAGTTCACGTAAGATAAGAAATTGTTTTGCTAACAGCATTTCTGATACATTAGTTTTCTAAATCTCACAATGTAAGAAAAAAATTAGAAATATAACAATAATATACACAATATTATGTATTTAAAACAAGAAACAAAACTCGTACTAGTCAGATGACATCAATTCATTGGAATGCATTTCATAATTATGCCATATAAACATCATTAATCTTATCTTTGGTATAACATTAATCACATCTAAAATCCACGTTAGGGTCATCAAATAAAAAGTGACTGCATTCAATTATAGAAATAATAAGTCAACATTTATATAGTGCTTACCAAATGCTAATCACTGTGTTAAGTGTTTTACAGTTGTTATAATATTTGATCCTCATAACAACCTTGGGAGGTGGGTACCATTATATCTATAGGTCAGGAAGCCAAAGCAAATAGAGATAACTTTCTTAAGTTCACACAGCTAATAAATTTTTCTGACCAGAATGTAACTCAGGTTTCCCTGCATTTTCCTCCAACACCTTTGTTTGGGAACCTGATCTGAGATGAGAGGGGTTAACAGGGTCAGAGGGGGACAGTCTATGAAGTGGGGGAGTAACAGGGAGTCTCTGGGCTGGGGTAAGAGTCAAAAGGGTCTCAGATTTAAACAATCTTTTCTCTGTTCATGGTCAAGGAAGAGTTAACAAGATGTGGCTATTTACGTTTCAGATACATTTTAAAAAGCAAACTGTATACATATTCCCCCTTCCCTCTAGGGTTTTTTTCAAACTAGCTATGTTCCTTCATTGCACCAAAACAATGGTGATATCAGTTCTCGGGGGGGAATGGTCTAAGTTCTGTTTACTTTGGAAACTTTCACAGAATTTAATTCATACTTTCCCTTAAAACCAGTTTTATAGAGTTGTCCACCGAAACTCACTAAGATATTTTGGAATATGTTGCTAAGTGAAAATGATCAATCCCCAAACCTCCTTAGTATTTTTGTTACGTTTGCAGTTCTACAAACTTGTGGTTATCTGCTTTTCTCTCTGTGAGTCCGCCAAGGCCAAGACTGAAATGACAGGAAAAATATCTTGCACTTTTTTTTCTTTTTTAACTTGGTTGGTTGTCGTCCTTCATTCTCTAAGAGGGCCAAAGCGGCATGACCATGTTGGAGTCAGGGTACAGTCTGATTGTGACCAATCAGCCCAGTGCAAGATCAGAAGGCACGAACAGTCCATGTGAACTTCGATGGGTTGGCCATATTGGTCAAATGCCCAATGTATGTTTGCTGGAAAGGTTATCTTTTTAACCTCATGTCCCACTGAGATCACTAAAGTGAGAGTTAGTTCTGCTTACTGGGATATCTACTTCATGTATGAAGCTTTATTAATATTCCTCATCATTCTAAACCCTTTCACTGCAAGTCTTTTGGCAATTTTTCTGACTGGTTTTCCTGTCCTTGAGGCTCAGGACAAAGAGGTAGTGAGGAGAGAGAAGCAAACAGGTTGACTACTTCATCCCAGCACTTTGCTGGATGAAAACCAGTTATATGGCAGCTTTGGTTCTCTGTAGTACAACCAAGGAAGCCAAAGAAAGCCCCAAACCTTAATAAAAGTCACAAAGCTCAGGCAGTAAAAAGCAGGGGTCCTTCCCTCAGGTTCACATTCAGAGTCTATTAGCTTTTAATTTGCACAGAACTGTAATAACAGGAGGTATTCCTTAAGAGAGGAAGGACTTCCATGACATGAGCATTTAAAGAAGCTTATTGAATTGAAAAAATGGAACTGTGAGGGGACAAGGAGTGGGGTGGTATTGCTAGAGGCAGCACAGGGATGGCAAGAATCTATCATCAATCATGACTTCTGGGGAAAAATATAAAAAAAAAAACAATTTAACTCTAAACCACCTACTCCCTGAGGTGAACCAAATCTAAACTTCCCCAATCCTTGGGGTAATTCCAGATATTCCCAATCTCTGGGACAAACCTAAAACTTCCTGGGGCAAGCCCAATACTGAATTTCCCTCTCTTAAAGGCATAAAAATCCAAACTTAAATTTCCCCAATCCCTGGGGCAAGCCAGAGCTCTAAACCCCTCAGTCCTTGGGGCAAACCTAAACCCCTCTGTCCTTGGGGTGAGCCCCCAAATAAGCCAAGCCTAAAGTTCCCCAGCCCCTAGGCACACGTGGCCCTCCAGGTCTTCAAGTGTGGCCCTTTGACTGAATCTAAATTTCACAAAACAAATCCCCTTAATAAAAGAATTTGTTCTATAAAACTTGGGCTCAGTCAAAAGGCCACACCCAAGGACTTCGAGGGCCACTTGTTGCCTCCACCTCTCTTACGGCAACTGTCAAGTCTTAAAGTAAAAAATTCAAAATAATACCTTAAACCTTACCCAAGTTTAGAAGAAAATGTGTTCAAGAGCAGGAGTCCCACCTCTGGGAGGAAGTCTTCTATGAAAAAGTCCCTTGGTGAGCAATTAACCAGAGATCTTGAGGGATTTTTATGGAAGCTTGGGGTCCTAGTCCTGACTTGACCTAGAATGGCTTCCCCAAAACTGTGGCAAGGGAAAGCTGAAATGACTGAAGAAAACAAAAGTTTGATCTTTAGAGCATACAGATTTATTAGGCAATGCATGCCGATTACCCAACAAACCAGGACCAGACCTTCTCAGCTCAGGCCTGGACTCTGAATGCAAAAGGAGATGGACTTTTCTACATTAAATAAGTCCACCTAATTAAAAAGAAATAATACAACATTAAGTAATCTGATTTCTAGTTGGGTGAAATATTAGGGACTTTCCAAGTTAGGACTGGTGGTGGGGGGGGCAAATTGGTACAATTCCATGAAATCAGAAAAAGAGGTATCACACCCTTCCCAAGCATCTGTAAACAATCAAAGGAACATGGAACAATAACTGAATGATCAGTGTGGGGTCAGTTTTTGGATAAAACATGTCGGCTGCTTGAGATTTACAATAGTGAGAAACTCCTTGGATCAGGCTGGATCTGAGAAGGGTTTTTGGTTGGCATAACCTAGGTCCTTGGTTAAGAGTCTCTAAGTAGTAGGGAGAGGGGGTCCAATTCCTCAGCCATGCAGGGCTAGGTTCAAATAATGCAACAAGGTTTTCTCACAGTTCCCACGACTGAATGAGGTTTTCTTACAAGACAGAGATTGGACTATATTCATAATTGAGTATGAAGGGAAGTGAGCTAACTCCAGAATTAAGTCACCAGATGGAGTCAGTGTGGTGTACTCCATGCCTATAATAAACCTCTTACTATCCTAATCCCCTCTGTTCCCTCAATTTTGTCCCTGCTTATAAGATTCTTTGATACTGAAGCTGCTGTGTCTAACAACTGAATTTCTAAGTGAGTCAACCTTCGGGTTCCTTTATGAAAGTGTCCTTTGGGTTCTATCAGGTTTCATTTGGCCTTCTTTTTCCTCTCTTTGAATTTGGGAAGAAATGTCTTGTTCAGCTTTTAGTGACATGAATGTCATTGCTATAATGATGCTTAGAATTTTCAGTTCTGTCTGTGGATAATGGGCCATGGGGGAGGAGTCACCCATTAGAGCAGCTATTCCTAAAACACATTTACTTATACTTCACTGGGGAAAAATGCACAACGATCTGTTTTCAAATTTCTGAAACAATTTATTTTAAATTACCTTAGCAACTGAGAAGAATGAATCAAATTAATTTTAGGCTGCAATAGGAGGTAAAAATTGAAAGTTCATGAAACTTCAGAGTGATGACACATTGAGCATGATCACATTGTTAGACTGACTCCTGATTTGCCCAGCACTTATTCATTGCTGAAGAGAATTAGTGATGGGAGGGGTGTGTGGGAGACATTTTGCAACAAGCTCAAGGGAAGGAGAATTTTTATCTGAACTTATTGAGCCATTCATTCTGCTGTTTATCTGTGATTTTAGCCTCAGTGTCTACACAAATAATCTACCTTTGAAAAATTTGTTAAGAAGAATCAATCACCTATTGACTAAGACCATTGGGCAGGCAGACAAGGTAGAGTTCTGAGTGGTTAAAGACCAGTCTAGTTGCTATTAGCAGGAAAATCGTTCCATCCACCACACAGTTATCAGTACTAATACAATGTCAGACCCTGTCCTAGGGACTAAGGATACAGAGGCAAAAAGTAGACACTCCTTGCCCTAAAGGAGTCAATGAACAGGCGAGAAAAGGCTTTTTGGAAGTGGTCACTTCCATTCTAATACTGTGGTTCTTCTGCTTTACCTTGGAGTTTCTGGCTTGGAGCCCATGGGATTTAAAGCAGTAAGGGCAGGGCCTTAGGGACCATCCAAATGCAACCCCCTAATTTTACAGAGGAGGGAGTGAAGGTACAGGGAAGGGCAGGGTCTTGCCCAAAGTCACAAAGGCAGTAAGTGGCAGAGCAGGGATTTAAAACCTGATCTTCATTCTGAATGGACTGCCCTTTCTTCTTTGCCTTTCCAGACTAATCTGGGTAGTCAGTCTCAGTTTCCACCCATATCCTATGCCCAAGATTTGGTCTTGGTGTGGCCCAGGTTCCACAAGTCTGGTCTGTAGACAGTGCAGATCACTCAAGGAGTTTTGGCACCCTCCAAAGGAGTCATAGGTCTTCCCTGAAATGCTGATCTCCTCTGGGGACAGCAGTGCAGTTCAATCACCCACAAACTTCACGAACAAGTCATGGTAGAATGTCAGCTCCAACAGGGCAGGCAAGGCCTGTTTGTTTCTGTCTTTGTATCACCATCAGGACACTTAGTCCAAGTTGGGTGGCCTCCCTGCACACAGAAGAGCTTTTGACCAGCAAGGGTGCCTGAAATCCTACAGGCGCTGGGGTCAAAGGTGAACCTTCTGGTAGAATGTTGGACTAGGCCGGGCCCTGGGGTTCTTGGGGAGGAGATCAGGAGCTAGGTGCTGCCCATGGAACTCAGCATGCAGACTTGGAGGCCAGACCTTCATGCACTGGAATAGACATTTTCCTGGCAAATGGGAATACAGATTCCCCAACCAGGGAAAGACTGAAGTTTGTGAACTACTGAGCTCAGGATGGCATAGTGCCAGGCCCTAAGCAGGGAGCTAAGGACTGGACCTGAGGCTCTGGGGAGCTTCAAATTGGTCCAGCGTCAGCTAGGAGGAGCTAGGACAGTGTGTTCACAGCTCAATTCTGGAGAGCCCAACAGGGGCAGTTTGAGCTCTCCTCTCCCCTCCCCTCCTCTGATCACCTGCAAGGGCCAGATGACCGCATGTCCAGCCAGGTACCTCAAGATTGGGACCCCTGTGTCCTCTGAAGGGTGACTGGGGCAAGGAGGATGAGGACCAGCTGGGGTTTCAAGTTGCTCCACTAAGGCCCAAGGAACAGAGAGTCAACCTTCACACTTTCTAATTCCATCCCCACCCCCCAAATCTGAGCCAATCTGTGCAGTACCCATTTAGACCCACTTGTGTTGGGGAGGGAGGCAGGAGCTGGGCGAAGATGCTCTGCCGAGGTGGGAGGGGCCGTGACCCTGGGCTTTAAAAGTAAGGGTAAACACTGCCACTTTCTTTTTGTATGAGGTGGGGTAATTCTCTGAATCGCATTGGGCTGCCTCAGTTTCTCCCGATGTCAAATAGGGAGGTATTGAACTAGAAGCTCTGTAAAAACCTTTCCAGGTAAGACATATCCTTGGGAAAGAATTCGTCAAGAGGAGGGGGAGGAAAGGGTGACCCTTGTTGTGCGTGTGTGTGTGTGGGGATGCTTTCTCACACTGCCTCGATGTGATTTCTTCCTTCCCAGACCCTGGGCGAGCTGTCATTGGGGAAGCACGGCCGGGAGAAGAGAAGAGGGGGAGAGGGAGGAAAAAGGGAAAGGGGGAAATAGAAAAAGGCCTAAGCCAGAGACAAGGCGCGAGGGGGGGGGGGGAAGGAGTGAGGAAGGGGGAAGGTGGGGAAGGGGAGGGCAGACAGACGGGGCATTCGGGGAGGAAAGGGGGACAGACTGCAACCTGTCCTCCCTAATCTCCCCTCCTTTCAAGAGCTAACAGATCGGGGTGCTGGGCGGGGCCTCGCGTCCTTCCCCTCCCTCCGCCCTGCCCCTACGCTCCGCCTGCCCCAGGCTCAGTAGGCTTGGCCCAGAGTGTGCCCAGGCGGAGCCGGGGCTGGGCAGGAGCATCCGAGCAGCCCCGGGCCCCTCTCCAGCTCCTGCTCGCCTCCGAGCTCGCTCACTCACTCACACACACACACACACACACACACACACACACACACACACACACACACACACACACACACACACACACACTCACCCGCGCGCGCGCACACACACCCCACACACACCCCACGCACGCTCGGCTCCAGACTCGCTCAGGGGCAGCTCCCTCCGGGAGGGGCCAGGCGGCCGGCTGCGCCCGCAGCAGCCACAGGAGGGGAGGGCAGGCGGGCGGGCGGGGATGCCAGCTCGCCTCGGCCGCCAATGTTTCACTGGAGCAAGTGGAAAAAAAGAATGGGGGCGTCCGTCTCGTCCTCTGCGGGCGCCGCGGCCAAGAGGCCGGTGTTCGACGAGCGAGAGGATGGTGAGTGAGCCTGGGCATCGGGCACCGGGTAGCGGGCACTGGGCGGCGGCCGGCCGGCAGCGAGGCTCCCCGGCACATCCCTCGTACGGCTGGCCGACTGACTGTCCCCGGCAGGAGCTGCTTGGGGCCGGGGCTTCAGCGGCGGCGGCAAAGGGGCAGCTCTAACTTTCTGGGGCTGGGCGTGTGAGAGGTCCGCTGATGACAGAGGATCTATGTTCTGCCCTTTGTCCCGCTTTGCGTCCCAGGACCTGGGAGCACTCGGTGAAGTCTCTCTCTCTGTCTCTCTCTCTCTCTCTGTCTCTGTCTCTCTTTCTGTCCGTCTCTCCCTGTCTCTGTCTCTCTCTGTCTCTGTCTCTGTCTGTCTCTCTCCCTGTCTCTGTCTCGGTCTCTCTCTGTCTCTCTCCTGTCTCTGTCTCTCTTCTCTCAGTCTGTATCTCTCCGTATCATTTCCCTCTCTTCTTTCTTCATCCTGCCCCCTCAGACACTTAGACCTCTTCAGCTTGAGGTAAGCGGTGCACAGGAAGGGCCATCCGAGGTTTTTGGCAGGAGCTGACCTGCCTGGGAGCTGCTGCTCTCCTCTGTCCTGGGCACACAGCTGAGCTCCCCCCGCCCCCTCCCCCCAATCTGAGGAAATTCTCGGTGGACACTTAACCTTAGAGGCTCATCTGTGTGGGCCAGTCCTTGAGATGTGTGGGTTAATTGAGCCCCGAGCTCTCAGAGGGCAGTCAGCCCCGGTCTGGGCTGGGTAGAAGGTCCATTCTACTTCTCTGCTCTCACTCGCTGTCTCGGGGGTCTGTATTTAGGGCTGTGTAGACAGCAGGCAGCATGCCTGTCATTTGCAGGCAAAGTGTCACTTTTGATGGATTGTCCATGTCTTAGGAGGTAAAACCCATTTCCAGAGCTGACTGGACTCCCTTGCCTGGGAATTCAAGGGGAGAAAGCTGTTGAGCTGGCAATTGGGGTTTGTAAAGACCAACCTTTCTCCCCATATGTAGAAGGAGCCTCTCCCCCAAGGGCTCCAGGCCAGTTTGAGCACTCTGGCAGATGCCTGTTGCCAAGTGAACGGAACTTGGGCTCAGTTCTAGTGTGTGCTTGAGTGTGAGGTGCATAAGTCAGCATTACCATGGGCCTTGCCTTGGCTTTCCCTTCCGAAACCCTTTCTACATGATCATGTTCCGATGTTCCTGAGCAGAGCTGAGAATCCGGCTATATGTTCCAGAGTGGGGCCGAGATCTGACTCCAGTCTCTGTATCTGCATCCGAAGTGAGAGCCTGGGCACCACAGGGCTGATCCCCCCTCCATTTTCTGTCTTTGCCTCTTAGATAAATAACTGAACTTTCATCACTGGCAGGCAAAATGAATTCAGCATCATAACTAATCAGGCTGGGGCTGCATCTGCTGTCTGCAGATCCATCCTCAACCTCTCCTTAGAACCTCCCTGGGTCTCCTTAGTCCAGTCCCTTCCCGAATTATGTCTAGTGCTGAGTGAGTCAGCGAGTGTTTGTTTCACTTTGCTAAGATTTGAGGTTCAGGCAGAAGGTAGTCGGCACTCTCAAGGAGCTCCCATTGGAATGGGACAGCTAACAGGCCAAAGACCAGGTACAAAGAAGAGGTACAGGGGATAAGTCGAGGCACTCAGCAGGAGGAGGACCTGGCCTCGAGGAGTCTCTGGAAAGGCCTCTTTGAAGGGGTGACTTTAGTTGGGAGTTGAAGGAAACCAGGAAGCCCAAGAATGGAAAGAATGGTGCCTGAGGAGCCTGGGTTGGATGCCAGGGCCAGGGGAGCTGTGGTGCCTTCTGTTTCCCACCTCAGAATGTTTGACTCCAAGCATGGAGAGGAACCTAGCCACTTCAGCCTCCCAGGCTTGGACCCCAGCCTAGCCCCACAATAGGACAATAGAAATCGCAGTTTAAATGCAAAGGGTCACATCATGCGTTTCTTTGTTTTTGGACATTTCTTAAAATAGTTGACATCCATAATTTTCATGTGCAGGTGTCTGGAGGAGCTGGGCTGTTCTCCTTCAATAGAGCCCAGTATCAGTGAGAAAGAAGGCCAGCTCTTTGATTCTGATAAATAATTTAGCCATCATGAGAAATTAAAGGAAATAAACCAAGAAGCATTGCTACTGTTGCAAATTTCAGAATACACAGTGGGGCTTATACTAAAGCAGAAACATGATGGTGAAATGTGGTTTGTGTTAGTACTGAGGGGTCATGCAGAAAGGGTGACTGCCCAATGTTCCAGTCAGTCAGTCAGTGAATGAGCATTTTCTATGTGCCAGGCCCTAAGCGCAGCTGAAAAGATCACCTGTTGGAGGGCCCACCAAGAGGTATTTATCCTAAAGGCCAGAAGTCTCTGATATGTAATTTCATCCTGGCAGATTTTTGCTACTGCACCAACCATACTTTGTGTGTTTCCAAAGGGTGACAGACAGGAAAGCCATGGGTAGGGACAGGTGAGACCTGTGGCAAGTTCTCTTGAAGGAGGATGAGATTAGGGTAAGAAAAGCTGGATGGGATTCCTGGCTCTGCCCCTCACTCTGAACCCAGGCAGTTTGGGCAAACCATTCCTATTGGGACTGTCACTCTCCAGAGATCAATGATGCCCGAGGGCCAGTCACTGTACTCTTCATCCCAGGAAACAAGAGGACAAAGACAAATAATTGACCTCTGTTGAACAGGCAGGAAACGGAGCTCACATTGGTTAGGGAATGAGCTCCCAGAAACTCTCAATACTGGAAAGCAGGTCTAGCATTGAGAGGTGACTAGGAGTGTTTGCCTTTGCTTATTAACCTTGGAAGTAGTTAGCAGCTCGAATTAATGGACTTAACACAGAGGCTTTTTTGGCCAGAGTTTTTCTCCCTGGGCAGCCGTATTATGTTCCAGAACGTAGGAATTCATTAAGAAACAAAAAGCGCATGGAGCCCTAGAGTAATGTTTGCTGCTGAATTTGTGAATTAACTTTCATTGCACTTTATTCCTTGTTCAGTCGTTTCAATTCTGTCCGACTCTTTGTGACCCTGACTGGGTCTTGGTAGAGGGACTGGAATGTTTGCCGTTGCCTTCCCTGGCTCATTTTACAGGTGAGGAAACTGAGGGAAGCAGGGTTAAGCGACTTGCTTGGCTTGTGAGTGTCTGAGGCTGGATGGGAACGGGGGAGTTCCCATCTTCCTGAGTCTTCCTGAGTCTAGGCCCAGCTCCTCTGTCCACTGAACCACTTAGCTGCCCACTTTGGTTCCCGGACGGGCTGCAAACTTGCCAGCTCTCCGAATTCTGTGTTAAAGAAGCGATTAATAGGCCTGGGCTAGTGGGTGCTGAAATCACCAGGGAAGATGTTGAGCACTCTTCACGGCAGACCTTGCCTTCTCTCTGCCCCCCACTGCACTCTGGGGCCTGGCAGCAGAGCACAGAAATGTCAGGGCTGAAATTCTCATAGTCACACTTGGTAACTAGAGAGATCAGTCCATATTATGTAATGCGCTTGGAGAAGGGATGAGAAACTGAAGCTGGTGATGGATGAAGCGGGTCTTGGTAGTCAGGCCTGGCGGCTGTGGCGACTCATGTTGGTTAGTCACCCACAGGTGCTAGTACAAAGCAAAGTCTTGACAAATGAAAGTGATGGGAGGGGCGGGAGGGACAGAGATGCCACAATGCATGAGATGAAGTGAACCAGGGCCCTGCGGAAACCTGATAGAGGGGGAGGGCAGGGTCTGTGCATTCGAGGAGGGTCCCAGAGCCCTCAGCTCTGGTCCTCTCTTTGGGGCCAATAATGTTTAGCTTGGTGCTCTCTCTCTCATGACTATTTTCTTTTTCAATGTTGCTTCTGAGGATATTTCAAGCAGTCCCACTGTTGTGCGGCTGTACTTGCCTTTACCGGTTCCAACTGGTTGCCATGGAGACCTCTGAGACCTTGTGACGATTTTCTTAAATAAAAAAAGCCAATTAATGCTTCAAATTGAGTACATAAGATTTATAAAAAAAATGAGGAGGAAGGTAATTTAACCAAGCACTAGGTAAATTTCAGCTTGAAAAAAGCCGAGTTCGGGTGTTCATGGCTCCCAGTGTCCTTGGCGACCACGGCGGCCAGTATGAGGGCACGGCCTTCTTTGGCCACCCATGAGGAAAGTCCCTCCAGATTCAGCCTGGGCACAGACACCACCTGCTTCTTCAATGGTGTCCAGAGTCTCTTCTCCCCTGACAAACACCTCCCTCTGACATTCGAGTTCCTGTCCTTGCCTCCTGTAAGCCAGCATTGCTGGACTAAACTTGTACACGAATACCAGACAAATGCTCGTGGGATGTCAAACTTGGGCCATTGAATGACATCCCCTCCCCCAGCTCTAGTCCTGAAGTTTGGTGTTCCCTGAGACCCACCTAGAAAATGAGAATAATTCAACTCCTTAAACATGGTTTTATCTCCGGATTGCGATGTTATTGCCCAGCCACTGCCCATTGTGCTTCCCTCCCTTCTTCCTCAATACCTTCATATTTTACAAAGTGAAACAATTAAGTAAAATTATTGAATGATGCAGGTGACAGGGAGTTCCGTACCCACAGCTGGCTGCATCAGCCCTCTGGAGCCATTGGGCAGTGACCACTTGATGTCAACCCTATTGTCTCAGTGTTGTTTCTTTTTTAAAAAATGATCGTGCGCCTTGTTCTTGGGGCTCTGAGTTCTTTCCTCTGAACTAGCATGTTCGAGTCTCCTTGAGTTTCTCTGAATCTTTCAAAGTTATTGTTTCTTGTGGCAGAATGATATTCCATCGTATTCCTATGCCATGTTTTGTTTAGCTGGTCTACAATTCAAAATTGTTTTCCACAATATTGGGTTGGACCTATTCATTGTCCCACAGGCAGTGTCTTGTTAGCCCATCTTCCTGAAGCCTCTCCAGCATGTACTGTTTCTGTCTTTTTCAGTTTGCTGGATGTGAGGCAATGCTTCAGAGTGGATTTAGTTTGTATTTCTTTTCTAATTAATAGAAAAGCAGAAATACTAAACATGTTCCTTGTGTGCTATAATTCATTGAAATGTTCAATACAGGAAATATGAGCAAATGATAAAAATCCATCTGGAAACTAAAAATACCAAAGAACAATCATAGGAATAATAAAATTTTAAAGACAGTAAAAAGAATGAGGGAATAGATGCAAATTTATAGACTGTAGGCATATCATTGTTCAGAAGAAAATTTATCCTCAAGTATACATTAATGAAATAGAAAGAGATGAATGAACTGAGCATGAAGTTTTTAAAGGCAGAAAATAAAATTAACCCCACACCTTGCAGAAAAGAAGAAATTTTGAAAATCTAAGGAAAAATAGCTAAAACTGAAAATAAATTTATTAAATGGATAAAGTTAAGTTTTTGGAAGTAACTAACTGATGATAAATGATTGTTAGTGTACTTAAAAAAGAAAAAAGTAAACTCAAATTACCAAACTATTGGGAAAGTGAATTTACAATGAAAAGAGAGGACAATGATCAGAAATCACCATGTACAATTGTCAGTAAAACAAAATTTAAAGACAGTAAGTGGTTACCTAGAAAAATAGAAAATTCGTTAACAAAACAGAAAATGAGATAGCACAAGCCCATCTCAGAGGCAGCCCAGAAAGAAGTTCTGATTTTCTGGGTCTAAATTTTTGGGAAGAGGCTTTCTCTGCTGTAGAGTCGTGCTGTCTGAGACCTCAAAGTCTGTTTTCTAGAACTCCCATATTGGGAACCATCCATGTGGGAAACCATCTCTCATGTAACATCGTAACTGTGATATCAGAGATAAGAGAAGCAGATGAACCTGAAGGAGACATCTCCCTGACCTATAAAAACAGCCAGCCCTGTTGCGCATCATGGTGCAAAGCTGTTCTGTAGGACAGCCTGGGCGTCTGAGCTGAAGGTCAGAGCAGAGACCGAGATCGGAGCGCGTCTGGAGCATCAGGCCCAGAAGGAGCCTCTCATCAGAACTGCCCCCCCATTGGACCAAAAGATCATCTCACGAGGATGCGATGCTCCCTTTCAGTGCTGTATTCTGTGCTTCTGTGATCCCTGACAAAACTTCACCATCCATATTACTTTTACGATTGAAACCAGCATATAAATAAGACATTCTTTAACAGTCAGTTGGTCAGAGGATAGGAATACTTATCAAAAGAAGAAATGAAAACTATCAGCAGAAATATGAAAAGAAGATAAATAAGATCACTAAGAATGACTTTATTGAGCCTCTCTGTGCCAAGCACTGAGCTGGGTGCTGTGGACACCAGACAAAAGGTGGAAAACAGTCCCTGTACTCAAGGATTTTACATTTTGGGAGAGTTACAACTTGTAATGAATTAATGAATATGAGAAAGAGAGAGACAGACAGAGAGAGAGGAGACAGAGACAGAGAAACAGAGAGGGGGGAGAGAGACAGAGACACACAGAGAGACAGAGAGACAGAGACAGACAGAGACAGAGACAGAGAGACAGAGAGAAAGGGGGGGAAGGGAAGGAGGGGGAGACAGAGACAGAAACAGAGAGAGAGACAGAGACAGAGAGAGAGACAGACAGAGACAGAGAGACAGAAAGAAAGGGGGGGAAGGGAGGGAGGGGGAGACAGAGACAGAAACAGAGAGAGAGAGAGAGAGAGACAGAGACAGAGAGAGAGACAGACAGAGACAGGGACAGGGACAGAGAGACAGATAACTGGGAAAAGGGGGAGGATCAAGGACTCAGGGCCATTGTTTTCTAGCTGGAAGGGACCATAGTGAACATCTTATCTCTCATTTCACCAACCCAGCCTGAGAATTTAAGTGAATTACTCAAGGCAATCAGCCCCACAGCTGGGATTTGAACCCAGGTCCAAGACCTCCTCCAAGCACCAAGCTGAGCAGCTGTATTTGACCTTGGGGGCCACAGGAAAGCACTGAAGATTCTGGAGGAAGGTGGTGGCCTGGGCAGGGCTGTGCTGCCCAAGCACCAAGGAAACAGCCCCTGGCTGGGGCTGGCCCAGGTGACTCTGGCAGTCCAGGGGAGATCTTCTTTGGGCTGCTGGGATGCATCTAGCACACTCAATTTGAGTGCACATGCAGGGATGTCAGCAGCGTCTTGTCTGACACACGAGGGTAATCTCCCGTGGCCCCACTTACTCCGTTGTGAGGGGGGCCAGGACCTATGGAAACGTGCATTATGCGTTACTTCTGTGGACCCAGTGCCTGCTTTTCCTTCCAAGCCCTGTGCATAGATAGGCACAGTGTCTTTGGAAAATGTCCCCGCATTTCCCTTGGTGTCCCAGTTAGGTGACAGTCTGTATTCTCTGAAACCGGGAACGTTCCCTCCACTGCTGTGTGGTGGACCTCAGAAACCATCTCCCAGCCTCTGGCAGTCTGAGGTAGGGTCCCCCTCCCCACCCCCGATTCCTGAAAACGCTTGGGAAAGAGTGAACTTCATACTTACATCCAATTTTTTTAGTATAGCACATTTCATCTCCATCTTAGATCTGTCCATCTGGATGTGCATTTTAGAGTGCTAAAAATAAGCCTCTTTCTCTTAAAAAAATTAGCCAACTATTTCAGAAATAATGTCAGAATTTGGCAGTAGCTTTGTCTCAGGTCTGAGGAAGAGTGGGGAGTGTGGGGTGTTGGCTGGAGCACTGGACTTGGAGATCTGGGTTAAAATCCTTCTTCCTATTTTCTAGCTCTGTTACCATGGGCTGGCCACTCAATCTCTCTCAGCCTCAGTTTCCTCTTCTGTAATATGGGGAAAACAATGTTGATAGTGCCCTACTTAGAACTTTTGAAATGTCCATCATTATTAATGACAGAGATAATTTGGGGAATTGGATTTTGCTAGATTTTAGCACAGCTCAGAGTCTGCAGAACAGGCAGGAATCTTAAAAGGCATGAGGTCACACTTCGTATTTTTCATGCCACTTGGGCCAAAGAGGCCCACGGGTGTCCAGGTCACGAAGGAGCAGAGGTTGGTTTTGAGCCCAGGTCATGTGACTCCCAAAGCCGTGACAATGAAAAGTTGGGAGAGTGATCAATAACAAAACAATGCTCTCCTTGTTGTCCGAAGTGTGCACGGCCACAACACTTCCTGGACACTCTCCTCTGAGCCCTGGCTCCTGCCAGCCTCTCCGGATTCATCTCTGAGGTTTTCTGGAGTCTCCACATCATCTCCCCACTAGACTCTCCCTTGAGGGGGCCCCAGGGATCATGTTCTTGCCTTTCTTTGTAGCTTTTCATAAATGGTGTTTAATTCAACTCGGTGTACATCTTTGTGGGCCAGAGATGACCAAATGAAAATGCTCCCAGTAGAGCCCAGGCTCTGAAGTATCCTGAATCCGGATGGACTGGCCAGCTCAGGTGAAGGAGACAGGCACCTTCCCAGAAGCTGATCTCAGATAAGGGATTTTGTCCCACAAAGAAGGTCTTGAAAGCCGTCTGCTCTGTCCCAAAGGGCTGCAATCTGTATTGGTAGAGCCACTATCTAGCCTGATGACATTAACATCAGATGTTTTCAAGATCTAGAGAAGAGTGAGAGTGTCTCTGGTCCCTGCCCCTTCCCTGCCATCTATCTGTGCCTCATTTCCTCACTGGCGAAGGGAGGCATTTGAACAGGATGGCCTAAGGTTCCTTCCAGCTTGAGAGCCAGCCTCCCTGATGGTTTTAGGACTGTCCCACAAGGGTCCTTCTTTCTTTTCCTTGTCTGTTCCTACATTTCAGCCCTTGTGTCTGTCTTGCCTGATTATTCCCCATCTCTCCTCTCATCTTCCCAGAGAGATCATTTGCTCCTTGACAATAGGGATGACCTTTTGCTCATACCACAAATGATTCATCCCCAAAGACAGAGAAAAGCCCCATGATCTGACCCATCATGTCAGGGGAGTCTCCCAAGAGTTAAGGCCACTTGGGGCAGTTGGCTGCTGACCGGAGATCTTGGATTCATCTCACATCAGAACCGTCAGAGTGACCCCCAAGATCCAACTGTCTTGGCCGGCAGAGGTGTGGTTGGGGCTGTTTAAAGACTTTTTTGCTGCAGGATCGTCTTTGTGCGATTGTGCTCTCTCCAAGAAGGGACGCTTTGGAGATCACGTCCCACTCCCTTTTCTCAGGATTGCTACCCAGGGAAGGAAAGGAAAACAGAAGAACCTTCCAGGGGCTCATGTCCCTGTTGCCAGGTGCTAATGGCTCTCATCATTTGGGGGAGAAGTGAGGGAGAGTGTGAGGGGAGAAGAATCCCCTGCCTTCCTTGTTGGAAGGAAAACCAGGTGAGAAAAAGTGCTGGGCACATCCTTCAAAAGGCAGAGTCAGTTTTCCACAGCTCCCCATCTTTTAAAAATTAATTTTTATTTTTCAAATGAAGATTTGCCTTCCATTCTTCTCCATCCTTCCTCCCCCCATTGAGAAAGCAGGAAAAATAAAACCTCTTTTGCAAATGTGTGGTCAAGCAAAATATGTATTGGTCATGCCTGAAAATAAAATGTCTCAATCTGCCCCGAGTCCATGTGTCCTGTCAGGGGGTGGGCAGCCTGTTTCATCATGAGTTCTCTGGAATTCTGGTTCATTGTTATGTTGATCAAAATTCCTAAATCCCCGCTTGTAGCCCACAAAGTCAGTGACACCAGGAAGGTGGGCTTGTTCTTCCTCTTACACAGCCAGTTGTGGTCCCAGGGGCATGAGAGGACAAGGGGTCCCTGCATCACTCCAAGTTCCTCTACAGTGCTGAGGCAGGGCATGTGACTAGGCCCATGGGAGTGCCCCTTTGGGGCAAAGGTCTTGCCTCATAATTTCATCAAGTGGATTGGGTGACTTAGCTGATGAAGATCCCTAATCACCTTTTTTTCTCCATGGCATTTATGTTCATTAATGGAAACAATGATGCTATAATGGCGTTTATATTTGAGCATTTTATGGTTCGGTTCATTACACACATTTTTTCTTTGGGTTGGAGAGGACCTCAGGGGCCATCTAGGCTGCCAAGAATACTCTCGTCCACCACCTCCTTTACAAGTAGTTGCTCATCTTCTGCTTGAATCCCTGCAGTGACGGGGATTCCGCTACCTGGGGAGGCAGCCCAGTCTACTTTAGGTAGAGTGTTTCCTCTTATCCAACTGAAGTTTAGTCCTTTGGCTTTCCCCTCTGGTTCCTCCTGTGCCCTGAGGGTCTCTGTGTCCCTCCTATGTCTTGTCTCCAGCTCCTTTGATTTTCCTCCATCTTTTCCATGGACTTGTCCTTCTCTGGATGCCCTCCAGCTTGTCAAGGTCTCCCCTAAGTGTAGATTGTGGAGTGGCCAGTCTTTTTGGTGTGTGTTGTGTGTGGCAGAGTGTTGACTTTCTCAGCGCCGCCCAAGGCATTCGCTTTCTCGCCTGCCACATCACACTGTTGACTCTTCTTCAGCTTCTGGTCCACTCAGAGCCCCAGATCTTTTTGCCTGCCTTCCCCTCTTTGACTTGGGCAGTTGATTTCTTGGATGCAGTAGAAGACTTGCATTTGTCGCTAGTCCTCTTATTCTGTCTTCATCCACTGTTCTAACCCACCAAGATTGTTATGATCTAAGCATCTTCTGGTGTGTTAGTGACCTCTGCTCACTTTGGGTCCCATGCACTTGATGTACGTACCATTTCTTTTTTTTTTTTTTGGAAGGGGAAAGGTTGGGACAATTGGAGTTAAGTGACTTGCCCAAGGTCACATGGCTAGTTTTTTTTTTTTTTTTGTGCATGTGTCTGTATGTTAAGTGTCTGAGGCCAGGTTTGAACTCAGGTCCTCCTGACTCCAGGGTCAGTGCTCTATTCACTGCACCACCTAGCCACCCCTGTACACACCATTTCTGTCTCCATCTAAGTCACTGATAAAAATGTTCCAGGTAAAGGCTCATGGAACACTCCACTTGGGACTCCTGCCACATTGATGTTAAAGAGATGATGATGGCTCTTTGAAGGCCATCTTAACTGTTCTGAAAACACAGGATGGAAGTTTGTACTCAATCAAGCAATCAAAAAATCAGCATGCATTTATTAAGCACCTACTGGGTGCTCTGCCCTGTGGATACAGAACCAAAATACATTCTTCCCTCTAGGAGCCCACCTTCTATCAGGAACATGGCCTGTGACTACAAGACACTTCAAGGAGTACTTATACTTATTCTCTGCCGGGGTCTGGCTGCTCAGTTCATCCTCCACCACAGCTGCACACATCTGCCTGAATGAAACCTTGCTCCATCTGCTTGCACTTTGCCAGGCAAAGTTTACTGGCCTGTTGTTTGTAGACTCTCCTCTTCCTTTACTTTATTTTTTAACTTTTTGACTCTCCAGGATGATACTTGCTGTGGCTTCTCTCACTTGCCACATTCTTTCACGTGTTCCTGGCAGTGATTCTTCAGTCGTATATTCTCCTTCAGTCCCTGAAGACATCTGGCCAGGGGACTTGAACCCACTGAGGGCATTCAGGTGCTCCTTAGTTGGGGGCTTAGCTCCCTATTAGCCATTTTTGTTCTGTCCTTTCTGGCTCACAGATAATTCTTTGCAGGGAAAACAGAAATTATTTGAGCAGTTCTGCTTTTTCTCTGGCATCTTTTATCAGCATCTCCTGAGCCCTAGTCAGCATGTGCTGCCTTCTTCAGAATGCCCCTTTCCTTGTTTTGCTGAAGGAGATTCCTCCATTGTGGCCCTCTGAGGTCCTCTCCAGTCTTGAGCTTCTTCTGAGCTGGAAGGTTCTGACAGGTCCCTCATAGGACTAGACTATGCCTTTGGAGGGTCCTGTTGCCTTCCCTTGTGCTTCTGTCTTCTATACATTTCTGGATCCTCCAAGAGAGGTAAGGAGAGTATTTTTATCCCCATTTTGCAGATGAGTGAACTAAAGCTAAAAGGATCCATGTCTTACTCCAGGCCAAATAATTTTATGACCATGAATCCACCTTCAGGGAGTTTTGGGGATTTTCTTTCTGTGGCCATTCATTGGAAGGATGCTTCATACACCGTACAGGTGTATGGTGGTCTTCATTAATCCACGCCTAAAGGGCTGCAATGTACCAAAGGGGCTGGAGTCAGGACACTCACCCACTGACTTTGTGATCCAAATCAAGCCTTCCTTGCTTGGAGCCTCCAAGTCTCCTTATGTGCACCATGAGGGATAAGGACCCAGAAACCTCTAAATGATTATGTTACTAGCCTAAGATTTGATGAATGCTGACTGCTGTTTTTGGGGGCTTCAGCTTCTCTTCTCCATTCCCACCCATCATCCCCATCACTACCAAAAGAATCTTTCTAGAGCCCATGGCTGATCATGCCACTCCTTGCTCAAAGACTTAGTGACTCCTACTGCCTCCAGGATCAGTTACAAACATCTGGCTTCCATTCATCTTTCTAGCCTCATTTTACCCTCCTCTTCATGAAGCCCACCTTCCCACCAGATTAGTCTGCCTGCTGTTTTCGGATTTTGACATTCCATTGCTGACCTCCATACTTTTTTTCCTAGCCATATGTGATATCCTTGTTTTCTGATTACCTCCTCTATGAAGCCTTCCTTGACCCCCCAGGCATTAGTGCTCCCTGCCTGTCTATCTGTGCCTGTGTGGCAGTGTGAGTCCCTCAGAACAAGGACTGTTTCATGTTTGTATGGTCTCCCCAGCACATAGCACAGGACCTGGCACAAAGGGGTTTGTTGATTTAATTGAATATGAATCCTGTGGCATTGAGGGGAGCTGCCATACTGATGAAATCATGACTCTTATAAAACAAATTTAGAGGCAATGAGATGGTGCCATGAGTAGAAGGCTGGACTTAGAGTCAGGAAGACCAGAATTTAAATCCTGCCTCAGACAACTGCTAGTTGTGTGACCTTGGATGAGCCACTTAACCTCCTGCCTCAGTTTCCTTATCTGTAAAATTAAGATGTTGGGCTCAATGCCTTCTGAGGTCCCTTGCAGTTCCAAATCTATGATTTTAGCATCTAAATTTGTTTCAGAGAAAGAAGTTTTTTTTTACACTGACATTTCTCCTCACCTTCCCACTCTGTTCAGCTTTACTACTGTCCCTTGCAAATGAAGTCATCTGCCTGCTGTTCTGTTTGAGATTGGAGCTGCCCTCAAGCTCTGTCAAAGCCAGACTGAGGAGAGTGGGAGGGGTGAACGCTGGACTTGGGCTGCGAAGGGAAGTGGCTAAAGTTTCTGACATTAAAAATACATATTTGAAAAAGTCATACAGAAAGGTACTCTTTGGATACTCCTCCCGCACCCGCGCCCCAGCTCCTCCCCTCCACCCTGGACACAGTGCATCTGCTAGTAATAAAGAAGGAGAAGTCATTTGTGAGCGACAAATAGGGCCACTGGGCAGTGAACTTTCACTTTATCATTGTCGCGCTGTGTCTGACTTTTTGTGCCCCTGTTTGGCATTTTCTTAGTAAAGATGCTGGGAGTAGTCTGCCACTTCCTTCTCCAGTTCATTCCACAGATGAAGAAACTGAGGCAAAGAGGGTGAAGTGACTAGGCCAGGGTCACACAGTAAGTGTCGAAGACCAGATTCGAACTCATAAAGATGAGCTTCTCTGATTTCAGGTCTGACCCTCTATTCACTGCAGCGCCACCTAGCAGCTTTTCACAAAGCTCAAAGATTTTCCTGGAGCTGTCCAGCAGTGGACCTACTGCCTTGAAGGAGACTGTGAGCTTTCTCTCCCTTGAGGTCTTCCAGCTATGGCCAAGTGAGCAGTTTGAGAGCCCAGACTCTTGTTCAGATGTATATTGAACTGGGTGGATGAAGCAATGAACAAGTGTTTGTTAAACTCTGTGTGCCTGCCAAGGACTGCGGAACTCAGCCCTGGGGATACACCTGGGAGAGCAGACCGTCCCTGCCCTCAAGGAGAAGCCACAAGACAGCTGATTTGGTGTCATTGGTAGTCGTGATTTGATTATTGTTCTCAAATTAATAGGTGGCAAGTGCATGTGCGTGTGTATGTGTGCGTGCGTGCGTGCGTGTGTGTGTGTGTGTGTGTGTGTGTGTGTGTGTTGGGGGCAGGCTTTGGAATGGTTTTGGAGGTTCCTTCATGCTCTGAGATGCTCTGAATCTGTGAGAGTTTCTCCTTTCTCTCTCCCTCCAATTTTTTCTTTTCCTCTCCCTACCCAACTGCACTGTCACCCAATCTTTGATAATGTGTTAACTGCTAATAGAGTATAGTGAGAATGGCTTCCCAGGGAATTCATAGTTGCATTTTACATCTTAATTTGCATGGATTTCGCCTACTCTATGTTCTCATCAAACAGGACTGGTTTTCATCTCTTCCCAGCCTGCCCTAAAATGCTACATCAATGTCAACCAGAAGAACCCTGCACTCCTACCAGGAGAATGTAAGCCCCTTGGGGGCAGGGCCTTCTCATTATTCCCTTTTATTCCCATTGTCTCTGTGTCTAGCACAGAGCTTGGCATACAGGAGGTGTTCAGTCAATATTTATTGGGCTGAATTTAAAACTGCCTCTTATTTAGGTCTAGCCCCAAGGGATTCTGCTTCATAGGGTGGTAGTTGCCACATTTTAAAAACTAGTTTCTTGGTCTTGGCAAAATTACAAAGGAACAAACAAATTATAGGAACTGAAGGAAAAAAAAATACTCCTCTCCTTTGTTTCTATATCACCAATATTTTTACAATATGTCCCTTCTCCTTACCCTTCCAGATAAGGTAGAGAAAGTGACCCAAGGGTCACTGACTTCCTCCCTCTTAGATGAGGTTCTGCACCTGTGGCCCTGAATTCTGCAAGGAAAGAGGTGGGAAGAGGCATTTTCTCGGATCTCTTCTCTGGGCTCACTCCCAGCAAGCAGAAGAACCATTGTTATTTCACCTGATAATGCCATTGTCGTTGTTATCATTTGATTTGGTTTCCTAGCCTTTCTTCACTCAGCCTCTGCTCCTCCAAGTCTCCCTGTGATTTCTCCATGCCCTTCATGCTCATTACTTCATTCATTCGGGGCAGTCATATTCTGTTACACTCATGTGCCACCACTTACTTAGCCATTCCTCAGCTGATTGGAATTGATTTGTTTTCCATTCTTTGCTACTATAAATGTTTCTATATCTATGTAACACTTGAAGTCAAAAGGAGGGGAGAAGGTTTGGCTTTCTTTTCACCTTTTAATCTTTCAGGGGCAGATGCCTAAGAGAAAGCCCAGGGAATTTCAACACCCAGCTCTTGAATTTTTAAAGTAAAAAGGGAATAAGGTGAGCTGATCCGTCAGGATATAGATTTTGGTCCATAAGAGGGAGAGCAGATTTGTTGGGGATCCAGGTGTGAGAAACAGCATGCAGAGTTCTGTTTCCACAAAAAGATATGTCAGCAAGGTTATTGGAACAGGACAAGGAACAAACTGTAAAACCATAAAAATAGTCCTAGTTGAACTGGTCAGATGAAGCAGAAACTTCAGGAACTAGAACGATTGACAGAGGACTTGTGGCTAAACCACAATGTTATAATAAATGAATATGGAGAATAAGGAGAGGGGAAATGGTTAGATAAAAGTGACAGCTAACCTCTGACCAGGCTGTGCCAATTCAAGGACACCCCACCTGCAAGCTAGTATTAAAGCGTTCCGGACTTCATCAGTGTGTCAGTGGTGTTCTTTCCAGAGTGAGCAAGTTTCTTACACGGGAATGCCCACATTAGAAATGCCCACTTACAACACAATTGAGTTCTTCTCATTGAGTGTGTGCTTTGTCTTTTGGTTGGGTTCACCATGAACAGGTCTCAATCAAGTCAAGTCAAAGCATTTACTAAGTCCGTATTACGTGGAAGGCATTGTACTAAGTATTGGAGATGCAAAGAAAGGCAAAGAGCCATGCCTGCTCCCAAGGTCCTCATAGATCTGATGGTATAAGGGCTTGGAAGTCATCTTAACACCAGTCTTCTCCTGACAATGCCACATAACCATGGATCATGGAATATTAAACCCTCCAGGTACCACATTTTCAGGAGACCCAAAGTGGGATGGAGTTGGGCTTGGTGGGTGTAGCAGAGTACCAATGGTGGCCATCATGGAGAAGTATTGGAAGGACTCTGGCAAACTTGAGAGCACTCAGAAAAAGCAGCCAGGATCCTGGGAGAGCTTTGGGGGCCAGGGTCTCTGTAGTCACTCCACATGACAATGAAAATGATGATGATGATGATGATGCCAGTTCCCCAGGTTTTAAGGCTTGCACTTGCCTAATGAATGGGGAGGTTGTATAAAGGTTGCCCCCCTCTGCTTCTCCTCCTTCCCCCAGCCATTCGGTCCACATGCTTTATGTTTTATTAGTTGAAGGAGGTAGAGGGAGGGAAAGAGAAGTTTAAGGAGAGAAACTGATGGTGCTACACCTTAGAGACAGTGGGTTCTAGTGGTTTTAGTCTCAGATGTCTTGGCTTTGCCTCCTAAGGCTACCAGTAATCAGCCACAGTGTCTTGGGCAAACTGTGCCAGATCCCTGAGCCAAGAAGAGACTTGGACCAGGTGATATCCAAGTTCTCTCCACCCTTTGATCCCGTAACCTACCTGAGCCTCAGTGTCCTCAGCTGCATAAAGGGGAAAGTAGTGTTTGCTTGACCACTCGTCAGACCTCTAATAGAACTAAGGGATAAAATGAGAACATGCACGCTCCCTTTAAAGGTCTTTATTGAAGCATTAATCTTTGTGTCTTCTTCATTTCCCTGAATCACCTTCCCCATCATTTACCTGGCATGGCAGTCATGATAATGAAGCATTTTGAAAAGAGAAAAAAAGTTGAGCAAAAGTACCCCCTCCATACCTGACTGGAGCCTGTGTACTGCTCCACACCTGTAGGCCCCCACCTTCCTTCGGGGCCAGGTTTGCTCCTTGTGCTGAGGCGGTGTTGCCTTTGCCTTTGGTTGTTGCTGCTGTTTGTTTGCTGTTCTTTCTTAGAGCGCTTCTTAGTGAGCGCTTCTTGAGGGAGGCAGGCTTCTGCTTCATTTCTGTCTTTCTTTCTGTACCAGAAACACAGTAGGCACTTAATAAAAGTTTGTTGACTGATTGATCTTTTTGGTCACTTTGCCCTTTTAGCTTTTGTTCACCTTTATGTTTTCAGGGGTCTCACAGCTTGCATTCAGCATCTCCAGGGTGACTGGGAGTGGGTGCTGTCATGAATTGTCAGGCTCACCCTTAGGAGCCAGTGGGATCTTGTATGCAGAGGGCTCTGTAACCAGAAGGGTTCCAAGGAAGGGGATCTTCACTGCTCTCATTGTTCATAAAACTACTTAGTCTCAGGCTTCTTCTCCCTCCTGGTCCAGGGAAGCCTTGGCCCAGCTGAAAAGCCGCTTGTTAGACACAGCACACCGGCAGGTGTAGCCTGACCCTCAAGCCCAGGGCTTCTCCTTCTCACCCAATTTTAAGTGCCAGCTGGTGCTATGGCTGGGTGTGTGACAATCTTTCCAGACTTCTGGGAACCTCTGGGATGGGATGTGCAATGTAGATAAATGTAAGTAAATTCAAGGTAATATGAGGAGGGAGAGAGAGCACTAAGGGGTGGCAGAATCAAGCAATGGTTTGCAAAGAGCTTTGTACCTCAGTTGTTCTAAGAGGTAGAAATGAGGGAAGAGTTGTGCAGAGTCATGGTCACTGGAAATGCTGAACTGGGGCTGACTGGAAGGTGGAGCATGGGAGGGATAACATGGAGGAAGACCGGAAAGGTTGGCAGGTGACAGGTTGAGAAAGGCCTTGAACACTGAGTTGAGTCTGAAGGAATGACTGAAGAAACGTATGTGAAGTGCTTACTTGGTGCCTGGAGTCTTGCCGGGGCAGTCCAGCAAGAGCTGGCCTCTGATTGGATGGAGAGTGAAGAGCAGCCCAGCAGGACTCTGAGGCTTTGGAAGGGCGTGATCAGAATGAGATCCCACGAGATCCCGCCAGAAACAGATATTTGGAGCAGAGGCGTCCTCTGGGCTCTTTTGGGACAAGTTGGGTTTGAGAGACCAGGGTGGCATCCAGCTGGAGAATTCCAAGAAGCAGGAGGTGCAGAACCACGGCTCAGGAGACAGGCTAGGGCTGGTACGTGGACCTGGGAGGCATCATCTGCACAGAGATGATGATTCCACCCATGAGAGACCATCAAAGAGAGAGCCAAGAGGGCTCAGGACAGAGCCTTGGGGCATCCTCGGGGCTGGGGGACAGGAGAATATAAATGATGAGCCAGACAGGTCAGCCTGTCAAGGAAGAGAAAAAGTGACCAGAGTCACCAGACTCAGAGGTGATGGCCAACACCGTCCACAGTCCCCATGAGGTCCACTTGAAAAAGGGCTAGTTAGAGATGTCGCAGCATTCCTCTCTGGGTGGGACTCTGCCTTCCCCCTCATGTCAGTGGCTAGCTGGAGTTCTGGTCAGGTGGTGTTTCGACCTGACCCAGGTTTGGAGGGTCAATTGTGACGAGGCAGGAAATGGCCTTCTTTCCTTTTTCTTCCCAGTCCACAAAGGTCACATAAAATAGAATATTTTGAAGCTCCCAAACTGAAGATTCTTTCCCACCTTATTCATTAACTTTCTGCCAAGCAGGATTTTAGGAGGACATCTTTCTTCTTCTGGTAGTTTTGAAGCTAGCCAGAGTGCGGCCCCCCCCCCCCCCCAGTTTCCTGTATTTTGTGGTCATAATAATGTCAGGCTGCCGGTTGCCAAAACTTGACCCCACCCTCACCCCACCCCCTTTCCATTCTTTTGATGATTTTCTCTAACAGAGTCCTTTTCTTTTTCCCCTTCTAAGATCTCAGGTACAGGAAATTAGATCTCTCTTCCCCTTCCCTCAGTAAAATACCAGCAAAGCCCCTGAGTCTTTCATTAGCAGAGGCTGGGAATGTTCTTGAAGATCCAAAGTACCCTGAGTATTCTGGAAATGGGGATCACAAAAATGGCTCCAAAATTAGTTTTTTTTTTAGTCAAGTAAATGTATTAAATTCTTTGAGGAGTGATTTAAATGATCAGGATTGCAATCAAATGAATTTAAATTAAATCCACCCAGAAGGCTAGTGAGCGATCAAGGCAGATAATCACACTGTAAGGGACAGCTAATTACCATCAGATGCAGAAACAAAGAGACCAGACTCTGCTCTCTCTCCTTCCACCCTCCCTGGCTCCTTCACCCTATACCTGCCACCGTGCTCAGAGGTTCCAGCACATCACTCACTGTCATTTTCTGGACTAGGATTTCTCACTGTGGGGGCCTCATTGACTTCCTGCCTGGCCTTCAGTCTCAGGAACACTGGACACTTCCCACCGACCCAGCTGGACCTGAATTAAACCCCATTTGGTGACATGCTTTGTGGCAGTGCCAGGATATTGGAATCAGCCAACAACCATTTACTAAGGACCAATAAGGTGCTGGCTTTACCTTGTGCATTCGAGATATAGACAATGAATGAAGCAATCCCTATCTGGGAGGATGTGACAATAGAATGGGAGAGATGGGGACATATAGAATTATAGATAGAATAAATGCAATTATAAACAGTCTTAAAATAGAAGGTGGTTTGAGAGGGAGGATACTTGCAGCTGGGAGGGAGGCTGCGTGTAGAAGGTGGCATCTAATCTTCCTCTTGATGTGAGAGAGATTCTGTGAGGTGGTGGTGGGGAGGGAGGGCATGCCAGGCATGGAGGACAGCGGTGCAAAGGCATGGAGGTGGGAGATGGAAGCCTTGGATGTGAGGGTCATTCTCTGATGACATGCCATTGTATCAGTGCCGTGGCTCTGACCTCTGAGGAGTAGCCTGAGCTAAATGAAGAGGGTTTGGAGGAAGAGAAGACAAGCGAAAGGACATTAGTGAGGGGTGTGTTCCACCTGAAACTTTAGGATGCAGATTCAGCGCGGTGCAGCCGCCTTGGGCCAGTGGTGGCTGTGTGCCCAGCACCGAGCTCTCTGCTCTGTGGAAGCTGGGAAAGATGGCCTTGGGAAGATTCTGCTCTGTTCTGGTTGGCCATTTTAGCAAGGGCATGGATGAGCTAGAGAGGGTCCTGAAAGGGCAGTTGGGAAGGGGAGCATCCATAAGGAGAAGTGGAAAGAACTGGACTCGTTTAGCCTGGAGGAGAGAAGACTCAGGAGACACTTGTCAGCCATTGTTCAGAGGTCAGCACCGAGGGTAGTGTAGACTCCATGTCAGGGCCCTGGGGAGTTAACCACCTTGGGAGCTGGTGGGTTTTCCCTCAGGAGAGGTTTTCAGATAGAGACTGGCTGGCTTGTAGTGGGTATAGTGGAGAGCTGGCCAGAGAGAGACCTTGGCACTCCACCCCCTCATTTTATGTGGGAGGAAACTGAGACCCAGACAAAACAATCTGCACAAAAGAGATACAATAGAGAAAGTAAGTATTTTCAGAGGGGAAGCTGGGGAGGAAAGGGATTAAGGTAGACAGCCCATTCTGTACAAAGGTGTGGAGATGGGCTATGGAAAATCTCATCTAGGTCAGGTTGGCTGTGTTGTTGAATGCATGAGGGGAGCAATTGTAATAAGGCTGGAAAAAGAGCCTGAAACCAGACTGTTTTATTTCATTTTAAGTTAAATTAAATTTTATTTTCAGTTCAGAATTCTCTCCCTCCTACCTCTCTTGCCACCCCCTTTGAGAAATGAAGAAACACAAAATCCTTTATTATAAACATGTATAGTCAAGTCAAACAAATTCCTCCATTGGCCGTGTCCAAAAAGAAAACACCCCAGACCAATCATGTCTCAGCCTGCTTGCTGGGCAGATCCGCTTTCTACCTGGCGGCAGGGAGCATGCTTCATTAGGAGTTCTCCGGAATTGTCTTGGTCATGCTTTGCCCATCTGGTTGTCTTTATAGCGTTGCCATGGCATAAATTGTTCTCCTGCTCCCTCTGTCTCAGTTCATGCAAGTCTCCCGGGTTTCTCTGACGCCTTCATCATAGCATTCAGCACATTCACATTCCGTCACACTCACCACAACTTGCTTATCCATCCCTAGGGGACAGTTGCCCTTAGTTCCAATTCTTTGCCACCTTGGGAAGAAGCTGCTGTAAACATTTTTGTGCGTGTGTATCCTTTTCCTCATTCCTTGATCTCTTTGGGGATATAACTGAGTAGCAGTACTTTGGGGTCAAAGGCACAGTTGAATATTTGAGAGCAGAAATCCAAATTGCCCCCTAGTGTCTGACAGCTGCACCAAACAGTGCATCCCATACCTGTTTTCTCACAGTCTCACCAGCATTTGTCATTTTCCTTCTTTGTCAACTTTGCCAACCTGGAAAGTGTGAGGTGCTACCTCAGGGGTTGCCATGTTGACTTCTATAATTATTAAGGAGTTAGAGCATTTTGTCTTATGGCTGTAATCAGTTTGGCTTTCTTCCTCTACAAACTGCCACTTCTTAATCTTTGATTTGTAAATTGGGTAATGGTGGGCCCAGGCTGTTGAATTTCTTCAGTGTCAAGCAGAGGGGTTTGTATTTCATCCTAGAGGCAAGAGGAAACTCTTTGAGCAGGTCAATGGTGTGGTTAGGACTGGCACTTTGGGAGTGTGGGAATGACAGAGACAAAATCGAAATGCAGATCTTCTGATTCCAAATCCAATTTTTAATAAAAGAAACAATTGACAACCATATGAAAAATGCTTCCAATAACTAACAATAAGAGAGATGCTGATTACAAAGGCTCTGAGGTTCTGTCTCCCACCCCTCAGCTTGGCAGAGGTGGTAGGAAGCACAGGTAGTCAACATGGCAGAGGCTCCCCAGTGCACTGATACATTATTGGTGAAGCTGAGGTGGAGCCACTCTGGAAAAGTGGTCTGGAATTCTTTGAGCATAGTCCTCCAATTGCTTATTCTCTTTAGCCCAGGGCAGGGCATGTGCTCCCAGGAGGTCAATGACAAGAAAGGTCACATGTGACCAAAAGCTTTCAAAGCAAACAAAACCAGTGTAGATAGAGTAAGAGAATCTGTTGACTGTGGTGGGGGTGGGGAGGAATAAGTCTTCTCTCTAAAACATAGAAAGAATCAGTGCAGTGAACTAGACTAGACCAAGAGCCAGGTCACCTCCGAAAGCCTCAGCTTCTTCATCTGTGACATGGACATGAACATACCTGTAAACTTATGAAGTAAATTGACCAACACATCTACTAATTATTGACAGAAACATGTTAATGACATGATAAATGAAATTGTCTTTGTTCTCAAGGATCTTACAGTTTAGTAGGAAAGATCAGATAAATAAGTATTACTCCTCCCCACCCCAGAAGTTCAGCCCAAACTGGGGACTTGGGTGGTCCTGAGCATGAAAAACCCTCTGGAAATTCTGCTATCAGAGCTGAGTTTCCAAAGGACTTTCTCCATCCACTTAGAAGAGGCTGGAGATCTCAGGACCAGGGGCATGCTGGACCTCACATTGCCCAGGGCTGCACAGGGTAGACTTGGGCAGTGGGGATGAGAGCACACCTGACCAGAGCCAGCCACTCAGGGAAGGGCTGCCTTGGGTGCTTAGACAGCATCCTCCCTCCTGAGCTATTCCTGGAGCGGCCCCAGCTCCTTCGAAGCACTAGGGGACCGGCTGGGGTGTTACACAATCCTCACACTCCCCTCTGGCACCTGCTGCCTGCGCCCACAGAGCAGCACCCCACCCCCCGCCGCCACTGCCACGGGGGCAGGCACAGAATGTGTCTAAGTGGCTGCTTTCCCGGCTGTGTTCTACGAGAAGGTCAGTGGGCTAGAGCAGCAAATGCCATTCCTTCAGGAGTCACACAGATAAAGTTCTCTGGAAGATTATTAATAGAGAAGTATTTTGGGGGAAGTCACAAAGAGGCAGATTTAGGCTTGATGTCAGGAAGAGAAGGACAGCCTCTATGACAAGGCTGAGGGATGGCAGGTGGCCAGATGTGCTGCTCCACCCATACCCTAGGAACGTCTGGAGAAAGTGAAGACACCTTCATTGGGGGTGGGGGGCGGTCAAGGGTTATTTCCTCCCCCCAGGAAAGTTGGAAACCACTGATGCAGTCACATAGGTTGGGTGGGGGTGGGGTGGTCCAATCAGCATCACTCGGGAAAAACAACCATGACCAACAATCCCAAACCAAAGAGATCATAGATTCCTTGGACTGTATAAGTCAGAAAACACTTCCTCAAATGAGAGCTCTCCCTAGCTGACTTGGGCAGCCTTAATAGGTAGTGAGCTCCCCTTCACTGGAGGGCTCCAAGCAGAGTGTGGGTGGGGCAGGTAGTGAGCTCCCCTTCACTGGAGGGCTCCAAGCAGAGTGTGGGTGGGGCAGGTAGTGAGCTCCCTTTCACTGGAGGGCTCCAAGCAGAGTCTGGGGGGAGGTAGCGAGCTCCCCTTCACTGGAGGGCTCCAAGCAGAGTGTGGAGGGGCATGGTACTTTTGGTTAGAAAGGGGTCGCCTAGGTGGCTTATGCTGCCCCTCCACGCTATGAGATTTTGTGATGCCGAGAAATAAAAAATGTTGGTTTTTCTGGGCAGGGCTTAGTAAATTAAACTATTGTAACGGATCAGCCATCTCGTCCGAGCTCCGCCTCCTTTACCCTTTCTCTAAGGATTAGAATCAGGAGCAATCTCTGAACTTCGTGGGTCTCATTCACGAGGTTAGGAGAGGGCCCGACGCTGTTGAGGGCTGCAGATTTGGGGCGAAGGGGCAAGTGTTTAGGAAGTGCTTCCCGAGTCTTTACAGACACTCTCCCCCTTTGCTCCTTGAATGACAGGTTGGCAGATGCCAGGGCTCGGAGGGGACTTCTTTGTACCGTACAGGTGTTGCCTCGAGCCATACTACCCCATGTCCCTTCTCAGTTCCATTTTTGTTATTTATTAAATACTCATTGTATGCAAGGCTCACTGTCGCCCCATCCTTCCTCTCCTAACAAAAGGAAATCAGATACCTCAGGTTATTATAGTTCTGTGCAAATTAAAAGTTAATAGGCTCTGAATGTGAGCCTGAGTGAAGGACCCCTGCTTTTTACTGCCTGAGCTTTGTGACATCTATTAAGATTGCTGGAGGTAACTACCTCCCCCCCATCCCACACTGCTTGGAGCCCTCCAGTGAAGGAGAGCTCACTACCTCCCCCCACCCCCAGACTGCTTGGAGCCCTCCAGTGAAGGGGAGCTCACTACCTCCCCCCTCAGACTCTGCTTGGAGCCCTCCAGTGAAGGGGAGGCTTTCTTCTGCTTGCTTGGTTGTATTACAGAGAACCGAAGCTGGCACATAACTGGTTTTCATCTAGCAAAGTGCCGGGGTGAAGTACTCAACCTGTTTTCTTCTCTCTCTCTGTCACCTTTTTTGTCCTGAGCTTCAAGGAGGAGAAGCCACAGAATATCTCAATGTGTGTGACCTCAGGGGTTTATGACTTGGCATAGCTGTCCTGGTTGGGGCCCTGGATTGAGGGCTGGGACCGGAGTCAGGAAGATTGCCTTTAAATCTGGCCTCTGGCCCTTGCTAGCTGTGAGACCTGTTTGCCTCAGCTTTCCCAACTGTAAAATGGAAATAACCCAAGCCTCTTCTTCCCAGGGCTGTTATGAGGATCCAGTGAGATGTTTGTAAAGTGACATAGAAATGGTAGCTCTTTTCGTCAGCTTTATTTTGTGTGAATCAGTGGGAGATCCCTAGACACTCCTTAGACTGTTTAGAGAAATTCTCATGGAGTGGTGGGGAGAAGTGGAGGGAGGCAGGGAAGCCAGTGCCCTCCTGGTTTGGAGGGGAAAGTACATGTGCTAGGCTTCTATAATGGAAGAGAATCATCTGAGGGAATTCGTGGAGATGCAGAAAAACATCCAATTAGGACTGAATGAGAGCAGAGGGAGCAGGAACATTGGGGAACAGGTTGCTCCCATCTCCTGGTTAATTTCTCACCATCCTATCTGGGGATAACAGTTAATCGATTAGGGCATGGACCACACAGTAGCTTGACTTGTATGAAATGACATTAGCAAAGGAAAAATGACTAAGCAAAACTGAGTCAGAGATAGTTGATTGGAGCTTTAGCTGATGAGATATTCATTTGCAGTAAAATCATCTTTGCGGCCCTGACTTTTCAAACCTTTGCCTTGAAAGGGCTAAGCCTGGTTCCGGTAGATACAAAGCGGTCACGGTTTGTTTTGTGCATGGTTGGGAGCATTTCTGTTTAAACACCATGCCCTGCTCACTGCTGACTTCCCAGTATGACTGAGGGGGTGATGCTCTTCTGAAAGGAAGATTTGAGGTTCACTTAGACTGCTCTCCCTCTCTCAGGACTTATCTTCATCCAAATGAAGTGGAGACGTCAATGTTGGCCCTAAGAGCAGCCACCCTCTCCCCTTACAAGCACTCTTGGTCAGATGATGGCATGGCATGGCTCTAGAGACCCGGGAGGCCTTGCTCCCGATGCTGGTGGTGTGTCTAAGACCTGCTGCACGGCTGTCCTGGCTGGCGCTTCAGAAGAGATGACCAGCCGCCTTTCCTTTTTGGCATCACTTCCATTGCCCATGAGCTCCCGGCAGGTGCTGGTTGTGACCCCTGACCCTGATTGAGTTCCTTCTGTAGATGGAGCTTGTAATTCCTGGCACAAAGTAAGAATTTAACAGTTACTTGGAGGATTGCCAATCGATTTCTGTGTGTTATCTCATTTGATTCTCATCACGACCCTGGGAGGTAAGTGTTATTACAGCCCCTACTTTACAGTTGGGGAAACTGAGGCAGACAGACGATAAATGGCTTATGAAGGGTCACATGGCTAGTAAGTATCTGAGGCGGGATTTGAATGGAGCTCTTCTTCACTTGGGGCAGGTAGGTGGTACAGTGGGTAAAGCACCAAGCCCAGATTCAGGAAGACCTGAGTTCAAATCCAGCCTCAAACACTAGCTGTGTGACCCTGGGCAAATCACTTTACCCTGTTTGACTCAGTTTCCTTGTCTGTAACATGAACTGGAGAAAGAAATGGCAAACCACTCCAGGATCTTTCCCAAATGGGGCCACGTGGGTCAGACACACCTGAAATGGCTGAGCAAGAACAACGCACCTGGCTCTGGGCCCAATGTGTCCGTCTCGCTGCCCAGACACTACACTCTGACAGAAGAAATCGAAGCACTTCACGAGGATGAGAGGTGGTCTTGGGCTTGGGTGTACAGGGAGCTGGGGAGGTGGGCTTGGCCTGTAAGGGATGGAATCCCAGCTCCCTGGGAGTCCCCACAAGCACTACCTGAGGACATCATTCCACTCATCCAACCCCGCAGCCCATGTCAGGAGGGACATTGGGGAGCAGAGTAAGACAAAGCTTCCTTGCTGTTCCAAAGTGGGCTCAGATGCCTTGGGGGGCAGTGAGTGTTCCCTCCCTGGAGGTCTTCAAAGGGAGGCCCCTTCTCAAGTGTGCTATAGCAGGGGAATCTTGGACTAACTGATGGTCTCTGGGTCCCTTCTAGCTCTGAGAATCTGGCATTACCTGTCTGCCATTTTAAACTGTACTGCTATGACGCCTTCATACAAATAACGACCCCCTGCCAGGCTTTCTCTCCCCTTTCTGAGAGTCTCCAAATAGCCTGATCAGGCCAGAGGATTTTATAGGCAGCTCAAAGGAAGTCTGAACCAATGTCACAGGATCCCTTGGACATTCCCAGACACTTGCTGGCCTATGGTCTGAGGCCTTTCTTCTCTTTCTTTCTTTGAGAATCAGCACATTTGCCTCCTCTGCTTCTTCGCAATGGTGGCCCATTAGTCACTTCCATGAGCTCTTTCAGCCCCTGAGAATGTGGTTCCCCTGGGGAAGGGGGATTCGAATCCAGGGCAGGCCCTGGACCTCCTGCATGAAGACCAGGAACACCAGCTTCTTTGCCTTCTCCCCTCACTCTCAGCCAGAAGCTGTGTGGGCAGCCCAGAGGAGAGGGGCATCACCGGCTTTGTCCCTTCCCATGAGAGGGAGGAGCAGCCCCCAGGGCTGAGGCCCATCCCCTGCACCGTGGTGCCCTCCTCCAGCCTGCAGCCTCAGTTTCTCTAGCATGTCATCTTCCTCAATAGGGCAGGAGCCCCAGAGAGCCAGGGCTGTTTCAGATGCTCTGTCTTTATCTCCACCGCTGACTTAGTGAAGCCCTGAGGACACAGCAAGCGCTCAATAAATGCATTTAGTGCAGTCGCCCATTCTCCGGTGCTGTTGAGGGGTTGGCGTCTCCTCATAGCCACAGCGCACTCTATGACAAATCAATGTGCGTTCCAATTCATCAAGAATGCACAAAGTGCCTACTATGTGTCATGCACTGGAGATAGAAGACAGAAATGAAACCATCCCTATCCTCAAGGAGCCTGCATCCTAATGGGAGAAAAGCAACACAGAAAAAAGCAAAAACAAGATTTATGGAAGCCAGCCTAATGGTTTTGATTGGGACTAAGGAAGAGAGGACCAAGAAAAGCCTCATGGAAGAGCTGGCACTTAGGCAGGGTCAGGGAGAGGAGGAGAGGGGGAGAGAGAGAAAGACAGAGAGAGACAGAGAGACAGAAAGAGAGAGACAGAGACAGAGATACACACAGAGGGAGACAGAGACAGAGAGACAGAGAGACAGAGAGAGGGACAGAGACAGAGAGAGAGAGAGAGAGACAGAGACAGAGACAGAGAGACAGAGAGACAGAGAGACAGAGAGACAGAGAGAGAGAGACACAGAGAGAGAGACAGAGAGAGAGAGAGAGAGAGCATACTCCTGGTATTATGGTAAGCAGCCTGTATGGAGGAGGATAGAAATGGAATGTTGTTGATGGGGATCAGGGAGGGGCCTGGTTGGCTGGTTGGGTGCATAAGAAGGAATAGTGAACATTTGTTCTAAAAGAGGAGATTGGAGCAATATCATGAAAGGCTTAAAATGACCCCCCAAAAGTCTATCTTTGATCTCAAAGGCAGGGAGTAGGGAGCCAGTGAGTGCTATGGTCAGCTTTGAGCTTTGGCAGTATTGATGGAGAAACTGTTAAGGATAGACCCAAGGGGGGGTGAGACTTGAGGCAGGGAGAAGAGGGGCCAAGGCCAATAAAGGCTGATGGCTGTCCGAGTGGAGGGATGTGCATGAGTGTGAGAGAGGTCATAGGGGTCGGATCCCTCAGGTGTGGCCACTGATGGGGGAAGGAGAGAGGAGATCAGAGGATGCATTACTCTGAGGCTCAGATGCTGAGGGACTGTAAGGAGGATGGTGGTGTCCAAGACAGAAATTAGGTAGATTAGAAAGGAGGTAAATTTGGGGCAGACAATGAGAAGCAATGTTTTAGGGATGTAGATTTGGGGAGCCGTTCAATGGGCAGTGCAGGAGAGGCTGCAGCTCAGGAGAGAGAGGAGGTCTGGATGTACACACCTGAGCATTGTCTACCCAGACATGGTAATTGAACATCTTGGTACTGGTGAGACCATAAGGGAGAGAGGGCACAGAGAGAAGAGATGGTGATGGGGACTGAGCCCTGGCATATCCCCTGGTCAGGCTGTGGGACCATGGGACTGGAAGGGAGCATGGGGTAGCACCAGCAGCCCTGGGCAGGCTTCCCCAGTCAGGAGATAGAGATAAGAAAGTGGAGTCCATTCTGCCTGGCAGAGGCCAGCCCCTTGTGCCTGGTGAAAGTCAGCAGTGGGAGCTGTAGGCTCTGATGGAGAAGAGTCAGCTCCCAAGACCTCCCTGAGGCATCCAGGTTAGTCATCGTCATCCGTGCCCAGACGGTTGCCGAGAAGTTGTGAGTAGCTACAGGAAGTCAACAGGACAGAGAAGAGCTCGGTCTTGTTTGGTTTATCAAGTGAAGCGGCGGTGTGGGAAGTCCCTCCACTGACGCTGATTTCAAGTACTCTGTGACGGTAAATCGCTTCTGGCTCTCGTCTTGGGCCCCACCTCCCAATTCTGTGCCTTTGCATGGGCAGCCCCTCATACCTGGCACCCCCTTCCTCTTCTCTCCTGCTCCTCAGAATCCTGAACTTCCTTTAAGCCTGGGATCATGGCCCAGCACCAGTCCTTTCCTGATCTGCTCTCTTCTCTTTCCCCTCAGGCTTCTGTGCGTGTGTGTGTGCATTCTTGCACATATGCTTATACACACATATAAAGGATTTGTATATTCACACATGTGTCTATAGATAAGTAGGCGGACAGTGTGTTTGCGTGTTGTATACTTCCAGGAGATCAGAAGCTTCTGGAGGGCAGGGCTGTTTTTCAGTGTTCTCTAAGTCTCCCCAGGGCCTCACATAGATCTCAGAACCCCGAGAGTGTTTACAAATTGCTCGTTGGATTGTTGGACCAGAAGTGCTGGTGTCTGGGGGAGAGGGGGGTCTACTCGACACGAATTTCGGGCGAAGACTTGGCTTAGTGTCAGATGCTGCCGATGAGTCAGGGAGGCTGAAGTGTGAGAAAAGCTCATTGGACTTCACAACTAGGATTGTAAAGAGAGATTGTAGAATGGTTTTGTCTTGTCATGAGGTGGGAAACCAGGTGACAAGGAGTTGAAAACTGAGTTTCAGGTAAGGAAGTGGAGGGTTTTCTGGATTTTCTAGTTTGGTTGTGAAAGTGAGGAGAGAAGGGCATATTAGTTTGAGGGGATGACAGGGTCAAGAGAAGGTTTTTGAAGGATGGGGAGATCCAGGCATGTTTGTAGGTATCAGAGAAGGAACCAATGGCTAAGTGAAAGTGGCTGATTGATGGGGCAAGCTTTGGGAGATCAGATGGTCAGTTAATGTCCATTTATTGTGCCTTTATTAGTAACCATTAATTGTGTAATTATCAACACAATTCTGATCTTGTGTAATTTGTTATTATATAATTATATTGAATTTATTATATAATGAAGTCCATTGATTCTACCAGTCAATTTCCTAACAACCATTTATTATGTGCCAAACACCGTGCTGACCACCAGGAACACAAAGGAAGTCATAAGGCATCCCCTGCACTCGAGGAACTCACAGTCTGATGAGGGAGACAAGGTGCAAAAAACTACATAGAAATAGGACACATACAGTGTACATGGGAAATGACCAGAGGAAGCCGATGGGGTCAAGGAGGCCAGGAAAGCCTTCTTTTAGGAGGCATGATTTCATCTGAGACTTGAAGGAAGCCATGCAAAGAGATGAGGAGACATGGGAGAAACTAGGACCCCAGACTGTATGGGGTGAGGCCGGTGAGAAAGGTGGAGGGTGGGAAGTTACTGAAACACGGATCAGAGATTTCATACTTTATCAGTGTCAGGGAACCACTGCAATGTGTGTATGTGCTTGTGTGTGTATGTGTGTGCTTGTGTGTGTGTGTGTGTTTTACATGGTCAGGCAGCTGTATAAAGAATGGACTGGAGTAGGGAGGGGCCTGAGGCAGGTAGCCCTCCTGTAGCCATTGCAGCGGCCCAGGTCGGAGGTGGTGAGGGTCTGCACCGGTCTGGGGGCATGCTGAAGAGATGTTAATAAAGGTATAACTGAGAGAGTGAGGATGACCCCGGTGACGGGGAGAGGGTAGCAGCCTCCATAGTAATGGGATGGGTTTTAGGGAAAGATCATGAGCTCAGTTTGGGATATGTCGAGTTTGAGATGCCTGAGAGGCAGCTGGAGATGTGAGGCTGGAGGTCCAGGACTGGAGATGAGAGGGACAGAAGGGATAAGGGGGGGGGGCTTCATGCTTGCTAAGGACAGGGGTCACCACTATTACTAATCAGGCTTGAGGTCCACAGAGAAGTGACTTGTCCAATGTCACAGAGGTCAAATAGTGGCAGGACTGGGATTTGGACCCAGGCCGTGTGACTCCTAATCTCCGTGGTCTTTCCATCTGTGTTCTCTCAATCTGGCCAGATGGAGAAGGGAACACACCCAGAAATCCTAGGAGAGAACATCTATCATTTGTGGGTCACCACTTTGTCATCACATTGTTGGAATCCTGGAGCTGTCTTCTGTCCTGACTGAGCCCTGCATCCTGGGGCTACCCAGCTCAGGTCCTGGGTGACCCAGCAGGGCTCTCCCTGCTCACGGGGAACGACAGGGAGACACAGACCCTGAGTGTCCTTGGGGGACTTACCACGGGAGTGGGGGCTGAAGAGCCGAGGGCTGCAAAGCTCAGGAACATCCAAAGCAGTTCTGGAATTTGTCAAACATGAACATTTCTTGCAAAACAAACAACTCTGTGACTTATTAAAGTTTAAACATTGGATTTTTCAACAAAAAGTATATGCAAATGTCTTTTGCAAAAAGCAGTGAAATAAAGCCATACTCTTGCTGTGAACCAGGGTTTAAAATAGCAATGTGCCTCTCCTATGATAAATGGCTTCTATTTATCCCACTTGAGAGTGTGAGTCTCTTCTGCTTGAACAATGCTCCCCCTCCCCCCAGCAGAGGATCCTGGGCTGAGAGCTTATTCCCAGGCAGGAGGCTGGTGGACACTTACCACCCACTTTGTTTCTGTCTGCAAGCAATAGCTGTGAAAGCCCTTGTCCTAGACAACACCCCCCCCCCCCCCGCCCATGTGGCACGGGAGGGCGCCAGGAGGCATCTTTTGTTGTAGCATTAGAGACCAAAGACTGGCCAGCTCTAGAAGCCTGAGAACTTCGGTGAGTCCTGGTTCCAACATTTCCCAGACTCCCCAGGTGGGAAGGTGACTTGAAGGCATCCTGGCCAGCCAAAGACCGTCTTTACCAAACACCTGGTGAGTGGCCACATCCCTTTGGATCCCTCTGATGACTGGGACCTCACTCATTCCCTTTGCCCCTGGGAAAGTCTGTCTTGCATTGGTTTGAAATCTTGACCTCTGAAGCTTCCTCCGTGGCTCCCACTTTGGCTTGTGGAACAGTGCCAGCCCTTCAACCACTCCCCATGTAGAGTGAGCTACTGGCTTCATTCTTCTGGATGCCCTTCAGCTTATCAATGTCCTTCTCAAACCTTGGTGCCTAAAATGAATGCAGCACTCCAGGGGAGGTCCTACCAGGGCAGGGCACAGAGGGACTCTCACCTGCCTTTTCTGGAACACTATTCTCCTACTGAAGCCAAAGATGACATTAGCCTGCTTTTACTAGTTATTGCCTGGGGGTTGAATCACTTAACACTGACCCCCATCCTGCTTGTCCCCTTCCCCCTTCCCCCTCTCCCCCACACAAGTCCCACCCCTCACCCAGTTTCCTCTTCTATGAAAAGGGGATGATCATCCTTTTGCCCCTTGTTTTACTAGTCGTGAATCACACAAGAATTACACAAAATTCTTCCTTTATTGGGTAACTGAGACCATTAACAGATCCTAAAGGGGCCATCCAAGAAAAATGCCCAGCTCCCAGAGGCCAGAAGCAGCTGGCTGTCTGCTTGCCAGGAGCATATGCTAGCATTGCAGGTGAGGGGCAATGCTCTCCCTGCTGCCCAGAGCCAGGACATCTGGGCACGTGCTTGGTGTTCCCCTGGTTGGCTCTGTGGGTCCCTTATCTCCCAGGCGTTGGTCTGCTCAGTGTTGGACCAATCCCTTCGTCCAGGCCTCTCATGACCGCTTCTTTTTAATCTTATTTTTATTGGGGCTTAAAAAATGTCGTGTGCATTTCCAAACATATGCTTTTCCTCCTCACCTACCTAGTAGTTCATCCCTGGCGACAAATATAAGAGAAAAAATATATCATAGTTTCTTCCTCCAAACTCTTTCTCTTCCTTCAAGGCTCTGTCAGGGACCTCCTCTTCCATGAAGCCTTACCTTATACCAGCGCTGGTGAGCCTGCAGCCTTCAGGCCACATGTAGCCCAAATCCTTTTATGAAGGGGATTTGTTCTGTGAAGCTTGGATTCTGTCAAAGGGCTGCACTTGAGGACCTAGAGGGCCACATGTGGCCTCCAGGCTGCAGGTTCCCCAGCCCTGCCTTCGCCTACTCCTTCCTCCAGCTGAAAGTGCTCTTTCCTGCAGATTCCACTTGACCCTGGCATCTGAATCTCTGTTTTCTGCACACACACACAAACTCCCTGGCCTGCCTTACCTTATGCCTTACCTCAGATACACTCATGCTGAAGTCATTCCTCTGGTAGCCTGTATGCTCCTTGAGGGCAGGGCCGGTGCCATTCTTCACGACTGTCCCTAGTACGTAAGGACAATGTCTTGCCCAAAGAATATGCTCCACTGATTGTCTGAAATTCATCCCTCCATTGTCTGAGAAAGATGACATTGATTTCGGGCCCCACCTTGTTCCCAAAGATGGAATCTCAATGCCAGGAATTGGTTCATTCTTCCTCTTTGCATGCCCAGTGCTGAACCCAGGGCCTGGGGCAGTGGGTGCCCCAAATGCTTCTGATTGATCGATGCCTGGCTCTTGGGCCTAATGAAGAGGGACTGGAGCTGCTGCCCCTGACTGCTGCATCAAGGGACAATGGATAATAATTAATAAACACTATGTGCCAGGCAAGGGGGCAGTAAAGGGGCCCCTTTAATCTTGGCAACATCTTTAAACCTGGTCATTTTCAACCTTATGAATTTCCTGTAAGATGACAAAAAGTTAAGTAGGCTTGTGGCCAGGACCCAGGCTCTTTGTGATCACAGTGGTCTTCTAGAAATGCATCCGGCCGTGTGCCCCCGGAGGTGCTGAGCTTCCACACGGGGACAGCATAGAGATACCATTTCATTCTATCCTGATCCTACTGCCCACCTTGCCTTGCTTCATTACCTGAGCCTCAGGTGCTTTGGCAGTAAATTGCCTCAGTGGGGGGTGCACCATTAATTCAGAGGTGCTTTCTGGTAGAGGTCAATCAATGATTGTTTAAAGAATAACAGACCTTCCTTAGGAGTTGAGTTAGAGTGCATGCACACTGGTCTGTGCAGTTAAGAAAGCTGTGATGGCTACTGGGGGCAGGGCTCCTTTCAAAGACAAAGAAGGGCCTGATAATATTAGAATCAATGCTAGTGAAAGAACATGCTTGTTAAGCTTTTGGTGCCATGGAGAGGTGCTATATGTTTATTGTTGGTACTTTGGGTAAAGCGTTGGGACCTGAGGGAAGGGGGAGGTAGGTCTAACAGCGGTGGGGAACCTTCTGTGAAGTTTGGACTCAGTCAAAGGGCCATACCTGAGGACCTAGAGGCCGCACGTGGCCTCAGGAATGCAGGTTTCCCATCCCTGGTCTAGAACCAGCTGGATGGAGGAATCTCTGATACAGTTGCCATTATGGTATTTCTGCTATCCTGCCTAACAGCCATGGATGCTCAGAATAAGGAGAAAGGGACTGACTTAGAGGAATGGAGTGAGGGGAGGGGATCCAGATGTGGGGCATCGATACACTTTCAGGTAAGGTCACTGAATTTACTTAAATGTTTTGCTTTAAGTTATGGAGACCTCCCATGGCATGGCATCATCTGGATAAAAATCACAGACCACATCAATAAAGCTTCCTAAAAATCACTCATTGCAATATGGAGCCTTGCTATTCACAGAATCAGCCCAACTCACCCATCTCACACACTCAGATCACGTCATGATCCCACTGAAGGGAAGCTCCAAGCTCACACATCTCCTGACTCTCCCACAGAGAGGCGAGGTTGAAGGGGTCTGCACATTCCTCTTCCTTCTTGCCACAAAGACTACCAGGAGTAAAGGAGGTTTAGAATCTCTGTTTTCAAACCAAGCTTCTCCTGATTCCTCTGAGCCACCTCCTCCCAGCTGTGGCTGCTGGTGTAGGGCCACCCTCTCCCTCCCCAAATGAGCTATGGTGTATAGCTCTCCCTCCCTCCCTCCCTCTCTCTCTCTCTCTCTCTCTCTCTCTCTCTTTCTCTCCCTCTCCCTCTCTGTTCTCTCTCTCTTCTTTCTCTGCCTCTTCTCTCTTTCTCTCTGTCTGTCTCTCTCTGCACATGCTGTCTATCTCCCCAACTAGATCATAAGTTCCTTGTGAGCAGGACCTTTTCATTTTGTCTTGGCATCCTAAGCACATAGCATACTTCCTGGTACATCATGAGCCAGTGATAAATGTTTGCCTATTGATTGGTTGATTGTGAAGTCTTGGGCAAAAAGTGGAAGCCCTTAGGAGAACAGGGGGCACATACCTTCTGAATGCTGGTCAAAGGCAAGTTCTTCAGAGAAGGAAAGGTTGGAGGAGTCAAGGATATCTGGGAGCAGGGCTGGGGTTTTTGGATCATTCCTTAAATGGCAGAATTCAAGGCTCCTCACCAAGGGCCCGGCATCACCAACTGCCTTGATCAAACTGGACCTCCTCCCCTGCTTCACCTCCCAAGTTCTGTTTCTTTGAGGGCACCAACACTGTTCCCTCAGAGAGGAAGCATGAATCCAGGGTTTCTTGGCTTTATGGCCAGCTGTCTATCCACTAGAGCACACTGCCTCTCATGCCTTGCACATAGTAGGTGATTGATAAATGTTGGTTGAACAGAACTTTGTGGTTTCTCTTCTCTTTACCATATTGGCCAGTCTGCTCTGGACATGCTCCTTGCCCACAGCCTTCTTAAAAGGCAGTGCCTGGTGCCCAACACAGTTTTCCAGACACAGTCTAGCCAGGGTGGAGTATCCCAGGACTCTCACCTGTCTCAGTCTAGCTAATTTGGCTCTCTCTTGTTCCAGACTAAGAATTCATCAGGTTTTTTGGTTTTCTTTTTGTTGTTGCCTTGGGATACCATTGACGCCTTGACCTCACCCCACCAAAATCCCAGGTCCTTCTTCTCCTTCTCCCATAGTCTGATCACACCTTCTCCATCCAGTACCCTTGAAGTTGTTGTTTTAACCCAGATTTTAGACTTTACATTTCTCTGTACTAAATTACATCATATTAAACCCGATTTACTCTTTCAGCCTGCTCAGATCTTCTTTGCTGTACAAAGGGTCAGTGCTCCCTTCTCTTATGTCTTTCAGAAATGTGATAAGTGGGCCATCTATACTTTTATCAAGGTCATTAAAGGTATCTATGTGGAGCCAAGCAGAGGCTCCAGATTGATATAGAGACTTTACTGGTCATTATCACCATAATCAGCATTTAAAAAACAAAGCTTTAATGTTACAAAGCAATGTCCATATCTTATCTCATTTAATCCTCACAAAAACTCATGATGTTATTATCTTCGTTTTACAGTTGAGGAAACTGAGGCAGAGAGAAGTTAAGGGCCTTGCCCAGGGCCACACAGCTAGTAAGTATCTGAGGCTGATTTGAACTCAGGTCTTCCTCACTCATGGTCCAGTGCTCTGTGTACTTTAGTGCCCTTTCCTTTAATGACCACACTTTGTGTCCAGACATTCGGACCCTTGCAGATGCATCTGACTGTACCAGCTTCTAGCCCACTGTAATGTAATGCCAAGGAAAGGCAACTTCTCAAGGTTCAGAATACCAGCATAGGTGCTCTCCATTTTATTCAGTAACAAACCCAGAACAGAGAAGATCAAAACATGACATCATTCAAAATACAGCATTTACTAAGTGTGATTAAATAATCTCCAAGTACTACCCCACCCCAGGACCTTCCAATCATTCAATCAATTACAAAGTCCCTGTTCTAAATACTACTCCACCCCTAGGCTATACCTTCATTTAGTTCACCACAAAGCCCCTCTTCTCAAATGGAGATTAGTTTCCAAACATAAGTAAACTACATTCATTTGTTCAACCACAGAACACAAAAAGGTCAAAAGTTCCCCACCCCTGGATCACAATTGAATCTACCCCAGAGTTACATCAAGTTTAAACACAGCACTTAATACCCAAATGGAGGTCTTTTCTTCATCTTGACACAAGGCAAGTTCTCAGCAATCTTAGTTCCTGGGGAGACAAGGCTCAGCAAGGCCACAAGATACATTGCCAGTCCCTTCATCAATTCATCCTCTGTCTGTAGAACAGTCCTAGAACTCCTGAACACATTAGCAAAGCCCTCTCCCAGGATTTCTGTAAACATACAACAAGAAAATCCTTCTTCAGGGCTTCTGAACCAACAGAAAGGCTCCCAGACCCCTGCAACAACAGCACTGTCCTTCACCAGTGGACAGTATTCACTCTGTCTGCAGGACAGTCTCCAGACCCCTGCAACAACAGCACTGTCCCTCACCAGTGGACAGTTTTCACTCTGTCTGCAGGACAGTCTCCAGACCCCTGCAATAACAGTACTGTCCCTCACCAGTGGACAGTATTCACTCTCTGTCTGCAGGACAGTCTCAGGGCTTCTTAGCGAACAGCCAGGTTCCAGGACTTCTTCAACAAAAGGACAGTCTTTCACCAGTGGACAAATCTGGAAAAACAACATCAAAACAGGCAGACAAAGTACCAGCAAAACAGCCATGTCTCCTCAGTCCTTGGCAGCTCAGGGGGCAGGTCTCAAAAGTCCAGGGCAATTCAAAGCGGCCACCAGCAATTCTCTTAGTCTCTCTCTCTCTCCACGAGGTGCTGCTTCCAAAAAGATCTTCCGCCTCTCTCTAGTGTCTCTCCAAATCTACATCACCAGCTCCTCCCAGTTCAGGACTTTCTTTTCACATCAACAAGCCCATCCCACAGGTGGGATTAACAAGCTCTGGGTTTTAACACAATCAATTTGAAAACCAAGCCAATACAGGGGAATCTTTAATTGCCATTACTATCACACCCACCCTCTCTGGCTGGTGAAATGTCTCCAGTGGTTCTGGAGGTAGTCTCCCTGAGTCTGAGCTGGGAGAATGTGGGGCAGAGGTCTGGCAGGATGGGGCTGGCTCTTCCATGCACAGGAGTCTACTGGAGGTCAGAGTGCTTTCTTGGAAACATTCTCCTGAGGCCCTGATAGCCAGGCCGATTCTGCAGCTCTCTGGCATCCCTGAGGAGGCCAGTGGGCTCAATTGTATGCTCCCATTCTGAGAACAGACAAGAGTCAGGAACCATCTGTTAAGAGCTCACTGTGTCCCAGGCTTTGTCACACTGGCAAATCGCCCTCCTTGGGAATAATGATAATTCACTTGAGAGTGGCCTTTGGAAGGTCCCCAGCTTTGTGATGGAGCTGTCCAGTGCCTTCCAGTAGCCAGTTTTGCGAGGCTGGATTGTGGGGCCCTTCTCTGAATTCCTTGCGTCCAGCCCCAGAGCAGGCAGGAAGGGCCCATCCGTCAGTGGTGGTGTCTGCTGTCTCTGGGAGCAGATCTAGCTGGGGAAGGCGGGCTGCATGTGGATGTTTTGGGGGGGGTGGCGGGAGGAGGAGGTGGGGCTATTTTTATTCCCCATAGACAATGACTAATCTCTCTGCTCCTGAAGCAAGCAGAGAATCAGTGAGGAGATGGGCCACTGGAGGTAACAGAAGAGGTTGAATTGACTCCCGACTGTGGTCAGGTGGTCCTTTGTGGAAGAGGATGTGGGCTCCGAAGGAGAGAACGCGGCCCCCTAGAGCCAAGGGCCTGGGTTTCAATCCCACCTCAGACATGTCTTAGTCTTTCCCCATTAGATTGGGAGCTCCTTGAGGGCAGGGACTCTATTTGCTGTTCTTTATATCCCCAGTGCTTAGCCTGGTACACAGTAGGAGCTCAATAAACGCCTATTGCTTGACTAACAAACTTTTATGTATACAACCCTGGGCAAGTCACTTCTTTCCGAGCATCAGTTTCCTCATTTGAGAAATGAGTACACGTGGGTGGGATGGAGTCGAAAGGAGGTGACCTGCCCGAGGGCTCGTTACCTTTCTACCCAAACACGCTTGGTGTCATTGTCACCCGTGTGACTGTGGGAGAGCCATTCTCCTTTTCTGGGCCTCATGAGTGAGATGGTTGGAGGAGGTGACTGATTTCAGATGACCACAGCACTCTGAGCCAAATTCCCCCATCAGAGCAATGGTACCAAGATTCTCATTCATCTCCATGGCTAGAATTGTCCCAGGCAACATAAGCTGAGTCTTTCAGTGGGTGAGAAGAGGAACTTACAAAGGAACGTGCGTGGAGGCTCCCCCAGGTCCCTGCCCAGGCCTCACTCTCTGCCCTGGACGCAGGCAGTCAGATCTTGGCCCAGAGCCCGGATGTCCCTTACCTGGTTCCTAGCCCCTGCCAGGCCTCCCCCACTTCCCCCACTTCCAGGTGGTCCGGAGACACTGTCAGCAGGCACGGTTTGAGGGAAACCCCCCATGCTCAGAAGATGCTCTCGCGGCCAGCTCAGCCTAGCACCACTTGGAAAGGAGCAAGTGGCCAGCCTCCTCCCGGGCTCCACCTGCCCCCCCCCCCCCCTTCCCCCCCCCCACACCCCCCCCCCCCCCCGAGGAGGAGACGCCCGCGGCCCCCCCCCCCCCCCCCCCCCCCGACCAACCCTGCATCTGGCGACACCCAATACCTGCCTACTGAGAAGCCTGAGCCCCCCGCCTATTCAGCCACCCCCGTCCGGCAGGCAGGCTATCTTTAGACGCCTGTGTCTGCGGGTTGCCTGTGGAGATGAATGAAGGCAGACTTCTAATTTTTCCTTGTCAGGTGGCTGTCAGAAGCTGGTTCCAAAGGCACGGGGCAGTGTGGTGAGAGGCTCGTTTTCAGGACACAGGGTTTATTTTCCGTTTCCCCTCCGGGATCTCGCTTTACCTGTTTCCCACCAGCAGAGAACAGAGAGTGAAAAGACGCTTTTCACAGGCCAGTCAAGAGAACTCGAGGCTGCTGGTCTTCCGTGCCTCGGCTCCCCTCCCGTGCAGTGTGAGACCCTGCGCGTCCTTCCGTTTGCATGGGTCAGCATGGGACCCCTGCCCCCTCTGACCGGGGCTCAGGGAGGGCTCAGCGGCTGCTTTGCCTTCCTGGGGACTCGTGTCCGCCCCACCATCAAAATGACACACTAACAAAGACACGAATCCCTCGCCCCCTTTTTGAAAAACGGGTTTCTCAGAGTTACAGCCCAGCCCCTGCACGTCCTCTGGGCATCTTCTGCTTCTGGGGGAGCTTCAGAGCTCCTGAGGCCAGCGGGACGCTCCCGCCTTCCCTCGCCTGTCTATGGGCTTCGTTAGGATTCGAGAGGGAGCTCTGTTCCCTAGGAGCTTGTGGTTAGACACTGCTCAGGGCCCTCCTTTGGGACGCCAGTAGGAAAACTGCTGCTGTCTCTGCTTCCCAAAGTTGTCAGGAAGGTCAGACTGCAGAATGACAGAGAAAGGATTTGTCACTGTGGAACTACACCTGAGCCTGGCGAGATGATGTACCCGGGATCCTTCTCCACCCTTTCCTCTTCCCCACCTCCTCCTGGCCGGATCCAGCCGGGGTCTTAGAATGAAAAATAGAAGGCATGAGGCCCTCCTCTGAGCCCTCTCACTGGCTCAGAAGTCACTTCCTCTCTCTGGGCCTCAGTTTCCTCCCCTGTAAAATGTGGGAGCTGGACTGAAATGCCTCCAAGGGGTGATCTGTCCCTGCTCTAAAGGCAGGATGCTTCTTGTCCTGAATTTAAAGGTGTGCCTTGACATTTTCTATATCCAGGCTCTGCCCTGGATGGGCACATAAAAGTCACAGTTGGAATGCAGGCTTAGCGTGGTCCAGCCTTTGCAAATGGCAGGAAGGAGAATGAGATTTAGGAAGCCAAGGCTTTTCAGGACTTTGTCAATGCATTTATAAATAGAGCCTGGCTGCCTTCCCTGCCTGGGGCTGAAAAATCAGGCTCTCCTTTGTGATTGCAATGGAGAGCCATAGACAGAACCCTGTCCAGAGCAAGTGAGGAATGGAGCAGGGGGTGAGGGAAGTTGAGTAGCTGGGAAATGGATGGTGGGTCTCAGGGGGCCTTCATCTTCCCCTCCCCAAGCTTCCCTCTTTCAAAACCACTGAAAAGGACTGTGGTGATGCCTTAAAAAGTCGAATTTGCCAGATGGAAAAAGAATCTCAAAAGCTCACTGAAGAGGATCATTCCTTCAGAATTAGATTGGAGCAAATGGAAGCTAGTGACTTTATGAGAAATCAAGACACTATTAAACAGATTCAAACAAATGAAAAAAATAGAAGGCAATGTGAAATATCTCACTGGAAAAACACTGACATGGAAAATAGATCCAGGAGAGATAATTAAAAAAAAATTATTGGACTACCTGAAAGCCATGATCAAAAAAGAACCTAGAAATCATCCTTCAAGAAATTCTCAAGGAAAATTGCCCTGATGTTTTAGAACCAGAAGGCAAAATAGAGTTTGAAAGAATCCACTGATCATCTCCTGAAAAAGATCCCAAAAAGAAAACTGTTAGGAATATTATAACCAGGTTCCAGAGTTCCCAGATCAAGGAGAAAATGTTACAAGCAGCCAGAAAGAAACAATTTGAATATTGTGGAAACACAATCAGGATAACACAGCTTCTACACTGAGAGACCGAAGGGCTTGGAACATGATATTCCAAAGATCAAAGGAGCTGGGATTAAAACCAAGAATCACCTACCCAGCAAAACTGAATATCATGTTTCAGGGGAAAATATGGTCATTCAGTGGAATAGAGGACTTTCAAGCATTCTTGATGAAAAAACCAGAGTTGAATAGAAAATTTGACATTCAGATACAAGAAGCAAGAGAAGCAAAGTAAACAGGGAAAAGAAATCATAAGGAACTTAACAAAGTTGAACAATTTACATTCCTACATGGAAAAATGATAATTGTAACTGATGAAACTTTTCTCAGTATGAGAATAGTTTAAGGGAATAGAAATGTATAAATATATGTATACATACAAATATATATCTATATAGGAGGGTATATGATATGAATACATATGTGAGTGTGTATATATGTCTACAGGTATACATAGATAGAGGGCACAGGACCAATTGAATAGGAAGGGATGATACTTAAAAAGGCGAAATTAAGAGGTGAGAGAGGAATATAATGAGAGATGGGGAGAGATAGAATGGGGTAAATTATCTCATGTAGAAGAGGCAAGGGAAAACAGTTAGTTACAATGGAGGGGAAGAACAGGAAGGCAAAAGGGAATGAGTCAACCTTATTCTCATTGAATTTGGCTCAGGGAGGGAATGACATACACACTAAATAGGGTATCTCACCCTACAGGAGAGTAGGGGGGAAGGGGATGATAGGGGGGAAGATGGAAGGGAGGGCAGGCTGGGGGGGGAGGGAATTTGGAAGCACCCACTTTTGAAAAGAGACAGGATCAAAGAAGAGAATAGAACAAGTGGGGGGTGGGATAGGAGGGAGGGAAATATAGTCAGTCTTTCACAATATATCCACTATGGAAATGTTTTGCTTAGCTACACATGTACAACCTATATTGAATTGCTTATCTTCCCAGTAAGGGTGAGTGACAAGGGAGGAAGGGAAAGAATCTGGAATTCAAAGTTTTAAAATCAAATGTTTAATATATATATATATATACATATACTATTATTATTATTATTACTTTACATGTAACTGGGAAATAAGATATACAGGCACTGGGGCATAGAAATCAACTGTGCCCTACTGGAAAGTCAGAGGGGGGATGGGGGAAGGTATGGGAGAGAGCAGATTGGGGGTAGGGATATTCAGTGGGATCACTATTTTGGGGTGGTGGGTAGGGGGGAAATGGGGAGAAAATTTGTAACTTAAAATCTTGTGGAAATGAATGATGTAAACTAAATAATAAAAAAGAGAGAAAAGTTTTAAATAAAAAGGACTGTGGTGTCCTGGAAATACCCCAGTCTCATTTCCTGGACCCCTTCTCAGGCAAGGAAGATGTAAGGAGTGAGGAAGTTTTCCTGGCCTTTCTTAGGGGAGTGGAAGGTAGGCATACACTTAGGCCATTCAGACAGCTGGAGGCTGGATGCTATGGGTTGGTGTTTCTTGTGGGAGAGGTTAGCACAGTAAGGGCTCCAAGGGGTCAGCAAGATGAGTCCTGGCTATGGAGACTAGGGAGAGCCCCCTGGAGGAGGAGAATGTCCAAGGGGAAGATGTGGGGAAGGTGTGCCATGTGGTTATACAAGTCAGTAACTCTGCTGACAGTCTGCTTGTCAGGCCTCAAGCCCAGCTTCTCCCCGACTGAGGAGGGCATGCTACAGTCACTTCATTCCTTTGCTTGGTATTTACAGTGATTCAGATCCCTGGGCTTATGTCACTGGCAGGCTGCAGGGGTCTGGGGTGGGGCTCAATATCTGGGCCCATGATACCATAGATCTGAAGATGAGCTTATCAGTAATGGGAACCAAAGCTCGCTGCCCTCTCCATGACAACCACTGGCCTTTCACACTCTCTTTCTCTGTTTTTCTTTTGCCTATTTTCATTATTTCTTGACATTTCATGGAATCATCAGTTTCCATTTGATCAATTTTAATTTTTTGGAATTATTTTCTTCAGCAAGGCTCTATATTTCTTTTTTCAAGCTGTTACTTCTCTTTTCCTCTCTTTCTTCCCTAGCTCTTGCCTCTTTCCCCATTCTTTCCTCTGCTGCTCTCTTTGGTTTTAAAAATCATTTTTTAGTTCCTTTAATTCTCAGAATTCTGGTTGGGCTTGTGTCCCAGTGGCATTTTTCTTTGAGACTTTACTTGGGACTGTTTTCAAGTCATTCTCTCTGTGTTTATGTCTTGAGCTTTCCTGTTACCATCACAACTCTTAATGGTCTAACTCTTTTTCTTTCTTAAAGGCTCTGTGCTGGGCTCTGCACTTTCTGAGGAGGGAGTAATGTCTGGCCTGAGCTTCTGCTCTTTTATGTCTTTTAGCTGCTGTTATAGATCTGGCTGGGGCCCTGCAAGCTTTCAGGCTCCCAGACTGGTGTAAGTTGGGGCAAAATCTGTTTGCTGCCCTGAGCTCTGCAAGTTTCAGACTATGCACTTGGATCTATCGACTTGCTCAGGATTGAGAGTTTCAGCAGCCCACTACTGGCCACAATCACTGTTGGCCTGCTGGAGGCTCTGTGGATTCAGAGTGATGAATGAATGGCCAGCTCCCCCCTTCCCTGTGGTTTGGGATGCTTCTCTCTGCTCTGGGGACCAGGGCCACCCTTTGCTTCCCAAAATTTGTGTTCCTAGGGTCAGTGCTCCTGACCACTTCTCTCCACCCTGCATGGGTGATCCACCATGGGGGCATGGGTGCCAGAGCTGCCAGAGCCTACATGTTGCTGCATCCAGGCTCCCCTGGGATCTCTTGGTCCCTGGGAGCTGCAATGATCCCTGCCCACCACCTTTCTGTCTGTCTCCCTGAGCCACCCTGGCTTGGCTTGCTGTAACTCAGGAATGAGTCATTGTGACTTCTCAGAATTGCTGACCAGAATTCAGCCTGGTGCATTCCCTGGATCTTTGTTGTGAATTGTGTGTGTGTGTGTGTGTGTGTGTGTGTAGAGGGAGGGCGTGTGTGGGGGAGCTAGACTAATGCTTACTCTCCCTCTGCCATCTTGGCTCTGCCTCAGCCCTACCCATTCTGGCCGCCTCTCTGCCTTTTGCCAGTGTGGGTCCTAGCTACACGGAGGCAACTGGCATCTCCGCACTACCCTGAGCCCCTCCCAAAGAAGCTTGGTTGGCTTCTCACAAAACACACCTAGAGGACACCCCCCTGTCAGAGACTTTCCAGCAAGTCTTAGTCTTCCAGTGGTCCAGGTGAAGGAGAAGGTGGGTGGTGGGGTGAAGATCTTTTCAATGTCCCTCCTAACAGATGGTGCCCCCAACTGGACCCAGGCCTCCAAAGCTGAGCAGAGATGGTGTGCTCACCCTCTCCTTTCCTGCAGAGCCCTCTCTGCCTCCTCTTCCTCAAGATCCAGCAGAGAACTCACCTCCAGGAAGGTGACTGAAGTGGCTCCTCCCTCCTCCACAACGTCTCTCTATCAGTCCCCCTGCCTCCATGCCCACCTTGCCCTTACAATTGGACTCCAGACTGTTTTTTCAGGTGACCAGCCAAACTGGCCCGTGTGCACAACTTTCCCACGTCCATGCATTTGTACAGCTGGTCCCTCATGCCTGCCATCCTCCCCCTCCTCCTTCACTTCTTGGAAACCTTCATGAGGAATTTCTTGATCCTGCTCCTTCTTAGAGTCTCTGTCTTCCTCATAAAGTTCCTTTGTTTTGACTCTTCTGTGTACACGCCCTCCCCTTCTCCAAGAATGGAAGCTTCCTGAGGGCAGACTGCTTTGTTTTGGCTTTTGTAGACCAGGTATTTGTATAGAGGCTGGTCCATAGACTCATTGAAGGCACTTGGCAGCCTCAGGAAGCAGAGCGAGAGGCAGGCTTTCTATTTGTCCTTTTTGCCTGGAGGACATCTCCATACCCAGAGTGGCCAAGGAACAGTCCCCCCATGACTTTCCTTATGGCAGTCCTGTAAGGTGACCTCCTTTACACATTGGTAAACTGAGACTCTGAGAGGCGAAATGTCTTTCCCAGGGTCACTCTGTCTGAAATGTTTGGGGTGAAAATCAAGCTCTAGGTTTTACAGTTCTAAGCACAGTGGACAGAGTGCTAAGCCTGGAGTCAGGAAGACCCGAGTTCAAATTTAGACTTGGATACTTATTCTGTGTGAGCCTGGGTAAGTCACCAAATCTCGGTTTGCCTCAATTTTCTTAGATGCTAAATCTCCCAGAATTGTTATGAAGATCAAAGGAGTTACTTGTAAAGTGCTTAGCACAGTGTTTGGCACAAAGCCGACACCATAGAAATGCAAGCTATTACTGCTGTTCTTACTGCCTTCCTGAGAGTTCTCTGTATCCATCCCAAAAGATGCCTCAAATGGAGGTTCACTTGTGCTTCTTCTTGGCAATACAAGGGAAAGCAAGATGAAGGACTCCTGCCTCCCCTTCCCCTCTCCTCCTTCCTGCCCCCTCCCCATACCTCTCCTTCCCTCTCTCTGCCCTCCCTCTCTCCTTCCCTCCCCTCTCCTCCCCATTCTGCCCTCCCTCTCTCCTTCCCTCCTCTCTCCTCCCCATTCTGCCCTCCCTCTCTCCTTCCCTCCCTCCCCTCCCATCCCCCTCCCCCTCTTTCATTTTCCTGCTCTCCTCATGTTATCTCAGACTTTAACCCTGACACAAGCACAGATTTACATCCCACACTGGCATCATCTGTTTAGCATTTCTCTGCTGATTCCTTGCCATGTTGGGAAGACTCCTCAGACCCCTGGGTGTCCCCTGACTCTTCCTCCCCTTGTTGGCTGAATAATTGGTGTTTACAAAAGGGGTTGGTATTTACATATTTACAAGATGACTGTCCTCATCTTAAAAAGTTGGTCAAGGCTCCTCTAATGGCTTTCGTTCCCTGGCCCTCTCCAACTGAGTGATGACCAGAAAAGACATGGCTGCCCCCTCCCACCCAAATCACCTTCTCTTTTGTGTGTAGCTAGAGATGGACTAGATGCTGCCTCCAGGTAGATAGAAGCTCCCAGGGGGGCAGAGTTAGTGCCCTGCTGGCCTTGTTGACTGATTCATTGACTGACTCCCACCAGTACCTGAACTGTTCCAGGGAAAAGACCCAAGTTCCTCAGTCCCATTGGTTGATGACTTCTGAAGGAAATTGACATCACTGAGAAATTCCAAAGATGTCCCTGGGAAGCTCATGCTACTTGGGCTTTGGCATTGAGCCGAGACCTAATTAATTAATTAATTCCTCGATCCACTTTATTTAGACTTTTTGTGCCATAATTCAATGAGAACCCAGATACCCAAAATTCTTCTTGTTCTCTATTCTCTTGATTCTAGCAATTAAGAGACTTTGGCATACCAACCAGGGCATGAGTTCTCAGCAATCCTGGACTTTGTTTTCTGAAGGTAGGTGTTTTTTTAAAAAGGTCTTGTTTCTTATATTGTCATAGTTCTCCCAAGCACCCCTTCCTTCTTGGCTCTCCCTCCACCCCCCCACCCCCGCCCCAGACCATCCCATATGACAAACAGTATTTTTAGAGAGGAAAAAAAGTCAGCACAACTGATGGATACACTGACAAAGCCAGAAAGCATGAGCTGTGTGTGTAGCACTTGTGGGCCTCCTGCCTCCAGAAGGGCTGGGTTGGGGGTGTCTGCTCCTATCTTCTCTTTCAAGTCCTGCTGAATCTTGATAATTTTGTAACATTCACTTTGGATTCTGTGGGGTGTCATTCTTTCCATTTATGTTGTGGTGTTACTATGTATATCATGTTCTTGGTTCTGCTGACTTCACTCTGCATCAGTTCACAGAGGTCTTCCTGTCCTCTGCTTTCACCGTAAGCATCACTCTTTGTAGGAGCGTTTACATTCACCTACCACCATTTGTTTAGCTGTGCCCAGTTGAGTGCCATCTGCCTTTATCTGGTTATCCCTCCCAGTTAGTGAAGCAGTTTTACTCTTTCTTTCCTCCTCTTCATTAGTGTTTAAAAATTTATTTCTTTTGCACCTCTTTCCAAAAAGAATTTCCCTCCCTCTCTTTGTTATCCTTCCTCTCTTTTGGTCTCCTCTAGACCCCCATTCTCTGATTTTTGTGTCTTATTTGATCTCTCTTTTCTCTGTATTCCTCATGTGATAAAAACATCCAAGGTATCTGTTCTAGGCTCTCTCCTCTGGGTGGTTTGTAGAGTCTACTTTGTGGATTCCGCTTTTCCACTGAGTCGCAATCCCAGAACAATGCCAGTTATTGCCAGTGTGAGAGGAAACTTTCCCTCCCAAACCAGGACACTGATTTTTGAAGTCCACCAATGATCGAAACCCTTTCCTACTTCCCCTTTCCACCCATTTGCCTCAAGGTCTCCTCCCTGGGTCCATGCTCTCAAATCCTCCTCCCCAGGTGTCAAGTTGTTCCCAGGAGTTCCAACTCTTCCCCTCCTAAGGTAGGACTTTTCAAGCATGGAATCCCCCAGGCCACACCAAGTGCAAGGTTCTCATCTCCCTTCACAGGGAATCTCTTGTCACCTATAGGAACATTCATCAGTGGAAGCCCTTCCCACCACCAAAGCACCTTTCCCTTCTTTTCTTTTCCTACCCACTCCCTTGTAGGCTCTTGTTTTTCTGAGACCAGAGGAATCACTTCCCTTCATTGATAGCCCTAGGTTTGGCCCTGGCACGCTACACATTACTCCCTTTACCCTTGCTCCCCTCCTTCTTTCATGTGGTCTCCCTTACTGTAAAACAAAATAACACATTAATTTGCCTATAGATGGGGTGTCATTAGGGTTGGGCCATAATGATTTTTCATTGTTGCCTCCACAAGACTCCCATCTTCATCCCTGTCTCCATCTGTGCATTTAGAAGGAAGTTCCTTACCGGCCGCTCTGCTGTTCATCTGTTGCTGTTGTTCTCCTTGGCTGCTACATGTATCCACTCCTGCATTTCTGTTGTTTGGAATAATTTCTTTAGTTCTTGTTTTCTATCTAACCATGCTTCAAACTCCTCTTTATTCGCGAACATCCATCTTATGTGTGGTTAAGATCATATTTGTAGGACTGGTTACCCTGCACTGCGTCTTGAGCTTAAATGTTTTTTTTTGAATTCATGATTCCATTTTCTTCTCCTTCTTCTAGTGAGTGCAGAATAGTCTTGTGTTATTCAAACATCTTTTCCTTTGTATTTGATGTCTCCTTTCCCAATGGTTTACACAAGTTTAACCACTGTGTGTCTTGGTGTTTATGGCCTTTTTTTCTTTCTGGGAGTGATCTGTGAATTCTTTCAACTGCTATTCTATTTTCTACTTTTGAAAGTTCTGGGCATTTTTCTTCTATTATTCCCTTCCTTGCAGTGTTAAGGTCTTTTGTCTTGTGATGTGCTTCTAGGATACCTGTGATCTGCCTTTACACATCTTGTCATCAAGATCAGTATGTTTTGCTTGGGGCATGAGCATCCTTCCTTTTGATGTTCTTGCTTCTCTTCTTCTAAATGAGCCTTAATTCTGGGTATTTGCATTCCCAATCTATTATTCTCTCTTCTTTTTCTTTGGTGAGGCTTGCCAGGGCAGATTCTAGTTTTTCTGTTCTGCCTATTGTTTTTGTTTGCAGGCCATAATTCCTTCTCTTGTAATTCTCATTTCTTTTTTGAAGCATTCATAAATAGCATGTTGTGGTTCCATATTCTTCTCACATTCCACAGGTCCTCTACCTCATCAAATGTTGGATCATTTCCCTTTGTGGCATTTATTCATAGATGACTGAACTAATTTACTAGATCTAGAAGCCATGTTTCCTTTTGTTAGTATTTTTTTCTGTTGATTTTTCCTTATGTTTAAGTTTTTTGAGTTTTCTTCTTCCTTAGATCTTTGGTAATTTCTGTTTTTACCTCTCAACCCCTTATTTTCCATTATTATTCACTTTCTGACTCTGCCCTCTGATGGTGGTTTGCTTGTGGACTAGATCTCAAAACATCTCAGTCTCCTCCCACACTAGGCAATTCATGGTTCAACAGCCTAAATCACTGTACCAAGTGATTTTTGGGTGGCCAGAACTGGCCCCAACTGGATTCTGTGCTCTTTCCCTCAGGCTTGGTGGGCCTGCTTTATATACCCCCTATCCTCCTCCCCCACCCCAGCATTCTGTCTCGCATGTCATTAACAGAGCAGATAGCTGCTGCCCTGCTGCTATGGGATTTGCCCCCGACACATGACAGATTGCCATGCTGATGCCACAGGGTTTTCTGCTTTCCCACCAGTAGAACTGCCATGCTGTTACTATGGGGTTATCCACTCTGGCACTGGCTACTGAGAGACTTTTCATGCTAGTTCCAGCTTAGCTCCTGAGGTATCGCTTCCTGCTGCTCTGCTTTTCTGTTGCTGCCCAATACAATTTCTTCAGCCTGGACATTGGAAAGGGGTGGGGAGCCCTGGGGTGTGAGGCTGGGGTGGACTCAATGGCCTCTAACTTTCCTTGTAGCTCTCCATCTATTATTTTATGATCCTCCCCATCTGGAAGATGGTCATGACATTTGCTTTTCTCCTATTTGGCTGGAACTGTCATATTCTTCAAATTATTTCAACAGTCATCAGTACCAGACTAGCAATTACATTTCTTTCAATACCCTCAGATATAGTTCATCCAGGGCTGGCATCTTGAACTCACTGAAGGGAATGCACAATGCTCATTGGAACTACATTCTAATCACTTTCTATCTTACCATTTATGAACATTTGTTTTTGGCTTCCAGTTAACATTTTTTCCTTCTGTCTTTCCTAATCCTAACCCTAACTCCTAACTCCTGATCTAACCCTAATTCCTCCTCCAAGGATTCCTCTTCATGTAAATGCAGGCCCAAGCAAAAGGAAGCAGTTCAATCTTGTTGCCATTGCCCATTTGCCCCATGCTGTCCCCCCCATGGGGATCCTATCCCGCTCTTGCCCCCAGCACCCCTAGCCACCCTTTCTCTGGTTCACAGTTTCAGTGTGTTCTGGAATTTATGGCTCCTGCTGCTTCCTTCAGACACCAGCTATTGCTTCATAGACACTTTCACTTCCCTGCCCTCGCTTTTCTCCTCTCCATATTCCTTTTAAAAACATGATTTGGTTGATGAATTCCCAGTGTAGCCATGTTCATCTCTTCAGGCAGCTTCCCTTTCTCCAATTCCCCAGGATCATTTTTCCTTGCGTCTTTAGGACTTCCTTCTTAAGAATTCCCCAGCTTTCTCACATTTGACTTTTCCTGCACTATATTGAAACATTGTCTCCTACCTATATTTTCTCCAAATCCCATGAAATTTGGTTTTACAAATATAGGATGCACACCAGACAATACCCATCCTCTTTTCCATCAATACAATTCCTCTTTTCCATCATTCACTTTATCATGGAATGGTTGCTTTTCCTTCATTTCACTCAAGCATTCTTTTCCTTCTTGATCATTGAAATAAAGTTGAGAATAGGAATCCTCACTTCCACATTTGGAAGGATGCTATTATCATTAAAGTAAAACCACAAATGAATCATCAGCTGGCTTGGTTTAGGTTGAAGAAGAGCTCTGAGAGTTGTCCAAAGATTTGAGTCTCCCCATCGCTGAAATACCCTGTTTCTCTGCCAGGTTACCTACTGTATGGACTCGTTGAATTCCTCCTTCTGTCTAATTCTAGCTTGTAGTATATTCCCACGAGATTTCTTCTGTGTCTCTCCATTGATCCTCACTCAAATGACATCTAGCATATTTTTCTCTTGACTATTCCTGGATTTCCCCATGGCAGTATACAGTTTTCCTCTACACCACATTCCTTTCCCTTTTAAATGCCTGGATCTTTGTAAATTAGGTGGAACATTCTAGAGCTACATTCCAGTCACTTTCTATCACTCAAGTCTCAGAGACTGGGTCATCCAACTGGCCTCCCTGCCTTGGTGTCCAGATTGCATCTCACTCATCAGTCATCCTTTGTGCCTTTGTAGCTCAATGCTCAAAGCCCCAAGTTTTGATCGCTGACTTTTTTCTTGGCTCCTGTTAAGCTGACATTTCAAGCCCTCCACAATCTGTTCCCAGGCTTATTCTGGGTTTTACTTCATGTGACTCCTTTTCACATACTTTCTGTTCCATTCACACTGGCCCACTAGCTTTTCCCCACACATGGCATTTTGTCTCATGCCCTCATACCTTTCAAAGGACACAAAGCATGTGAAGTTCTTTGCAACCTTATGCCATACATGCTGTACATGAGGGCTCTTTTATCTTGTTCCTACCATTTTGAATGGCGTTCAGATAGCAATGGTCCTGGGACCTGGGGCTCTCCTGGGGCTCCCCGCTCAGATGGATGCTTGGAGAGCTGAGCTGTCTGCCATGAATTCCTGGCTCCCTTTTCTGCTTTCCTCTCTCATCCTGCTTTTCCCTCTGGGGCTAGGCTCATTGGGCTCCATCCCTGGCTCTTGAGGTCAGGAGGACATGTTGGCTTTGCATTCTTCGCTTCAGATTCTGTGAACTGGGCTAGATGGGGTCACTGAAATTTCAGCAGAACTGTCTGGATATGGAACTTATTTTTTAAAGCAATCAGGGTTAAGTAACTTGCTCAAGGTTACATGGCCAGTTATTTTGTGTGGGTGCTAAGTATCTGAGGCCAGAACCGATCCCAGGTCTCCCGATGGTGGGGCAGGCGCTCTTATTCACTGTGCCACCTGGCTGCCCCAAGGATTTGGAACTTTTGTATTTTAAGATTGAAAAAAAGATGGTTTTGCTTAGAGATCCCCCTTACAAGTCTTGGTCTGGAAAGCATGGGACCTGGCACGAGGCTGTACTTCAGAATCTCATGATACCCTTCTAAATGGCCATAGACTTGGCTTGAGGCAGCCCATGACCTTGTCTTTGGGGAAAGTTTTGTCACCAATTCAGAATCCCCTGTTTTGTTTTCCTTCTTGGGACAGAGCTTAAGGAGGTTTGTATCTCAAATGCACGTGTTTGGGCTCTAGTGACGCACTCCTGAGTGCCCTTTGGTCAGGAAGTAATCACATTAAAGCCTTCCAGACTTCCAGTAACCAGGAAACTATAGTAACCTCCCTTCCCTGCCAGTGAACAAGTGAAGCCAGGATTAATATTTTACAAGCTGCCATAGGAAGGCTGATGGGGCTATTAAGGCCAGTTTAAAACACACAGTCCTTTCATTAAAGTTAACTGCCTATTAGTACCCAGTGTCCCAGGAAGTTTATGGATGGTTAGCATTTAACTGTGAAACGTGGAAGACATTCGGCTTCATGGAAAAGCATTGAAATGCGTTGTGAGGTTTGGCAAAACAATCAGCTACAATGTATAGATAATGGGGGAAAACCATTCCCTCCTTTCTACCCCCTCCCACTTCCCAATCTCTGCCTGGTGAAATTTCACCCACCCCTCAAGGATGAGCTCGAATGATCCCTCCTCCATGTAACTTGCATTGATCTCTCTCTCCCCTCCCCCCC
>NW_027186352.1:1880147-1884904 GCF_028583685.1 Petaurus breviceps papuanus
AGCTGGTGTCTAATGGGCCTCCTTGCCCCAACTTTCTCCCTTCTCTACCTCTTTCCCATCCCCGTGGGGTGCTCCGTGGCCCACAAGGCTGGCGCAGTGACCTCCCTCAGGCACCGATCTCATTGTCACATGTCTTCTCCATCTCCAGTGGGTCCCTTTCTCATCAGATGAGATCACATTTGTGGAGGGACTTAAGGCAGTGTCTGGCACATGTCAGGCCTCCCTGCTGCCTCCAGAATAAAATATAAATTCCTGTTTGACTTTGAATCCCTTCACAAGGTCACCTCAGCCCAGATTTCCAGAGTCATCACACATGACCCACCTTCTCCCGCCCTGTGGCCCAGCCAAACTGGCTTCCTCTCTGCCTCCCCCAGGACACTGATCCTGCGTGTCTGATGCTCAGACCTTGTCAAACCCCCACTGGCTGCCGGGCCTTCATTCAGTCCACTCCTTGCATTTTTCAAATGGAAGCTCCCTGAGTGCCCTTGTGCTTCAAAGATCCTTCCATGTGTTTTCTTTGACTTCACACTGAGGTGGAGTGGGCAAGTCCACAGTCTGAGGAGGCTGGGAAGCCCTTTTGTTTCATCGGCCCCAGTCACCCCCAGAACACGCTTCTCCAAGTCAAGCATCGGATTAAGGTGCTGCCGCTCCCCTGCCGCACGCTTGGGAGACTCCCCTCCTTTTCAGAGCCGCTTCTCTGGCCTCCCTGCTCTTCACCTTCGACATCACTAGGCTCAGTTACTCATAGGGCCGTAGAAGGTGGCAGGTTCCGATAGATGGTAAACTCTCTTCCCTGAAGAATAAGGATTCACGGCCTGAAGATGTGGCTTCCAGTCCTGACTCTGTGAGCTGGGTGACCTCGCTAGACCTCAGTTTCCCCCTCTCTACAGTGAGACGATTGGAATAAAGATCTCTAAGCCCTTTCCACTTTACAGTGTTATGATCTGGTGATGTCCAGGAGCCCATTCATCCCTAGGTAAGTACTTTCTGATGCCTCAATGGAGTGTCCAGCTGACCCTGGGTTCTTGTGTACCAGGGTTGAGACTAAAAGGTCTGGCAGGTCCTAGAAAAGTGAGGAGGAAGGTGCTGCTTATAGGCCCAGGGATGGTTCACTGCTCTGACGATCCGCTTTGCTAAATATGTCAATCTACAATATGTTGGTGACCAGCAATGATTTTTTTTAAAATCATAGCAACTCATGAAGACAAGTTATAAGCGTGTGTGTGTTGTGATGTGTCCATGGGAGCAATGTCACAGAGAAGAAGTCACATGCCTTCCACTAAACACAGACCACGTATTTCTGGTATAGATGCAGATTTTTATAAGAAGGAAAATTCTAGAGCTGATGGATCATGCTCTAACGGCTTTTGTGTTATCTGTTGTGCATCCCACAAAGAAGCAGCACCAAGAGCACTGAAAGTCCCAGTTCCTGGTGATTCTGCTTTTACCGCTCGTCATGAAGTATGTTCTAATTATCAACCTTTCCTCACTTTCTAATCGTCAGTCCTTCCTCTTTTCTGATTGTCAGTCCTCTGTCACTTTCTAATCATCAGTCCTTCCTCATTTTGAAATTGTCAGTTCTTTGTTATGCTCTAATTGTCAGTCACTTTAGTCACTGAGATCCTTTTTTTAACAAGGGGAAGTTTACAGGCTTTGTATGTTGTCAATCTCTAGATGATGCATCACCAGCACCATGGTACTACTTGGGTATTTGTTTCCACTTTGCCTGGGAGTCTTTCCTTTGGGCTCTTCCTGTCATGGTCTCTTCCATCCGCCAGGAGGCAGGTGCACCCTTGCTCTGGCTCAGGGCTTGGGCAAGGGTGTTATCTCTTGATGTGGCTGTGACCAACATCCTCTGTGTTCATGTGAACAGTGGTGCTCACTTACGTGCTCTTTGGTGACTATGATCTCACGTGCACAATGTCTGACAGAGATTCAAATCTTAAAACCCAAACAGTTTTCCTCTTGGTTTGAGTACATGATGAAACATTTTGGAACCATCCATTGGATTTGTGGCATTCCCCAGGGGCTGAAGCAAACACCGAATATGTTGTGACAAGAAACTCTTTTAAATTGATGGTGATGTTTAACTTTGTGTCCAGCACCAGCTTCAGAAAAGAGATCTTTATACTAGGAATCTCTGACCTTAAGGAGCCCCCAGGGCATCCAGGTCAGTGTCACCTGGCCTTCAATCACCTTCAAACCCTCTCAGACAAGTTTCTGTGCAGTCCTCTCTTGATGACCTTTCCAGATGGGGAAATCATGGCCTTGTGATGTAGCCCACTCCCTTTTTTTTGGCATTGAGCTGAAATCTACTTATATGTGTGGTGTCTATGCATGGCAAACTCTGCCTGGTGAAGGAAGCACCTTTTGCTAGATGGGTACCAATCTGGAAGGAGTTCTGGCCTTGGGTTCTTATCCATCTGATCCCACTTTTCTCAGCAGGCATGCTCCCTAGGCAGGGCAATGGAAGCAGAGACTGTTGGCATTTCAAGGCTGAACTTTCAGGGCCCTTCAGGACCCAGAGCTCAGAGGAGGCCCCGTCAGTCTCCATGTGAATGGTGTTTTCCATTTCTCTGTTCCCAGAGGGTGAGAAGGACTCCACGCTCTGACAACTTTCCAGAAAATGCTGAGAAAATGAGAGCAGGCTTTTCCCAAGTCATTTTCCAGAGAAGTCCTTCTCAGTGCCTGGGGCTCTGATTTCACTGGGGCTCTGACCTCAGGCATTTGAGCCTCCAAGGCCCAAGCAGGGTCTGATGAACAGTGAGTGTGATTGCCTCGATAGCCAGCACCATCCTCCCAGCTGCCTAATGTGATGCAAGGGGAATGGGCTGGAGGGACAGAACCTCCCTTCCTCCCTACACCCGCTTCAGGTCCCTAAGAGAGCTCCAGGTTGGGAAGGAAGACGCTTATCCCAGAAGCCAATGCCAGAGCTCAGGCAAGCCTCCTAATACGTCTGCTCCTCAGTCTTCTCCTCTGGACTCAGATTGGGAGCTCCCTAAGGGGAGGCAGCATCTCTGCATCCCTGGGGCCTAACACAGCCTGGTGCACACAGGGTCCGAGGAGGGAAGGTCTTGGCACACTCCCATTCAGTGCCCTCCTTGTAAAGTCTCAGCCCGAGTTCCCCAGGGGATACAAGACTTTCTCTAAGCTACATGGTTTCCCTCAGACACTGAAGATATATGTACACTGCGTGCTGAATCACTACTTGTCTTCTCCACTTCCTTGGGGCTTGGATGAAATGGAGGGTCTGTGACATTCCATGCTCCCCTCCCCACTCCCAAGTACTTGACCTCCGGATGGCAATGTTCCTGGATGGGGCTTCATAGGCAAGATGGCACCAGGGTCTGGGCCAAGGTGGGCCCCGGGGCTGAATGGCAGGGGTCCCCAGTAAGTAAGTTGCCAGCAGTCTCCCCTTCCTGATAGAGCTTTCTTTCCCCAGTCAGGTGTGGGGGCTCTCCTCCCTGGACTAAGGAACAGGCTCTCAGATATACCTGCGGCTTGTTCCTCTGACTCTAGGTCCAGAAGCTAGGACTCCTAGGTCTCAGTCTCCTAACTTGTTAAATGGTAAAATAATTGTACCAGCCTCACTGGGCAGCTATGAGGATGAAATGATTTGATGACAATGCCTTCCAAATGCATTGTTGGTCCTAAAGTGGAGACAGATGTGACATTAAAGACAGCCAAGATGGCAGCCTTGAAGGAGCAAGACACTGTCCAGTCATCAAATCTGAAAGCCCTGAGGGACCGTGTGAAGGGGAATGGCCCTTGTTTGCAGCAGCACTGTACAGAATCACATGTTTCCTTCCCCAGGGGATTATGGAAAACAGAAGTTAAGTGACTTGCCCAGGGTCACACAGCTATTAAGTGTCTGAGGCCAGATTTGAACTCAGGTCAGGTCTAGCTCTCTATCCACTGAGCCATCTAGCTCCAGAGGGGCATAAGGGGTGTTCAGAGAGGACTAGTCCCTCTGGTGTGAGGGCTGCTCATCCACCTTTGGTGTCCACCTGGCTCTGAACTCTTACCTGTGGCTCTAAGTAGCTGAGGTATGTGCAGTGGCTACACCCCAGCAAACTGCCTCATCAGATGGGTTAAAGACAGTTGAGGGAAAGCGCCAGGCCTCACGTCCATCAGCAGCCAGCAGGTGGCTGATCTGGACAGGGGCAGACTTCCCTGATGGGAACAGGTGGCTGAGAACAATGTGTTCCAATGGCCATGATGGCGCCTGAAGCGGGTGATGGGGAGGATGCCAAGGTCGTCCGCTGCATCCCTGGACGTTGCCAGTCTGGCCACTGGACCGTGAGGAGCAGAAGGAAGAGTGAGGCTGACGGGCCAGGCAGCTCTGGCTCCCGACAATCCAAGTCACTCCTGAGCCCACACAGTGCTCCCTGAAAACAAAGGGCATCCGTGTGTGAACATGTGGGCCACAGATCTGTGCGGGGCCACAGTGATGGAGGCTGACAGCTGTGTCTTTCACCATACAATCCAACAGCATTTATTAAGAGAGCCTACTACGTGGTGGGCTGTGATGGTAATTCTGAACTTGAAGACCCCTTTGTGTTGGCAAAAGTAGCAGGTACTTAACACTTAGTAACTGATCAAGCCTCTGATTGGGGGACAGAAAGTATGAACTCCTGCCCCTTGTTACTGATGTCCCAGGAAGTTGGCTGAAGGAAGTGAAGTAGGTAATGTTGGGTATATAAGAAAAGCCCCAGAGAGGCACAGGCAGAATTTCCTTGAGACCAAGATCTGGTGGT
>NW_027186352.1:1885004-1904553 GCF_028583685.1 Petaurus breviceps papuanus
AGCTGTCTACCATTGAGCCCAGGTGACAGTCTGGTGAATCCAGGTAGAATCTGGGGCCATGGAAGGGGATCCAGGGAATCTGAGAACAGGCCCCAAGTCAAGATGAACAAAAGACCTCTCCCTGGGTACTGAGTAACTGTGGAATTATAGTTTACTAGTGACCTAAGGGGTGGAGGATTTGTGTATGATACTTAGCAAGACTTTGATGAATAAGTGACTGATTGTACTTTGAGTACTTTGACTATTGTTACTGATAAGTGACTGATTGAGTTAATCAAGACTTTGCCCCAAGAGTGGAAGACTTTGAGACTACTGATAAGTGACTGATTGAATTAACTTAAGAGTGACTATTTTACTTTGAGACTATGCTGTGAATATTATATTGTGATTTTATGTGATAAGTTGAAATATGGTGAGTGCTGTATTTTGAATTATGCTGTACCTTGATTTTCCATGGATGTTTTCCTTTGGTTATGGAATAGAGTGATCACTATACTGAGTAATCAGAACCTTAAAAAAAGCTGTTCACAGTAGCAGCTCTTCTGGAAAGCTTCTGTGCATGACATTACACAGGCCTACTATGTGACAGGCAGCAAGGCGGTACAGTGGAGAGGCTCCTGAGCCTCACATCTTCCTGAGCTCAGATCCAGCCTCAGACACCCACTAGCTGGAAACCCTGGGCAGGTTACTTCACCCTGTTTGCCTCAGTTTCCTCATCTGTAAAACAAACTGGAGAAGGAGATAGCAAAAAGCTCCAGTATCTCTGACAAGAAAACCCCAAGGGGGGTCACAGAGAGTTGGACACAACTGGAAAAATGACCGAATAACATTTACCTTGCCCTCAAGGAGCTTACGGCTTAATGGGGGTGGGAGCCAACACACAAAAGGCCACAGGAAAGGAGGTGGAGACAGGATGCCAAGGGCATGCGTTAGGGGTCGTCTTCTTCCATGGAGCTGAAAGCAGATAGAGCCCAGATACAAAGCAGACGGGGCTGGGGGGGATGTAGTGTGCCAGACTCTGCCATGCAAACAGGGGGGACAGGACTCTCAGCAAGGTGGTGTCAAAGGCTGAGTGAGCGACATGGTGGTGTGAGGGCCTTGCCACTGTTGGGGAGGTCTGCTACCTAGTCTCTGGGGGCGCCGTGTGATTAGGTCTTCCTGGAGTCTCAGTTCTTGTGTTCCAGCTAATCAAATAAAAGTACTTTTGCTGAAGATCCTAGGCAGCCCACTTGGGTTCACACAGACATATGTTGGCTACCCATCTTTTTTTGGGGGGGAGAGGATAGTTGGGGTTAAGTACTCGCCCAAGGTCACATGGCTAGTTTTTGTGTTAAGTGACTGAGGCCGGATTTGAACTCAGGTCTTCCTGACTCCAGGGCTGGTGCTCTATTTGCTGTGTCACCTAGCCACCCCTGCATGCCCATCTTAATACCTAGTCATAAAGGAGATTTAAAATTACATGAAACTTTGAATAGAACATTCCAGACTCAGAAGATGCACAGCACCAATGAGCCTTCCCCCAAAGTACATCCCCCAGAGCCCCTGACTGCATGTGGCCATGTCCCTTGGCCCCCGTTGTGGCTGAGGGCTTCAGTCCCGGTCTGCTGGGCCCAACGGCTCAATGGTTGGCCATTGATCTGAGTTTTGTTGCTTGTGTCACTGTCTCTTGTTGTCAGCGTGATTGTCATACTGTGGGACTTGTGGTCTTTCTTCACTTTGCATCTGCTTCCCATCATACACCATCTCTCTGCATCCTTTATGGATGCTGCCTCACTCAAAGTGAAAACCAGAAAAGACCTTGGCTAAAAATGGCCAGAGTCCTGTAGCACCAATGCAATATTTACAGCACCCACGATCACGATAAAAACCATGACTATAAATATTGCATGATGTTTGATCGCAAAATATAACAGATTCTCCAGAGAAGTAGAGAACAGAACTGAAGCATTTATTTAGACACCAGAAAACCAATAAGCCGATTGCATCATAGTACCAAAGATATTCAGAAGCCATAAAAACGCTGGGAGCGACAGCAGCCTTCAGCCTTCCCACAGACCAACACAACTTTGATATTTCCTCACAAACCTCTCTCTATCTCCTTAATGAGCTCCTCTCTCTCCCACCATCTGGCTGGCTCTGACCAGCCTCCTGTGAGCTCGGCTTCCCTTCAGCAAACTCCTCCCACCACAGGCTCCGTGTCATTACATTCAGCCTATCAGGGGGCAGAGTTTACTTTCAAAACAGGGGCATATTTAAACTCCTCCCTAGGTCTATTAAGGGGCAGGGAAGAGCTTCCCATTCCCGTTCCCATTCCAGGTCCCCCAGTGCCTCCTCGATCATCTCCAGTCGGTCACTGAGCCCAGATGGCTCTGGAGGAGAAGGTGAGGCTGGGGACTTTGCACAGCCCTCCCTCACTCTGATCAAAGTCAGTGGCAAGTCATGGCATCATCTTCCTGATGTCATGGTCCTCTTTGGGGATGAGGGACAAATACACAAACATGTCTTTTATATTCCTTGTGCAGAGTTTCTCCGAATATGCTCTGGTTTGTTTACCCAATCCCCAGGGGGTGGGGCCCACATTTTGTTCCCTACTTTTTTTATAGGAATTCAGGGTTAAGTGACTTGCTCAGGGTCATATAGCTAGTAAGTGTTAAGTGTGTGAGGCTGGATTTGAACTCAGGTCTCCTGTTTCCAGGGCCAGTGCTCTACCCACTGCACCACCGAGCTGCCTCTCATTCCTTGTTTTTTGCTGTTTCATAGTAGAACTACTGCTTCAGGTATAAACCCAGAGGGTCAAAGGACATGAAAAATATGATAATACTGACAGGATGGCACATATTAGGCTCTTAATAGACCTTAATTAGATTAACAAGCCATATAAAACACAGCTTCAGGAAGATAGATAACTGTAGAACTGGGCAGGGGTTTTTCTGCTGAGACTGAGGATGGACAGCTAGCTTGTGCCACCAGTATCCAGGGGGCATGGATGTCCAGAGTCAGGAGTTCTCCAAGAGGCTCCGGCCATGTCAGGTGGACGCTCAGAGCAGTATCCAATGGCACACAGAGAGAGGAGCTTTACAGGATGAGTTAGATGTGGGTGGGCTGCAATCTGTACCGTGGGATGGACATAAGAGCTGTTGAAATGTGTGTGTGTTTGTGGACACACATATACACATGTCCAAGAGGAAGGAAACATGCATTCACCCAGTGCCTCTCACATGCCAAGTGCTTGCTGCTAAATGCTGCACAGGTATCCCATCTGATCCTCAAAACAACCGCAGCATGTGGGTGCTATTGTTTAGAGGCAAAGTGACTTCTCCAGGGACATACAGCTGGATTTGAACTCAGATCCTCCTAACTCCAGGCCTAGCACCCTGTGCACTGTGGTACCACCTAACTTCCTCATTGAGGAGGAAGAGAGATCAGTCTAATAATCTATATGAGAAAAACTAAGTGGATGAAAAGTGGCTATTGTGCATCATATGATATGCAGTGCATGGCTGAGCACACCTATATGAATGTACAGGATGGAGCCTGCAGAGAAGACCTCAAGTTAGGCCCAGAACTCATTAGGACAAAGAGAGGGAGTCATGTGGTACTTTGGGCAGTCCCAGCTACTCTCCGGCACAACCTTCTCCTGCTGTTGTTGCTGCCAGTCTTGGAGCAACTTGGTCTCCCAAGGTCAAGGTTTCAGGGCCCCAAAAGACAGAAGAGAAACACAGAAGCATGTGATGAAGCTGAGGACCCGCGGGGTGTCATTAAGGAAGCCTGTAACTGGCACCACCGGCGGGCCAGTCACAAGCGCCAGTGTAGACATGAAATCAGGAGATGCCAATTTAGATTTTGCCTCCAGCACTAAATAGGAGACCTCAGAAGCCATGAGGTCATCAACCTCTTCATTTTTTCAGTTGAGGAAACTGAGACCCAGGGAATGGCTGGGCAGGGTTCTTGGCAAATGGCAAATGCTGTTGACTGACTTACACAAGTACTTAATGTTGGCAGTAAGATTTAAATCAAGGTTCTCTGACTCCGGCTTCAGCGACTTTTCCACCCTATTGTGGTAAGACAAGGCAACAAGCATTTATTAAACATTTTCTCTATGCTAGTAGCTATACTAAATGCTGGGGACAAAAATATGCCACACAAGGGTGCAAGTCTGGAGAGTCAGAAGGACAGCGGAAGGAGAATGAAGGTTCACTGGTCTGTGGCCCTGAAGGAGCTCTCCAGTGGGAGAAGGGGCCAGCAGGATGGATGGATGTTCCAGGGTGAGAGAGAGCAGCTGAGTCCTGGTGTTAAAGTCTGGAAGGGGACTGTGCACACTGGAAACTTGGGCAGACTACTTAACCTGTCAGGGCCTCAGTTTCCTCCTGTGTAAAATGGAAGGAGGGGAACTCCTACAGCCCACCTCACAGGGCTCTGAGAAAAGCCCTTAATTATTCTGCAAGTGTCTCACCCAGAGATGTGAGCAGCAGTTGTGGTTGTGTGGTTGTTGTTATAATTCTCGTGCTTGGTCAAGAAGGCAGATGTTCATCCCAGGTGCGGCTCTGGTGACCAGAGAGGCCCGAAGGTTTTCAATGAGACCCATCATGGTGGGTGGCTTCCATGGGGACAGCTGATGAGAGGGATGGGAGCAAATTGTGCAGGATGCCAAGTGTTGCCCTGAAGGAAGCAGGCATTTGTATGTGCAGGCATGTAGGGAGACAGTCCCTCCTCGGGTCAGCTGGGCTCCTGCAGAATGTGCCAGCTCTGGTTGCCATAGTAACTCCGCTGCACTCAGAAGCTACTCTTGCCTTTCAGGTAAATGGGGAACTGCCCCTGGAGGCTTTTGGAAAGCTCTGGAGGGCAATGGAGAGAGGCTGCCCAAAAGTTTGGCTTATGATTAGTGAACTAGGCTGGGGATTATGGTGAGTGTGAGTGTGAGTATAGGTATATGTGTATTTGCGTGTAATTGTGTGTTCGTGTATATAAGAATGTGTGCATCTGTGTATGTGATTGGTGTATGGGGATGTATGTGTGAACATGTACATATCTGAGTGCGGGTGGTTGTTATAGTGTGTGCATTTTAGTGTGGGTCAGGGTTCTGGGGGGTGTAAGTGTCTAAGTGTGAGCAAGGGTATTGGAGTGTGTGTATTCAAGTGTATGTGGCTGTGATTATGTGTGAGGTGCAAATGTGCATGAGAATAAGTGTGAGTGAATGTCTATGTGTAATTGTGTGTCTTTTCAGACCAGTTCTGAGGCCATTGCTAAGTGCCAGGTGGGCGGTGACAGAATCATGTGCTTGCAGAGGGAGTAGAGGGGAGGGGGTGGATACTGCAGGAGGAAGATTGGCAGAACTTGACCGTGGGATGTGGGGAGCCACTGACAGAAACAGTGAAGTCAGGAGGGCATGTGCGATGGAGGAAGGAGTCTGAGAGGGCACAGGGGTATGGAAGTGGGAAAGAGGAATCCATGAGAGATGGCTTTGGGTGCAGGAAGGAGGCAGGAGCCAGACAGAGATTCGTGATTGAGGTGCCAGGGGAAGTCACAGGAGTCAGAGAGAACCAGAAGAAGACAAGAGGGTCAGGAATAGGGCCCCCCAGGGGGTGTGAGGATCCTCGGTGTGGAAATGCCCTCCATCGAGGCAGATTAACAACTCCTCTGTAACTTCTGGGCTTGGAGAATTTCCAGCGGTACCAAGGTGGTGGTGTGACTTTTTTAGGTCAGTGCTACGGAAGGGTCAGATTCAGGACTTTAACCTGCGTCTTCCTGCTGCCTAATGCAATGTGGCATAATGCAACGTGGACATTATATATATATATATATATATATATATATATATATATATATATATATGGACAAGAGACATACCAGAGACCATCCAGATCCTGTAGGAGCCGAATGTCAGTAACAGGAAGCACTGGAGGAGCTATGAACTCAGTAAGGGCCACACACAGTTAGCCTTGGTGACTCAGCTCCTGAAAAGAGTCGATAAGAAGACTCCTGCCCCCAACTCAGGGGCACATATTTGGACAAGGGACCACATGGCTTTCCCTCACCCTAGGATTGGGGGAAAGAGGCAGAGGGAGAGGAAAGTGGAAAAGAGAAGGGAGAGGAGAGGAGGAGAGAGAGGGAGAAGAAAGAGAGAGAGAGAGGTGGAAGAAAGAAATGGGGAGAGACAGAGAGACAGAGAGAGACAGAGGAGAGACAAAGAGAGAGACAGAGAGACAGAGACAGAGAGAGACAGAGAGAAGCTAGAAGGGGGAGAGGGACTCAAGGAGAGGCAGACTTCTGGTCACCCCTTTAGTCTCCCGTGACCTTTCTTCTTACCTCCCTCATTAGTCCTCTATTTTAATGAGTCAACGATTGTGAATTCTGGACACACTAGTTGCTGCAGGTCATTGGGAGAGCCTTAGAGGGATGTGTGTGTGTGTGTGTGTGTGTGTGTGTGTGTGTGTGTGTGTGTGCGCGCTCACGCGCGCGCCCGCTCACGCGCGCGCCCGCTCAGCAGCACTCGGACAGGATTGCTTGGCCCACGCTGCTCCCAGAGGCTGGATAGGAAGCCAAACCAGGTTTCAAAGCCCGCATTCTCTGAAGACAGCATATGGCTTCTCCAGTAAGAGCGCACACAGCCATGGATGAAGTCAGCCTGACAAGAGCTCCCATGGCCCGGATCCCGCCACCTCGTGTGCTGCTCACACGTGCAGTTCACACTGTCAGCATTAGTCACCCCACGCCCCCGACTCGGGGACGTGGCGGAGAAGAACGTCTCTCCCGACAGACAGGGCGACAGACACTCCTAGGGCTAGAGCGGGGAGGGGAGGCTCCCTAAGGTCCTTGGATCATTTTCGGGGAGAGGCCCCCCAGATTGGGCTTCCGAGGTTCTACCCTGTCACTTTCTGTCTTCTTACTCTTGGCTAAGCCAAGCCCCTTCCTCTCTACCATCCCCGGGGTCCTCACCCGGAAAGCCACGTGGGGGTCCTAGAGACCTCTGGGGCCCCTGTCAGCTCTCCACTGGGATCTTAGGAGCTGGGCTGGGACCATGGGAGGACGTGGGCGGGGGCGGGGTCTCAGGGGCTTCTCTGCCTTCAAAGCCTAGACCCGAGCGAGGCTTGGGGCTTAGCTTTCCTTCCTGGCAGGGGAGGAGCTACCTCTGTCCGTCCTTCCCTCCCGGGTCTGAAGTCTTGTTTCCCCCTGAATCCATTCAAAGATAAAGCCAGATCCATGGCTTCCAGATGGCCTGCCCCCCCCCCCCCTTGTTTGTGTTCATTGCGCTGATGGAATTGTCTCTAGAATCACATCCTTTTCCCCTTGCAGTCTGCTGTCATCTGGTTTCTTGTTGGCCAGGAAGGAACTGGTTGTCAGCTCTGGGGCGCTCACTCTGGGAGACCAAGCCTTTCGGCTCAGCCCAGGTTTCTGTCTCTCCCGCCCTTGAAAGAACAGACAGCCCCGTTTTACAGAAATACAGGGGCCAAGAATATCTCCTTTTGTTTCGGAACTCCAGGGCCCCCAGCCCAGAGAGCCCGACAGAAGCCTAGGGGCCCTTGGGAGCAGACCACCTGACTAGCCATAGGAAGAACCTCTGCCCTCCACAGTCCTGCAGCTAGGGAGCTCGGCCCAGTCCTACCCCCATTTTTAGATGATAACGGCTGACACCGGGAGAAGGGCAGACACCCTAGGACAGTCAGAGGGAAGACTGGAGCCCAGCCTAGTCTTGGGGTCGGTTCCAAGCGCTGTTTGTAGCCTGCCACCGGAAGGGCCTCTCCAGGCCCCCACAGCTGCGTGGGTAGCCCCAAAGCCTTGTGAGGAGTGTGCAGGGCACCAGAGTCCTTGTCATGGGAGCTTGGGCTGGGGAATGGAAGCGGCTCCTAGGTCAGCCAGGTCTCTGACTTCCTCTGGTGGATGAGGCAATGGGTCGCTCCTAAGGTCATCCAGAGCAGTCCTGTGAACCTGCCATGCCCAAGGCCCTCTCGAGCAGGCCTGGGACCACACCCTTGGGGGGTTTCCCAGCAGATCAGTGTCTCCAGGACTCTTCCGTGTTAGATGCCTTGGTTCCATAAGCTGCCGGTGTCTGGGGAGGGCTTCCTGGAGGCATGGAGCAGAGACTTCGGGGAGACCCAAAGACTCGGGCTTCAAGCCTCAGTGCTGCTCCAAATAGTGGCCCTTTCCTTTCCCATTGGTGGGAGCCACGGGCTGTTGAGGCAGCAGGGCCAAAGCACAGGGTGGGCTGTGAAGCTGGAGGGAGCGGCTCTCTGAGGACAGTGCAGGGAGAAGGAAAACAGTTGCATCAATTATTTATAGGCCACTTTATATGTTTTCTGTCGGGAGGAGTAAAGACTGGCCTGTTCATGACAGGCATCTTTACATTCTCACGTGGGGTCTTGGGACACCCCCTCCCTTTTTTAACTAATATAGTAACTATATTCTGAGACTTCCCAGTGGGAACTGGGGAAGAGGGTGGGAAGGAATTCACAAAGGGAATGATTTGGGGAGGATCTTCAAAGTTTAATGTTGGCTAAATAAGCCCAGAGCTTGGGTTTACATGGGTTACACAGGAAAATGAGTTTTCTCTACAAAACATGAAGGGAACAGAAGGGAAACTCTTTCCTTGGGAGAGAGCATGCTCTCCTTGCACTGGTTCCTACACGAAATTATGTCTGCTGTGATATATCGTGGATGGGCTGAGCTGGACATTTAGGCTTTTAGAACCGCCCCAGTATCTTTCAGATGGAGCTGCCTGAAAGCCTTGGGGCTCTCCCTTCTCAGGCAGTCAGGCAGGGAGCTCTGTGGCCGTGGTTATCGGAGCTTGTCTAGTGGGGTGTTCTGCCCAATGTGAGCAGCTCAGCCTGACACTCACTCAGTTTTCGATGTTGATTGGCATTGGGAAGGGTCCAGGACAGCCCTGCAGGAGCCCTCAGGTTTCACTGGGTGCTGATCGATAGATGCTTCTACAAATACTGTGCTCAGACTTCCTGGCTAAAGAAAGGTGGGAGCTTAGGGATGAAATTGAAGGGAAATGGAAGGAAATTTCTGCTTGGGAAATGCCAGGCCACTGTCCACCACAGAAGGGCCAGGTAGCCCTCCCTGCCTCCATTTGTGTTCTCTCTCCACCATACAGCTTGAAGGGCCTTAGAGGCTCTGAAATCAAAGCTTTTTCTTGTTGTGAGGCAAATCCAGTGCAGCCTCTTCTGCTAGCCTCCCATGGAGTCTCTCCAGGTGCCTGGCAGCCCCTTGCAGGATCCAGGCATTACCTGAGAAGCAAATATTAGGAGATATTAGAAGGGGCCAGTCAGGGCAGCTTGCCTGAAAGGCTCAGCTAGGCTTTGCAGCAACTTTTGTTCAAGTCTGCCATGTTCTGTAGGGCACAAAGCATCCTGGTTTCTGCTCTGCGTGCAGAGACAGTTCTCATCTGGGTGACCTGCACTGTCATCGATTAAAAACAGGAATGAATTTTGGAGGGGGCAGTCCTCAGAAGCCTTGCACGCTGATGAAGATGTGGGCATGGGAAGTCTCTAATGCCCTTAGAGTGGAGAAGCAAACTCTAAGGGTCTACTGGAATGACAGGGGAGTTAGCCAGGGTTTCCCAAGTGGCGGCAACAAGATGGGTTTTTCTGAAACAAACTCTGCCCTGTGGGGGCTTTCATTCCAGTAGGTGTTAGTACCTCCACATGAATAAGTTGATACACACAGAGTCTACAGAGTCCATCTGGTGGAGTAGGGTGTGCAGCAGGGTAAGGGGCAGCCCCAGCTGCAGACATGGCAGGACTTTGGGGAAGGAGGAGACCTTTCTTTTGTTTTCTGGTTGTAATAGTGAGCCTCCTTCAGGAAGCCCTGCTTTAGGGAAGGTGTTAGGATGATGGACAGTGTCCTGAGGAGAACAACCAGAAATTGTGAAGGACCTTCCTTTTACACCAGAGTGTGATGGGGGGGGGTGGGGGGGGGGGGGGGGGGGGGAGGGTGGGTAAAGCAGCTGTGGGTATTCAGCTTGGAGAAGGCAAAGGGAAGAACTGTCACCTGCTACCATTTGGAAATGAGCACCAGCATCTGCATGAAGATCACAGCACAAATCTGAGGGAGCATGGTATTTGAAGCAGGGTTATTCTTGCTTAGCTATACCAAAGTTCCCCTTCTATCATTTGTCAGGAAATTCTTGCTTTATGATCTGGTTTGACTGTTTGGGAGCTTTGATTGGCCCAGATACTTGGGGCTGAGATCTCTGACAGCTTTTTTTTCTCTCCCTGAACTCAGAATTGAAGTTTTGGATGACTTCACCTTGACACACATTGAACACCCTCAACAGCCTCAGAGGTGGCTTGCTGTTACCTTGAGGGTTACGGTTAGGGTCAGAGAACTGGGCAGTTTCTCATAATTAGCCTAAGGATGAAACACATTCAGTAACTTTAGGAGAAGTTATCTCAGGGTGCACTGCAACTGATGGCAAGAAAGTATTGCTATCTTATCATTAGAGGTGGAAAACCCGGCTCATCCTGGCAAAGAAAAATGAAAAAAAGAAAACCCAGAAAGATCTTACAACTTTAGTAAGTTGTAGGTGGCTACACTTCCAAAAGACTTTTTTTAACTTTTCATTTTTATTTTCAGTTCCAAATTTTCTCTCTCCCTCTAGCCCCTCTTCCACCCATTGAGAAGGCAAGAAATATGATACCCATCATACATATGAAAGCATACAAAACATTTCCATGTTAGCTGTGTTGAGGAGGAAGCAAGAAAAACAAATAAAGAAGTATGCTTTCACCTGCACGCAGAATTCTTCAGTTCTCTTTCTGGAGGTGGCTAGCATGTTTTCATCAAGGGTCCTTTGGAATTGTCTTGGATCATTGTCTTGAGCAGAGAAAAGAAGTCTTTCACAGTTGATCAATGATACAATATTGCTGTTATTATATACAATACAATAATACAGTACTTGTTGTGCTCCCTTCACTTTGCATCAGCTTATATAAGTCTCCCCAGGTTTTTCTGAAACCATACCCTTCATTATTTCTTGTATCACAACAGTTTTCTATCACAATGATATATCACAGTTCATTTAGTGTTTCCCCAATTGATGTGCATGCCTTCAGTTTCCAGTTCTTTGACTCTATTAAAAGAGCTACTTATAAATATTTTTGGTATATATAGGTACTTTTTATTTGCTCTCCTTGAGATACAGACTTAGTTGTGATATTGCTGGGTTGAAAGGACTGCATGGTTTTATAGCTCTTCGGGCATACTTTCAAGTTGTTGTCCATAGTGGTTGCACCAGTTCACAACTCTACCAATCATGTATTAGCATCCCTGCTTTTCCACATCCCCTCCAGCATTTTGTAATTTTCTTTTTCTACCATGTTAGCCATGGATAGATGTTAGGTGGTACCTTGGAGTTGCTTTAATTTGCTTTTCTTTATTAGTAATTTAGAGCATCCCCCCCCCTTATAAGTATTGATATATTTGATTTTTTCTTCTGAACACTGCCTGTTTATTTCTTTTGATCATTTATCAAGTGGGGAATGACTCTTATTTTTTAAAATAAATTTGTCTCAGTTCCCTGTATATTTGAGGAATGAGGCCTTTATCCAAGAAATTAACTGTAAACTACACCTCTCCCCCCCCCCCAGTTTTCTACTTTCCTTTTAAGTTTGGCTGCATTGATTTTGTTTGTACAAAACATTTTCATTTAATGTAATCAGAGTTATTCATCTTACTTTTTACTGCAACTGATGGCAAGAAAGTATTGCTATCTTATAGTTAGAGGTGGAAAACCCTACTCATCCTGGCAAAGAAAAATGAAAAAAAGCAGAAAGATCTTGCTTACACTTTAGTAAGTTGTAGGTGGCTACACTTCCAAAAGACTATTTTTTAAACTTTTCATTTTTATTTTCAGTTCCAAATTTTCTTTATTTTTAAAATAGAGTTATTAATTTTACTCTTCTTATCCACTCTATTTCTTGTTTGTCATAAATTAGTCCCTTATGTATAAATCTGAGAGGTAATTTTTTCTCTGTACCACTAATTTGTTTATGATATTACCCTTTATGTCTAAATCATGGACCCATTTTGACTATCTTGGTATGCAGCGTGAGTTGTTGGCTCATGTCTAGATTCTGCCAAACTGCTTTCCAATTTTCCAACAGTTTTTGTTGAATAGTGAGTTATTTTTTTACATTCATATTAAACATATTTTCACATTAGTTATGTTGTAAAGAAGAATTAGAACCTATAAGAAAGTAACAAAACAACAATATCAAAAAAAGAGAGCAAATAATCTGCTTCCATCTGCATTCAGATCCCAAAGTTCTTTCTCTGGCTATGGATAACATTTTCCCTCTAGGTATTTTAGAGTTGTTTTAGATCCTTGTATTGCTGAGAAGAGCTAAATCTATCAAATCAGTTATCACACAGTGTTACTGTTGCTGTGTGCACTGTCCTCTTGGTTCAGCTCACTTCACTCAGCATCAGTTCATATAAGTCTTTCTAGGTTTTTTCTGAAGTCCACCTGCTCATCATTTTCTATAGTACAACAGTATTCAATTACATTAATATATCACAACTTGTTCAGCCATTCCCCAATTGATGGGCATTCCCTCAATTTCCAATTCTTGACTACCACAAAAAGAGCATTCATAAATATTTTTGTAGATGTGGGTCCTTTCCCCATTTTTATGATGTCTTCAGGATACAGACCTGTAGCAGCAAGCACCCCAGCATCCCCAGGGTGGCTGCCAACACAGATTCTTGCATCTGCTTTGCTAAAGGAAAGCAACTCAAAATGGGTTAACAAGCTTACTTTAATCAATCAAACATATCATTTACCTTGTTCAGGGGAAAGTCAGAACCCTGAATTTCAGAGTATACAGACAGTAGTTACAATAAAAAAGAAAAACATATCAAGCAGACAGGCCTCCAAACTGTCCAACCATTATATCCATACCAAATCACAGTTACCAGAGAGGGAAGCATCAACATCTGGTTTTTCAAAGCTGGAGGGCTCTCAACAGCTGCCCAGAGTCTCATCTGGTCAAATCATACAACACTTCTCAAAGGGAGCCCCAAAGCAAAGCCTTACATCAGGGATTATATAGCCTTCTCCTGGGTCAGAGAATGTAACCACCCTCTTGACCCCACTGCCCAATCACACAGCATCAAGGTGTGGGCATTCCTGAAAACCAAGCCTCCTGCCACAGTCTCCATGTGATCACATTCAGCTTATTAGGGGGCAGAGTATATTTTCAAATCACGGAAGGTTCTCAGAGTCCCTTAAGCCTATCAAAGGGCCTAGGGAAAGGAAAGATCTTTAAATTTGCATTTCCATTACAAGACCTAGAAGTGATATTACTGGATCAAAGGGTTTGCAGAGTTTTATAGCCATTTGGACATAGTTCCAAATTACTCTCCAGAATTGCTGGATCAGTTCACAACTCCACCAATAATGGATTAGTGTTATAATTTTCCCATATCTTCTCCAACATTTATCATTTTCCTGTTTTGTTATGTTAGCCAATCTGATAGGTATGATGTGGTACCTCAGAGTTGTTTTGATTTGCATTTCTCTAATCAATGGCGATTTAGAGCATTTTTTCACGACTATAGATAACTTTAATTTCCTCATCTGAAAATTGCCTGTTCATATCCTTTGACCATTTAGCAATTGGTGAATAACTTGTATTTTTCTAAATTTGACTCAATTCTCTCTATTAAGCCAATGATGTGTTTTTTGCTGTTTTTGTTGTTGATATGGTCAAATATGCTTATAGTTTTCCTAATATTGAACCGCCGTGTACTCCTGGTCCTACTGTGTGATCTTTGTTATATATTTCTGTAATCTCCTTACTAGCATTTTGTTGAACATTTTTGCATAAATATTCATTAGGGAAATTGGCCTATAACTTTCTTTCTCTGTTTTCGTTCTTCCTAGTATAAGTATCTAGATATTTGTGTCATTGAAGGGATTGGTAGGAGACATTCTTTGCCTATTTTTTTTTCAAACAGTTTATATAGTGTTGGAATTAATTGTACTTTAGGTGCTTGGTAGAATTTGCCTATAAATTCCTCTGGGTTCTGGGGATTTTTTCCTGGGGGGGGGGTTCGTTTGTGGCTTGTTCACGTTCTCAAAAGACTCTTCAGTCTTAGCATGCAAACCAAGCTGGAAGCAACAAGATCTACTGACAGGGAAGGTCTCTCCTCTTCCCACAAGGAGAGGGAGCCCCTCTGCATGGCCTGGGAGAAGTGTGACAGAGCAAGGGCAGGGCCTTCAGGATGGGGCCAACTCAGGACTGGTCATCACACAAGAGCGCCCAGACCAATGGTGGCCAGCTCTGCTGCTCCTGCAATGGACAATTCCCTGGAGGGCTTTTAGTTTTCATTTTTTCCAGACATGGTCCATAGTATTCCATTTAATCAGATTGTGATGTTGGACTGATATCATGCCTCAGAAATTGTGCCCATGTCTATATTGGTGTTAATTTGATTAATGAATTAATGAATAACAAGAATGAAACAACGAATTTAAATGAATGGTATTCATCCAGCAAATGTTTATTAGATGCTAGCTGTATGCGAGCTAGAGACATAAAGAGGATATACAATGGCTGCCCTCAAGGTACTCTTGGCCTGGTAAGATATGTGCACAAATAGAGCACCACCTGCATGCGCCGTCTGTCTCCAAGGGGACAGCAGAAGCAGCCAGGGCTCCTTCCGGCACTTGTTTCTTTCTTTTGGGATGCTCTGGTGGGAGGGACCTGGGAGGCAGGAGCTGGGCCTGGGACTTCCAGCTGGCTCCACCATGAACTTCCCTGTGACTTGGGGAGGACACTTGGCCTCTCTTGGTCTTGGTTTGCTCATCTGTTAAATGGAGGGCATGGTGTGGATGACCTCGAAGTTCCCTTCCAGTGCTCACTTTTTAGGCAGTCCTTTCACTGCTGGTGGAGCAGGAGCCAGTCCTCATGCTCCTCCCCCCACCGGAAAGGTGGGTCTGTTGTTAACCTCAGGCTCCTTCTCTCCTACTCATCCACTTTCATCTTTGTTGTTTCCACCTGGACATGAGAGACCAAGGCTACTACTCTTTAAACATAAGTCTCAGCTAGATCCGGCCCTCTGGAGGAATCGATTGATCGGAGGTCCTGGGAGTCACAGATTGGCTGATGAAAGGCTCGCCTTAGAGGTCATTGGTGCTGGCTGCTTGTGGCACATGTTCTGAGTGCTGGCCCCATGGGAGTGCTGGGCACAGAGCTTAGCCAAGGGAAGGAACCCCTACAGCGCGTGGGTCCCCTAAAGCTGAACAGGGGGTTGTGGGGGGGGGAAGAAGGGATGCCAGGCATTAGGAAGCAGCTGTGGGGCATGATGGAAGAGTGCCTGGGTTCTAACACTTCCTGTCTGGCTTCAGACACGTGGCTTCCACTCCCTGAGCCTCGGGGTCCTCTTCTGTGAAATGGACATAATCATTCTTGCACTTGTGGGGGTGATAAGAGACTTGTAAAGCTCAGAGCAGGGTAGAAAGAAGAGTTATCCATGTGTGTGAATATGAATGGGGACACATATATGTGTGAGCATAAATAAGACAGCCAGACAGGAAAGCTGACTTTTTTAATATGCTTGGCTGATTTGATATACTTGGGTTGATGGAACAATTTCCAAGAACTGAGTTTTCTGATTTCTTCAGCAATGCAGTGGCAGAGAGTTGGGCATTTAGAGAGGCCTGGCTGCCTTCCATCCCACTGCCCCTCACTGCACCAGTGAGCCCAATTGGCTTGCTTCTCCTGAGTTTTGATTGGCTGGAATAGGTGACCTCATGGCAGCTCATGTACACTGAGGCTGTTGCAAGGGCATGTCTATATCCAAATGGGACAATGGAACAGTTGTCCCAGAAATCAGCAATGTCCATAATGCCAATGAAAGTTGCATTTGACGAATTGGAGAGAAAGTGGATGGTTTAGCCTTAAAGAACAATCACTTCTCAGTGGCTACTCAGTGGCTGGTTTTTGAGATAGGGTGAGTCCTGTGGTTTGTGAGGAGCTCTGGGAAGATACCAGTACTTGCCCATGTAGGTGCCCAGAGTTGGAGAACAAGATGGACGCAGTGCTCTAAGGCAAAACAGGAATGCCTATTAATTGGGCTGTTGGGTCCAGCTTGTTAATAAATGGATCAGGCCAAGGACACAGCCCTGGCACGTGCAATGGAATGCCATGAAAGATGCAGGGCATTCTATTTCAGGCCCTTGGCCCACATGAAAACAGAATTAAAAATACCAGTGGGGAAGTGGCCCTTCTCCATTGTTCATCCCTTGGATTAAGACGACCTAGTTTTATTACAGCAAACACATTTTTGGTTGCCAGTTCTGTGAAATGAAAATCTTTCTCTTGAAGGATAAATATTTTAATAACTTGACTTTTAAAATATTTATCAATACCAGGAAGGCGCTGTTCCTTGCCCATCATGAAGTATTTAACTCCAAAGTTGAATCGACTTGAAACATTTGCTAGGTCAGCTGAATTCTCAGCCCTCTGCCTCGGGCCACTGGTAATTGACAGCCAACAGATGGACCTTGTGTTTGGTGTTCTGTTCTAGCCAAAGGGACCATAAACCACCTTCTGTAGCCCAAAGATCCATTTGCAATAGGATTCCTACAGAAAAAAAGGAAAGGGACCCCCAAGCCTACACTGAAAATAAGAGCGCTTAAGATGCAGAAAAGCTTTCAGAGTTATATTCTTGACAAAAACCCAGGAATTTTCAGAGAACTTTACCCATAAAACCCAACTCAGCTGCTCCAATGTAGAGCATAGACCTGTCTGTCCTGTGTCAATTATTCCATCAGCTCAAATTAACCGGTTCCCATGTGCCAGGCGGTTGCCAATGGCTGGGCTTCTGAAGCCTCCCCTCTCTCGAGCAGAGCCCAGGTATTGTTGAGAGGCACAAAGAAGAAGAAGCCCACCTGCCATCATCAGAGCTGCCTCCTGATTCCATATCCCAGACTGGGCTGGCCACCTCTTAGTCTAGTCATGCACACTATATTCTTTCTGTTGCTCCTCAACTGTCATGGGTCACCATCGGTGACCTTGGTCATGGGGCCAGGCCTGATTCCACCTGCTTCTCCATCAAGCAATAAAAAGTAGTTGTTAATAGACTGGGTACAAGGAGTCCTTCAACAAACATGACAAGGGTCATTGACCTTGGTTTATTTTTATTCTTGGGCCTGTGATTTCATCGGTGTAGAGAGCTCCCAGGTGAGGACAGCCCATCTGCTAGTGCTGATCTGTATGTACTGTACCACTTAGAGCCTCAAACAGTTATTGAGGGCAAGTGACTTAGCCAGGGTCACACAGCCAGCATGTGTCAGAGGTATGGTTTGAACTCAGATCTTCCTGTCTCTGAGGCTGACATACTTCACTACACTGACCACTTCAGACATTTTTAGAACATTTCTGAGTTTTTCAGGCACTTCACAAACATCCCATTTGAGTCTCACAGCAGGATTTCTTAATGGGGTGGGAGGGGGAGTCTATTGCCTTAGATGGAAGACAAAATGTGCCTTTATTGCAGCATGGTTGGTTTCCATTTTAATGTCGTGTTTGGATTTTATGCCTTTAGGCACATAATTCTGAGAAGAGGCTGAATGGTGACGCCAGCCTGACAGCCAGAGGAAGTGTGTCCTACTCTGGACTAGAAATGTCAGAGTTCCCATTTTGCAGAGGAAACAGGTGCAAAGAAGGTCAGTGACTTGGCCATGGTCATATGGCTAGTTACATGTCACAGGTGAGCTTCAAACTCAGGTCTCCTGTGCCTCCACATCCTCTCACACTTGTCCTCCATCTGGATATTGTCATGTGGAAAGAGGCTTCCTTTGGAGTCTGCAGGCCCAGTCTTGAGGCTTGTGTGCTTGTGGCCTTGGGCAGCGACTTCCTCTGGGGGCCTCAGTTTCCTTCTGTGTAAGGTGACCTGGGCAGCCATGCTGATGTCTAAGGCTCTCATCCACAGTCCTGTAGTTACCACCAGAGCCTCACCTTGCCCAGGTGCTCAGAAGGGCCAGAAAGAAGGATGGCCCTGAGCCACAGATGAAGAGATCTGTCTCTGGTCCTTGCCAGCCTTGTGGCCCTGGACCCGATTTTCTTCATCTCTAAAGTGGAGATGCACCTGCTTCTGAGGCACAGGTGCCAAACCCCATGGAAAGTTTCCAGAAAGCCTTTCAATGTGGGAGTCTGCTCTGACCATTTGCGCTGTGGCCACTCACCCATGAGGCTTGTGAAACCAGAAGGAGAGTCCACGATAGGGCTGGAGACTTGGGAGTGGCCCCATTGTGATCACTGGTGGGTTGTGATTGGATTTACTGGGTCTCCTCTCCATTGGTTATGATTCCCTTCATGGAGGTAAAGCACGTTCTAACCTTTCTGCTGTTTGATTGTGACCTGCTCTTCTCTCCATTTTCCAGATAAGAACACAGGCTTAGTGAAGTGACCCACTGAAGGTCCCAGAGTCAGCAGCGTGAGCTCAGACAGGCAGCTCTGGACTCAGAGGACCTTGAGGTCTCCCAAATCCCAGTTCAGAGGGTTTTCAGTGAGGCGGTCCATTCCTTTGGGAGCTGGTCACTGTTGTTGAAGCCCTGGCTTTGCCTGCCTAGTGCTGAATCCCATTGTCACCCCAATAGATCAGAGCTGGGAGGGCCCTTCTAGAGACAGGCTGCAGCTTCCGTGACCTGCTGTCTACCCCACAGAGGATGCCCTTTGGGTGGGAGCTGGATCAGGATTCGAGTCCTTCTCTTCCTTGAGAAATGCCTCTTTCTTCCGAGTCTCCTCAGAGCAGAGCGCTCCCCATCAAGCAAAGGTGGGGCTGCAGCCTCTCCTCTTCCTTAGCTTGGGCAGCCCTGGGGTTCACAGTCCGGTTTGGGGTCTGCAGCCCGCGCTCCAGCATTCCCTTCCACGGACAGCGGAATGTGGGCTCTGAGAGGGCAGCGGCTGGAGTGAGGCAAGCAAAGACCCGGAGTCTCAGCCTCTAGGGAGAATCTGTCGTCTTTTAGAAGGCTTCAGTTGTCGAGGATGAGACCCTGGAGAGCTCCGAGATCCTGTCCGCTAAACGCCCCTTTACAGGGGAGGAAAGCGGGGACCAGCCTGGAACAGGCAGGGACTGACCTAGGGTCACACAGGAAGGAGAGAGCAAAGTTGGATTGGAACACAGGACTCCTCCCGAGCCGCCAGGGTTCACGACACTCTAGCTGTACTTGAGCCTTCCCGACCCTTTCCAGACCCAGTGGTTCTTTGATGTAGAAGGAAGCGGAGGCGGCTTCAGGGCTGATGCCCCAGGGAGGGGACTGAAGCTGGGGTGGGGTGGTGCAGCGATCCACAGGGCACAGGGTCCCACCACTTACCGCTGCTGAGAAGCCGCGTCTCTGGCCAGGCGCCTCCCCCGCAGGGCTGAAGGATGCCTTGGCTGCTCTCCCCACTAGGTCTTTGGTGTGTTGGTGGAGAGTTCTCATTGTTTGGGGACGTAATCATACTCATTACCTTTAGAGGTGTGCCCCAGGTAGGGAAGACACTGTGTGTGTGTGTGTGTGTGTGTGTGTGTTTGTGTGTGTGTATGTGTGTGTGTTTGT
>NW_027186352.1:1904563-1912887 GCF_028583685.1 Petaurus breviceps papuanus
TGTGTGTGTGTGTGTGTGTTTGTGTGTGTGTATGTGTGTGTGTTTGTGTGTGTGTGTGTGTGTGTGTGTGCGTGCACGTGAGCACGCAGGGGATGGTGACAAGGGTAAATCCTCCTCATTAGAGTTGTTCTACTGCCTTAGTGGATGGGTGGCCCCATCTTCCCTGGGAATGAAGCAGCTGGACCCATCTTTGGTCTCTTTTCTTCCTTTATTGCTAGCTCCTGTGCCCATGCCCCTCCCCCCTCAGAGTGATTTCTGGGGCACTTCGTCCTTCTAGGGTGGGGATGTGGGGGTATTCTGGACAAGTTCCAGGCAGCTTGGTCTGGTTATCCTTTCCTGGATTCTGCTGCCCCCCAACCTTGTTTGGGGATTTCATGAATGGGCCTGGAGGTGGACAAATGGCAGGCTTTATGCATTTCTGGAGGAAAGAAAAGCTTACTTCTCATTTTACCATGCTGGAGAGGTTCAGAATCAAATTTTAGAGCCCAAAATTGTAGTAGGAAATTTCCTTTTCCCCCATTGGGATGATGACCCCTTGAGAGCCAGGGCAGGATCTGTCAGCTTCCACAGAGAATGGCCTTGGCCAAAAGCCCAACTGTTCATGGCCAGAGAAGGGTACTCGAGCCTCAGGTGTTCCTGATGCCTCAGCTCTTCAGGGACTTTTTGGGTGAACAGATGTCTGTGTGTGCATCAGATAAAGGGGCCATTACAAGTTCAACAAATTTACAGTATTTCTCTGGGGCTTGGGAGCAGAGTTGCAGAAGACCCATGAGCTGAGAGGGACAGTTAAGGCAGGTATGACCAAGTGAGTGTCCAGAAGATCTAGGCTGCAAGTGAGTCAGATGGAACAGTCATCAGAAGTGGAAAATTTCACTCTTGGGTTCAAAAAAGCAACAGCCAAAGTCCAGGATAGGGCTGAGAAACGGGGCCACATGGGAGTTTGTCTGGAGAGTCTGTTCAGTGGGCTGCCCTCTCGTCCTGGATGGAGAACATCCCTGTGCTTGTCAGCTGAGATGAGAGAGCCAGGGCTTGGGAGAGAGAAGAAGCTTCTGCTTTTCTCTCCCTGCTCACATCATTTGGCACCAGGGTGGTTCAGTGGGTAGGGAGCTCCAATCAGGCCTCAGACATGGCCCGCGCCTCATTCTGCCATTCCCCAATCGGCGCTCTGCTCCTGTACAGATATGCATACATATTATTTGTGTAAGTCCATACGGGCATTATTCCTAATTGTTCTTCAGAATTGTTAGAAGCTGTGATAATTGTGATAACACGCCCACGGTAGGCCGCTCTGTGTACTGAGCTGGCCTGCTGCCTCTGCTCCCTGTGCTCCCTCTCACTACACCCTGAATTCTCTCGGCTTCTTCTTTGCCCAAATGTGTCCTGTAACCTGAATTTTACCTGAACCATGAGGAGGCCTGGAGTTGGTTAGAGATAGTTATAATCGCATATTAATGGAGAAAGTCAAACTGCTGCCGAAATACTAGGAATGTTCCTACCAAGGGGTTTAGACTGATTAGGATCGTACCCTGCCCTTTTCTATGAACTTCCAAAAGCAGCCAAGATGAGATCCCCCGGGGAGGAGGAATCCTCTGGGGGGAGGGAGCCCCCGGGGAGGAGGAATCCTCTGGGGGGAGGGAGCCCAGGAGGAGGGACCCTGGGGGCGGTGGGGAGCCTCAGAGCAGAGCAGCTGCCATTGTTGAGTCCTGAGGTTTAGGGTGAGCTGGTTACCATAACAAGTGTTTAAAGGATCAGAGGCGTGGAGCTGCTGGAGACTCAGCTGCCCCCAGTCCAAGTCAGAAATGAAGAAGCAGCCCCTGAGAAGCCACCCCGCCCCCCGCGCCCACGTTCACACAGATCGTGCCTGAAGCTGGATTTGAACCAGTGGTCCGGACTCTGGGGTCAGGCTCTGTCTGCCTTTGTGCCATGACTAAAGTTGTCTTGCAAGTATGTGAAGGGCCGTTTTTTGCTGCTTGGCCCCAGGCTGCAGAGCCAGGAGTGAGGAATGGACAGTGCTGGGGAGAAGAAAAACCTCCCCATCAGTCGAGCTGTCCCAAGGTGGCCTGGGCACCTCCAGAGGCAGTGCCTGGTGACCCCATGTTAGGCATGTTTGGGGAGGGGGGTGTCAGACTGCATAGTGTTTGCTGAGCTCCACCCAGCTCTCCATTTTTTTTTTTTGCTTTTTGGAGGGCAATTGGGGTTAAGTGACTTGCCCAAGGTCACAAGACTAGTTTTGTGTTAAGTGTCTGAGGCCAGATTTGAACTCAGGTCCTCCTGACTCCAGGGCTGGTGCTCTATTCATTGTGTCACCTAGCCGGTCCCAGCTCTCCATTTCTGTGCTGCCATGACTCCTACTGGTAGCGCATCCCACTAGACCACAGGATCCTCTTCAGATTAATTGAGGTCTAGTTATCCCACTGCTCTCCCCCACCCCCCTCCCCCTTGAGCTTGTAAAGCTGATCTCTTGGACCCAATTGTAAGATTCCTTCTCAGTAGCCTTATTACATTCCATAGCAATCACTTCAGCCCAAATCTCTAGCATGTCAAGACCTAACTTTGTTATTCAGGATGCTGACTCTCCCTTCCATCTTTTTGCCATCTGCAACCTTAATAAGTATGCCATCTGGCTCTCTCCAGGGCATTGATGAAGATATTGAACAGTTCGGGCCAAGCCTGGATACCCAGCGTCCAGGGATGACGCTGAGGATGAGGGAGTGAATGTCCCAGCAAAGGAGGTGAAGGAGAGACCCTGCGGAGTGAGGGAGCTCCCCACAGAGCCTCAGACCTGCCCAAGGTCACAGGCTGGACAGTTGTGGCTGGATGGTTTGATCTCCAGGATGGGGTTGCCGAGGCTTCGGGAAGTTGGAGCCATCATTGTTGGTCATGGGCAGTGTCTCCTTCACCCCACCATGCTTTTCTGGCCAGGATACTAGACGGAGGCTCCAGGGATAATAAGTCCCTGCTTCCTCATGGAGTTGCAGACATTCACATTCTACTAGAAATGGAAAAAGCCTAGGGTCTACAAACTGAAGTTTCTCATAATTACTATAGCATTTCAAATAATGTTTGTTCACAGCTGATGTTTCCATAGGGCTTTAAAGATCACTACAAATACTTTGAGGCTCCTTCATCAATCAGAAGTGAAGTGTTTACCATGTGACAGGCACCATGCCAAGCCCCGAAACTACAAGGGCTGAGCACAGCCAGTCCCTGCCCAGAAGGAGTTTACATTCTAGTCCGGAGACATCAATACTTGGGCACATACCAGGTACAGGATGGGAGATGGAGGGAGGCTTAGGAGGGAAGGCACCAGCAGCTGTGGAACCCTGGGAAGGGTCTCCCAGGGAAGGTGGTGATCAGGCTGAATCCTGAAGGAAGCTGGGTGCTCTAGGAGGCAGAGGTGGGGAGGAAAAACCTTCTGAAGGGGAGAGGGCAGAGATGTCTCCTTCTTCAACTGGGTGCCTCCCTCGGGGATCATCTAGGGCTTTCCCAAGTGGATGTTGTTTGTAAATCACTGTCTGCCTGTGGTCCTCCTGGATCTCTTGCCTCAAGCACAGTGGGCATTTAATGAATGCTTTCTTATGGATTGAAGATCTGCACAAGGCCAGGAGGCCTCTGGGAATAGCAGCCATTGTTACTTGTGGCTTAAGGAGAGACACTCTTCACCTCTGCTGGATATTTGTCAGCTGGCGCCAAGCTGTGACCACGGCTGCTTTGGTCCATGGCTGCCCACTGAGTCACTAAGAAAAAGAGATAGCCCATTTTCTTACCTGCCTTGCATATACAGACACAGAAGGTTCTGAGAATTTCATGAACTGCTGTGGACTCCAGGATAGAGCCATCAAAAGGGAAAAGATGAGGCGGAACTCAGGAGGGCCGGTGTTGAGCACAATTAATGTTCAGCGGCCACTCAGGCTCCCGGCAGAGAACCACCCCTTGGCCCACATTGAGAAGTGACCAGAAAAAGCCTGGGAGAGAAGTGGAGAAAAGCAGGTCAGACTAGAAGACGGTCACCAGCCAGCTAATGACAGCAAAGAGATAAAGGAGAGGAAGACGGGACAGTGCCGAGTGAAAAGCTGGGGACCTGGACCAAGGGATCCGTGCTGTCTGTGCCGCCCAGTGCTCAACTGCCTGACCTTTCTAGGGCAAGTCCCTTCTTGTCTCTGGTCTTTGTCAGCAGAGGGACCCAGGGCCAGAGGAGGCCCAGGGTCTTCTCTAGTCACTACAGTCTTGCTTTCTGCCTTTGAAACATATTGTGGCCCCCTCCCTCAAGCCCAATGTGATAAAATTGGCCAGAGGAAAGGTGTTAATTACAAGTGAGAGGAAACCACAGTTGGGAAAACTGAGGTGGCCCTGGAGACCTCTCAGGGCTCCCCATCCTATATTCCTGTGGTCCACAACCTGCCCCTGCAAACTCAGCTCTTCTGCCTCCATGATTCGGACCCACTTGAGAGCCTATCTCCAGCACCAGCCTCTCCTCAGGCCTTCCACTGCAGGAAGAAACAGCTTCCCCCCGCCCCCCCCCCCCCCCCCCAGGCATAGCTCCCAGGCCAGGAGCCCCAGACCATGCTCTCTTGGAACCTGGCTTTGCTGCAAGGAGGGACTGAGCTCTGGAAGAAACTCGCTTCTCTTTCTCAAAAAAATAAAAGCCTCCAGGCTCCTGAGAGCAGTGTTTGCCAACTGCCTGTTGGAGTGTGAAATGCAGTGCTTCTCTCAGAGACAAATAGCCTATTCCCTTCTCACTGTGAAAATAAGGAGACAAAAGGACAGGTTTCACAGGGATGTCTGAAAATGGGGGAGAGAAGATGAGAGAAAGAAACAGAGGCAAGAGAAGGAGCCCTGCCCCCAGACGTCCGGCTTCTCAGGGGCGAATAATGCCCCCCTCTGTCTGACGAAGAATCCCCTCTGTGGCCCTGTGGACAAGGACTTACCAGCCTGTGCTTGGAGACCCAGAGAGAAGGCAGCCCACTCCCCATGGGGCAGGGTGAGCCCCAGAGCTCAGTGTTAGCATGATGTTGCTGACCTCCAATCTCAGTGGGCCTCTCCACAATATCCCCCCCCCCATTACTTCTATGATGACAAAAGAGTAGTGACCAATTTGGAGTCTGTGGCTGAGGCCCTGTGTCATGGTGACATGGATAGCATGCACGGTGTCATGGGACGGGGATAGGTGGGCAGGTGAGAGACCAGACTTGAATCCTGCCCCTGGATCCTACCAAGCAGGTGACCCAGGGTAGGTCAATTCTGCTCCCTGAATCTCAGTTTACTCATGTATAAAATAGCAGGAATGATTCCTATAGCTCCCGATGATCCAAGGAGCTCATAGGCCAACCTCAGAACTTTGCAGAAATATCTGGCACCTTGGTTGTTATTACTGACACTGCTTTAATGAATCCCCTGATCCATGACCCACAAGGGTCAGCTTGGGAGCTTGGGAGAAAGCTGGTGGATAAGGAGATTGAAGGAGAGCGTTGTCATTTCTGGCTCTGAAGGATGTCCACCACCATGCTTGGAGCTCATTCACAGGCATGATCTTTGAAGGAAGGGAAAGTTTCAGAACTGTTCTGGTGACAGTTGGGGCTGCCGGGTACAGGCCCACATGGGAGTGAAACAAAAGGCTGTGACAATGTGTGACTTCGCGTGCGTGCGTGCACACACACACATACACACTCACTCACCTGAGAGACAGACCAGGAGCCAGGAGTACTACATATGCTATGCCCCTCATGTGGCCAGGAGGACAGCTGGATGCCAGGAAAGATCCTCCTCTCAGTTAGAATCATTCCACCACAGTCAGAGGTCTTGCAAAGCATGTGGTAAAGCAGATTCCTCTTAATGTCTGAGCTGGAATAGCTATCTCAGATGTCTTGATGAAGCAATTCTTCCTCCTCAAAGCTGTGATCCTGGTCTGGATATAAACCTGGGTCATGAAGACTGAAGCCGCTGATGACATCATCATGAAAGTTTAACCCATCAAAGACAATCAGAGTAATTACAGGAAGAGGCTGTCAGAGCCTCATCTGGCTTCACCAACCCTCATCTTATCACCCTAGCAGGAGAGAGGACATGATAACCAGGGTGAGCACCACAATGGAACAACAGAAAGTTGTTGGGAAAACCTTACAGAGGAGGGTGGGAATAGAGGATGAACAGTGCTGCCTTATGAAACAGGGATACATTGTAGGAAGAAAGTCTTCTGGAAAAGCCTTCCTAAAAACACTCCATAGACACTTAAAAGTGGAATTGGAAAAAGTAGAACGAACAGATGAAAAATGGAAAAGATCTATCACAGATGATATACTTCACAGTGATGATGGAATTACCACCTAATACCTAGTGTCGTACATGATGAAATGGAGCTGTCACTAAAGAAAACAGAAGTGGAAGGAGCATTTAGACCTGGCCAATTGTTTATGAAGGACAGCCCCATGGAGCCCCATGCAACAGATCAGAAAGAGGCAGGAGGAAGATACCAAAAGAAGGGAAAAAAATCAAAGCTGATTTTTCACACAAATGAAATAAAGGCAATAGAATTGCTTCACTAACTATCCAGCTCAAAGTTTACTTTCTCATCTCTGGAAAATCTCTGGGAAGGAGTCATTCATGGATCTAGGGTAGGATACCATTGGCTAAAAATGAGAATGAAATAGAGAGGCCTCTGCAAGGGTCCTTGTGAAGTAGATGCCTATTGGTCGATTCGATAGTAGACCACACCTTTGAAGTCATAGTTAGCTGAAAGGTGCAGAAATTTGGGAGCTTGCTGTGTGTGTTGGCAAGAAGGAAACTTCGAATCCATTTGAATCCATGGGTCCCTAGGGGCTCTTCAATTAGGTGTCTCCCATTTCCTGATGGTGGCAACTGTTGATGTGACTTTGTCGGTGACTTACTTATCGTCCGTACAAGGACAGCTTATAACAGGCAGAAATGTGTTTGCCAAAAGCGTTTTCCCCTCTCGGTGGAAAAGTCAGGGCACTATGGTGCAGGGGAAAGATCTCTGAACTTGGGTTCACAGGACCTGGCTTTAAATCTCTGGTCTTTCATTTATTGCCCGTGTGACCTTATGCAAATAACTTTGTTCTGGTCTCCATTTTCTCCTTCTCTCATGTAAAACAAGAAGGTTGAACTTGTTGACCTCTAAGATACTTCCTAACTCTTAGTCTATGCCCTTTGTCTATAGTGGGGTCCAAAGGAAAAAAGGATTTTGATTCAGTTGAGGATTTCCCTCTTATGGATGGTGGGGTCCCCTGGATGTTTCTGTCTACATATGACTTTATGTTGATGCCACCAACCCTGGGAATACTACAGTACCTCCCCAGGGGTCCTCACAGACACTGTAAGAGTTTGGCCTAATCATTTACGTGGGGAAAACAAAGTGGATCATAAATGCTTTTTTGTCCATGCTATAACATGCTGTCGGATGGATAGTCCCTGGAAGTGGTCCTTCAGTGTGTGTACGTGTGTGTGTGTGTGTATGTGTGTGTACATAAATACATAATACTTATATGTACACATGGACAAGTATTTCAGAAGTATAATGAACTGGGCACAGGAGTGAGGAGGAGGAAAAGGCAGAGTTTTAGGCAACCTGAAGCTTCCCCATGAACAAAAGCTCATCTTTTAAACCAGGATCCTCTTGGTAACAACACTCAGAGGCTGCATCAATATCACAACATCATCACAGAGGACTGGTCACTGGAGACCCCAAGTTAAAGGTGACCCAAAGGACACCAGGTGGATCTACCTGGCTGCAGTGTAATAAATGATACAAAATGTATTGTCCAGAGGACACCGAGCACTAGAAAAGGGAAGGGTCATATTGAGGGAGCACTGGCCAAAGAACTGCCCACAGCTGCAGCTGGTGTCAGCTGGTCAGGGTGAGACCAGTAGGAGAAATGGAGCAGAATCTGTGAAGGAGTGGGGATCTGCACCATCATGGGGGATGCCCACATGCAGGGAGATGCTGCATCCATGGCAACAGTGGGAGTGGAGACAATGATGTGAAACCTCCCTGTCCAGCCTTTCTCTGATGGGCAGCGTGGAGGAGTGGAGAGTAGTTAGCGCGGGAGAGGGCAGCACTGTGGCCCGGTGGAACTCACTGGGCTGTGTGGCTGCCCACCTCGAAATCTCAGCTTCCTCATCTGTGAGATGGAGATAATAAAACCCACAATGCCTGCATTACAGGATGATTATTGGGAAGATCAGGTAAGATTTGTTATGTGACTAAAATGGTGGCGATGATTCCCAAAGCTTTAACATTTGAAAAAAGCATGCATGTGTATATGTATAAATGTACGTATGTATATATGCGTGCACTCTATGTATGTGTG
>NW_027186352.1:1912897-1942179 GCF_028583685.1 Petaurus breviceps papuanus
GTGTATGTGTGATGTGTTTATGTGTGTGCATGCATGTGTGTGATGTGTTTATGTGTGTGCATGCATGTGTGTATTTTTTCCATCTGAAAGTACTTTACGTCTGTACAATGCCACAGGAACATGCTCCCTTGTTACTATTATTATTCCAGCTAAAGCCTCCTAGCATTTTCTTATTTCTGCCTGGTTTCACATCCCAAATGTTCCAGGAGGCTGTGCTCCCACAACCCAAGAGGACAGTCACATTCTTGTGTTCTGTCTGCAAGCATAGCATCTTCTTGGGCCTCCCCAGGACGGGGTGACATCACCAGAAGCAATTTGGGGAGAGAGTACAAACTGACCATTGGTATTTTGGCTCTGTGACAAAGGCAGAACATTTCTAGGGAAAAAAAAACCTGCAAAATTCAGGTTTGGCTTTGTGCATCCCTGGCCCCACTTCCTAATATCCACTGGCTTCATCCATCTTACACATTATTCTGTGACATTCCCTCCTTTATACAGTTTTTGAAGCATGATGGAATTTCAGAAATAGCTGCCACCAGTTTCTTAGTCTTCAAAAGAGATTTCCTGTCACAGTCAGTTTTCAGCAAACTTTCTCATGAATCTTAGAGCTAGGAAGGCTGGGCTTCTCTGGGAAATGGACATCAGTAGTTCAAAGTATTATGTGTCCAATGGAACGTGTTGTTGGGGTCCTATGCCCTCTGGCTACCAGGCTTCTGGACCTCTGGAACCAGCATACCTGGGAACAGAAGGGAGAGCTGACGAGGTGCCTGTCTCTGAACTGGTGCTGCTGATCTGGGTCAGCACTGAGGTGTGTTTTGTGCTCGACTGCCAGCTGCAGAGAGCACCCACTGTGCCAGCACCCTGTCCCTTGAGTCACATGGGATACAGATGTGCAGGTGCACAGGGTAAGCCAACTACAGAAAAAGGCTCCCCCAGACTTGGCCTGCCTTGGAACCCAGAGGTCCTGCTGATTCTCCTTCCTGTCTTAACCCTTAACTCATGTGTGATGATAAAGGGTCAAGCTAATATTCACCCAGAAACTGGCTTCTCCAGCTCTTACAAACCACCTAAAGACCACCTCAGAGGGAGAGAGGAGCAGCAGCTGCTGCCTCCCTGACCCACTGCCCATCTGCCCATCTGATGACTGTCACACCCATCTCCACTTCTTATTGAAATTCGTGGACAGGCAGTGTGGCAGGTGGCTAGAGATCAGGGCCAGGGTTCATAGTCTTCTGTTCAGTACTTTCCATAATCATGCCAGGCTGCCACCACAGTCGTTATTATTCCCATTTCATGGGTGGAAAAATGGAATCCAGGAATACTAAGTGCCTTGCCCCATCCCTAGTAAGTGCTGGAGCTGGGAGCCAAACCCATGGCTCTCCTGACCTCAGGTCCAGACTTCTACAGCTGCCTTTCCTTCAGACCTTGGGCCTGTCCAGCTGTGTGATTCTCAATCACAAAGTCATGGAATTGTGTGAGGTTGTTGAGATCACACCGCAGATGGGAAGAGTGAGCAAGACGACATAAGTGGTGAATTCAGTGCATCCCACCCCTCTTTGGGAGTAATTTGGGAGGCAGCAAGAAAGTGGTTCCTTATTTGGGAACCCTTTGTCTCCCTGCTGGGGCTGCACCCCTCCCTTCTCTCCTCCACAGTCTGTATGACTAAGGCGGAGGTGGGATGAGCTGTTTATCAGACAATACAAATAAAAATCCCCATGTCTTTCAGGGGAAAAGTAAAACTTACAATTCTAGCTGTTGGCTCAGAGGGCAGTCCGTTCTCCCAACCCAGAAAGGGCCAAGAGACTCTTCTTAGCTGGGGTCAGCCACACAAGGAACCTGGAGGTTTTCGACAACTGAGCAATCCATCACCAACATGCAGCATCTACTATGACCCCAAGGACACAGAGATAGAAGGGAGTCTGCCCCTGCCCTCAGAGAACTTAGGTTCTAATAGAATTTTTGTCAGGTAGAGAGGCTGGGTTGTCCTCTCACTGGAGCAGGGATGCACAGAGAACCTTCTCCCATGCAGAACATGGTCCTCCAATGGCCAGTGGTCAGAAGAAAGTTCTTAGGGTGCTCTCAGTGGACACACATCCTCCCTTCCTGGGAGTCTCCTGTCAGCCCAGCTTCTGCCACATCCCAGGCTCAGTCTGACCCTACCATGCCTGCCTCCCTTCCACTTCCACACAGCTCAAGCCCCCCAGAGGTGCTCAGAAGACTGTTGGGGCTGGGAAGAGGGAGAAAGACCCCCTTTGTAACCTTTGATCTCCACTACAACTCCCACAGGTAACTCCTTTTGGAAGAGTCCCCCCGCCGTCTGTAACTGGGAAGGGGACTGGATCTGGTTTAAAAATGGGGAGGCCTTAAATATTCAGGTTGCATATTTATTTAAAATTGCATATATATTTTTAAAAATTATAAGCTTACTCATTTAAAAATGAAGGTATATCAATTATCCAAGACAATTCCAAAGGCTTCATGATAAAAAAGCTGTCCACCTCCAGAGAAGAAACTGATGAACTCTGAGTGCAAAGTATCATTGAAGCAATTTTCTCACTTTCTTTATTTTTCTGTGTGTGTGTGTGTGTGTGTGTGTGTGATACAGCTAATATGGAAATAGGTTTTGCATGATTTTACATATAGAATCACTGTCACCTAGTTTGCCTTCTGTGGATTCGAGAGGAATGGGAGGGAGAGAATTTGGAACTCAAAATGAAGAAAAGAATGGCTAAGATGAATCCCAGCACCTTCCATAGTTAGATGAGCGAACACCCCATGTGACAGAACAGGGTCATCAGGGCCTGGCTGTCTTCGGTCTGCTCCTTCTGCATATGGGAGATCTCTAGGAAGATGGCTGCCCTTTTCTTCCTTGTCTTGGCCTCCTTAGCCAAACCCCCTTTCCCCCAGTCAAAGCCCTTCCTCGTTCCTCAGCGTCGAGCTGATTGTGGTGTGCAGAATGGCCAGCGTCTCCTTCCCACCAGAGTCCCTGCTGTCCTTGCTGTGTAGGGAGAGGCTCCCTGCCTCTGCCGGCCTTCTAGGTTTAGGAAACACTGCCTACTGAACTTCACTGCTTACAGCTGCTCTCCAGTGCCTGGCGGGGGGAGGCTGTGCCATCAAATTCCTCTTCTCCATTTCAGCTGAATGAATCAGTAGTATTAAGGATTCCTGTTTTATCCTATAAACTGATGTGCAGGGATACAGTTCTTCTCTTGTTCTCCCACTTTGAGGTTCTGGACCTTTTGTTCTCCCAAAAAACAATTTAACCCCCTTTTTTAATTATTCCTTTGAAATTTGAATGGGTGTAGCACCAAATCTATAAATTAATGAAGAGAGTAGTGTTTTGTTTTGTTTTGTTTTTTTTAATGTAAACTGGGTTTCAGTCAAGCCTGGAACATGTTTCCGAGGCTCTCCCAGCTGGTAGGGAGAAGATCTCCTTCACAGCTCTACCCAAAGCTTTCTCTTCAGAAATTGGGGGGCTCATGAAAAGGGCTTCAAACTTGGCTAGAATCTGAGGCCCAACTATGAGTAACAACTCTCTGTCCACTTGTTTGTCCTTCTTTATATCTTTAAAAGGTACTTTGCAATAGTGTCTATAGCAGTTCTGAGTGTGACTTGGTACATTGCCCTCCAGATATTTTGAATTTTGTAGTTAATTGGACTGGACACATACTCCTTCTTGGACATACTCAGTTGGACCTAGAGCGAAGCCCACGGGAGAAAGGAAGGGTCTGGAGTCTCTCTGAGATTTTCTGTCTTAGGCCTCCGAAGTGTCTACATTCTGATGCATTGTGAATTTGACCTCCTGGAAGGTGAAGGTCTGGCATCTGTTGGTATTTGTGGCCATCTCTCACCCTTCCCCAATATCCCATGGGAGTCAGGAGGGACTCCTCTGTGGGTGAACTAACTAGAACAAGGACGTATAGGACACGTGGGCCAGGTCAGAAAAGTTGCCTTTTCAGGAGAAAATACCTCAGAAACAGAAGGGTTCCTAACATGGACCATGGATGGGGTGACCAGCACAGGCCAGAGATGGCCAAAGCTAGCAGAAAAGCTAACCACGAGTGACTGGCAGGATCCAGGAAAGTCAGGGAGGGAAGAAGAAGCAAGTGGACATCATCTACAGAGAGGACAGAATCTTGAAGGTCGGATAAAGGGATGAGAGGATCAGAGTCTGAAGAACACAGGTCCAATATCTCTGGGCTCAAGAGGTCAGATATCCAGGAGGAGTGGGGTCTGAGTCATGGGCTTCGGCCTTGGGCCCATCCATCGATCATATATAGGGCCCTCTCTATTGACACCCCCTACCCAGGTCAGAGACCCCAGAAGCATTGGGCATAGGGAGTAAGGGGGCATGTAGAAAGGGACATGAGAAATGAACTCTATATAAGATCATAGAAAAAAAGTACACTGACATTCTAAAAACAATAACAGCAGCAAACAAACAACTCTTTCCCTTTGCTCGTCCAACTTACTGACTCAGCTTAAAAATGCGTCTGCGACATGGGAGAGTGAGCCCTCTGCAAACCCCACTGAGCCTGCCCCAGGAGAGTGTCCTGCGTTAGCCTCTTTGTTACCGGAGCTGCGGCAGCAGGGAAAGCTGTCATTTCAAAGGGGGTGTCAACATGGTTCTCTGGGAAAAAACAACCAAAATAATGAATTCCAGTTTTTATGCCGACCCTAGAGGTTGTCCAAGGGCTGGGGAGGGTCAGAAGTGGGATCAGAGCCACCTGCTTCTCTGCCCCGTGAAACAGGTCCATTGCTTTGTCTTGTTTCATGTCATTTATACTTGGTGTGATCCTTTCAGATCCTCTCTTGGCCCCACCCTGGTTCTTCTCCCAGAATCCCAAGACAATGGTGGAATGTTTGGTGACCTGTCTGAGTGCTGGAGCAGATAGTTTGAGTGTTGGGTGAGACCAAGCACTAAAGAATGTCTTCTTCTTCTTCTTTCTTCTTCTTCTTCTTCTTCTTCTTCTTCTTCTTCTTCTTCTTCTTCTTCTTCTTCTTCTTCTTCTTCTTCTTCTTCTTCTTCTTCTTCTTCTTCTTCTTCTTTTCTTCTTCTTCTTCTTCTTCTTCTTCTTCTTCTTCTTCTTTCTTCTTCTTCTTCTTCTTCTTCTTCTTCTTCTTTCTTCTTCTTCTTCTTCTTCTTCTTCTTCTTCTTCTTCTTCTTCTTCTTCTTCTTCTTCTTCTTCTTCTTCTTCTTCTCCTCCTCTTTCTCCTCCTTCTCCTTATTCTCCTCATTCTCCTTATTCTCCTCCTCCTCCTCTTCCTCCTTCTTTCTTCTTCTTGCTTTTTGGAGGGGGAAAGGTAGGGCAATTAGGGTTAAATGACTTGCCCAAGGTCCCACAGCTAGTTTTTGTGTTAAGTGTCTGAAACTGCATTTGAACTCAGGTCCTCCTGACCCCAGGACTGGTGCTCTATTCACTGTGCCACCTAGCCACCCCAAGAGTGTTATCTTCTAACCCAGTAACTACTTGCACTGGGCTAAGCATCCTCAGGAGACTGAGGGCCATTCTCAGTTCTCAGGAGGCCCTTTTGTTTGTCTTGAAAAGGAGTCAGTAGGGGCGGCTAGGTGTGGCAGTAAATAGAGCACCAGCCCTGAAGTCAGGAGGATCTGAGTTCAAATCCGGTCTCAGACACTTAACACTTACTAGCCCTGTGACCTTAGGCAAGTCACTTAACCCCAATTGCCCTGTCCTCTCCCCCCCCCCAGAAAAAAGTGAAAAGGAGTCAATGTCTGTGTTTCTTATCCCTTTATTTTACCATCTCATGCTTTGTTCAGGGGTCATTTAACCTTTTTTCTGTATAATGGACCCCTTTGCCATCTCTGGAGAAACCTATGGACACCTCAGAAGCATGTTTGTGAATACATAAAAATAAATTTAGAATAGAATTATAAGAAAAACCAATTAGATTGAATCCATCCATCCATCCATCCATCCATCCATCCATCCATCCATCCTTCTATCTATCTATCTAGTTCATGTGTATATAAGTATACAAAAAAGTGTACAGACTTCAAGTTAAGGACCCCCTGTATGTTATTTAGGAAGCTAAGGTCTTTGACATTCAAACTCAATTATTTATTAATGCTCATCAATTAGTGAACATAAATTTGATTTTTTACCACTATATATCTTGGAGTAAGGGGAATATTTTCACATGTTGGCCCCTATACGAAAATATGAAATGTGAATAATAGAGTTGACAAACAATTATCTTTCTGAAAAGATCTAGAAACTGTGCAACTTATGAATATGCAAGTAGTTCTCCTTGCTATTAACATCTGTCATCTTTAAAAAAAATTGATTCTTTTTCTGAACTCACACACACACACACACTAATATACACAACAGAACACAAAACAGGATAACGTAGGAGACCATGGATTTTCACTTCATACCATTTGCTTTTTTTAAAGTTTATAATAAATTCCACACGTGAGTTTCACAATTGTCCTGCTGGTTTGTGCTTCCTTTCAAACTTCTTTCTATTTTCTTCTGTGCATTAAAAAAGTTTCAATAACTCTCTTATTTTCCCCATAACTATTTCATTTCAAAGATCTAAGTCAGCTATGGTCTTTTCACCAGAAAAGCTTGAAAGTCCCCTATTCCACTAAAGATCCCCATGTAGGGTTGTTTGGGAGTAGTTGGTAGTGTAGTCAATAGAATACTGGGCCTGGAGTCAGGGAAACTCACCTTCATGAGTTCAAACCTGGCCCCAGGTGCTTACAAGCTACATGGCCCTGGGTAAATAATTTTATTCTGTTTGTGTCAATTTCCTCATCTGTAAAATAGCAAGGGAGAAGGAAATAGCAACCCCCTCCAGCATCCTTGCCAAGAAAACCCCAAATTAGTTCATGAAGAGTCAGGCACCACTGGAAAATGACTAAACGACAACAAAGGGTTCACAAATGAAATTGTCAGCTTTGCAAATGAGATTATTTTTGGTTCTAAGCCCACATCTCTTGCCTTTTGTAGTATTGTCTTTCCAAGCTCCCCTCTTCACAGATGAAGCTTCTGTGTCTTGAGTTATCTTAACATTGTTTCCTTGGTCTTTGACCTCTTTTATGGATGTGTGTAGCAGTTTTTCATTGATGTGGATATTTAGAATTTTTGCTATAACATTCCCAAGACCTTTCCTTTTATTATTACTATTTGTAATAATAATAACAATAATAGCTAGTGTTTATTACTTTAAGGGTTACAAAGTGCTTTGTATGTATCACCTCATTTGATCTTTACATAACTCTGCGAGGTAGGTTATATTATTATCACCATTTTTCAGATGGTCAACTGGGGTTGAAATTAAGTGGCTTGTTGGTTAATGTCTGAACTTGGTCACATAACTAGTCAGTGCCTGAGGTCTTCTTGTCTCCAAGTCCCAGACTCTATACAATGTATCACCTACTTACCCCACTTGGGGTATCTTTCAGTATGTGATTGGTACAGTCCTTTTATCTTGACTGCTATCTGGTTCTAATCAATCTGGGCAGTATTCATTTATGATTTTTTTTGAAATATGGTGGCTAGACTTTTAAAGTATGTTTTTCAGGGAATCTAATCATTCTCAAATGATCTCTCCTTGACCTATTTACGAGAGCAGCTGTTTTCTTTATGGCACATATATTTTCTTCCATTTTATCAGTCCTTCGATTTTGTTTTAATATCTGTTTCCATTTTATGGAATCATTAATTTACCATTGGTCTTGTCTAATTCTTCGGGAGTCCATTACTTGGGTAATGTTTTCCACTTTCTGAACGAATTTTCTTTTCTCCATTCTTTCCCTGTGCCTTTTATTTAATTTATTATTTCTTCTTTCATTTCTTCTAGGTGTTTGTGTAGTGGGAAATTCTTTTAGTTTGTTTTTTTTTGTTTGTTTTCTACTTTTAATTTTGATTTTGGAGCCTCTCTGTATTTACCCTATTCGTTTTTCGTACTGGTTGATGTTGTCTTCAGGCACTCAGGCTTTTCCAGGGTCAGTCTGCTGTACTTTGAGATGGGACAGTTAATTCTGTTTGGTGTCACCTTGGCTTATCTGGGTTCTTGGGTTGACCTCCGCCTCCTGGGGTTGGTGATCCGTGGATCTTCCAGATCTTCTCTGGCATCTCTGGGAAGAGTGCTAGGCATTTGGGCTATGCTTGTTGATGTCTTCCTGATAGCTTACATGGCCTGCCCTTTGGGTTCGCAAACACCCTAGAGCTTCCTCAGGGGAAGCCTCTACTCTTACTGCCTTTGTCTGGAGTCTTAGAGGCTACATGTGTCAGGCTCTGGCTCTGCAGTTACCCTGCATTGGCACTGTTCATGGCCCCCTTTCCTTTTGCTGGTGGACTTCTGGTTGATATTTTATATAGTTCTGTAGATGTAAGAATTCACTTACTATGGTTTCTAATTGGATTTCTTGATCATTATTCAAACCTGATGTTATTTGAAGGCTTTTGCTGAGGTAGGTATTTGGAAGCTTAGTGGTCTGCCTCCATTCAGGCCACCAAGTTGCCTGGAAATTTTGTAATTTAGTCTTGAGTCAGTCTACTGCCTAGATAAAAACAGACTGTCAGAATTTTGGCTGGACTCATGCATTGGGATAGAACATCTTTGAGCACATCAGCCCTTTGTCAGCAAAAGTGCTCTGGGGTATAGAGTTGTTGATGGGGGAAAAAGTAGATGACTGGTTCAAGTATTTCGATTCTTTAGAAAGAAGACAGTCAATATTTGGAGGGACTCTTTAAATCTGACTAAATGCCTTTGCTTTTGTTTTTCAGTGAACTTTGACCACTTCCAGATCCTCCGAGCAATTGGCAAGGGGAGCTTTGGGAAGGTAAGACAGCTGGCTCCCTTGGAGTGGAGGCAACGGGCTCCAATGGTAATGAGAGTCTATTCTGGGGATCCCCTTTTTTAACCAACCAAGATGTCCTGAATGATTTTTTTCTCTGACATAGCAAAGACCATAAGGTGGTCCACTCAGAAGGGATTTGTAGTGACCTCCTGTCCATTTCCTATATTTTTGTGTCCCCTGAAACATCACTCAGTGGTACATGATATTGGAACTATGGCTGGGAGAAGAACCTCTCATTATTACTGATGAATATTTCATGACTCCCCCTTCTCCTGTTCAGGGAGTCTGGACAAGAATGCAAATCTCCTGGGGTAGCAGAAGCCCATGATGGCTCTAGTAGACTTGGAGCAAGTTAAAACAGAGAGCCAGCAGATTCAGCTCACGGTTTTGGTGAACAGGATTTCTGATAATCTCCATCTGTGCAGACAGTGTATTCGACACTGCTAATTCTTGGAGGCAGGTTACAATGGACAGAGCAGAGCTCTCTCCATAATAGACTAACGTTGCCTTGCTCAGCAGCCACATTGAAATGAGGTCATCCCTTCCCTGGGTTTGAACAGCTCTGCTGACTGTATCAATGCTGGAAGTCTGGAGCTTTAGACCAGACCTTTCTGGGCCGTGGGGGAAAGGAAGGTCTTCCTCTGTGGTCAAGGGGCAGTGCTTGTGGGCATGACTTGGGGCTCAGAACTGTTGTGTTCGCTGAGCCAATGGTTAAACAGCCCAGATTGGTGGCCGACCCAGCGAGTGCTGCAGACAAAAGGCAGAGAAAAGCCCACAGATGCTCGCCGACTCTCTGCTTCTTTGCATGCAATGAATCATCTCTTATTATTTCCTTGGTTTCCCTCTTAGAGTCTGGGATGGGATCTGCTTCTTGGGGCTTGTGGTTGTTCTCTCTTGGCCAAGCCCACTTCCTCCTTGAGGCCTCAGAGTCTGTACACTGGGGCTAATTATAGCTCAGAAAGGGCTTAATAAGCTCCCAAGAACATTAAGAGTTGCTCTGGGTAAAGCATCTTGGCTGTTCCGTTGTAAATTAATCACTTCCTCGTGGACGTGATTTCTTTCCACCATGCCTTTAAAACGTTCTTGTCATCTGTCATCTTCTCCAGGTCTCTGATCAAGTAGGCGGCAGCTAGGCGGTACGGTGGCTAGAGCATGAGACTCGGAGTCAGGAGGACTCTGAATCCTGCCTTAGACGTTGCCAGATTGGCACCCCCACCAAATCACTTAGCTTCTCCCGGCCTCAGCACCCTGATTTGTAAAAGGGGGATAATAATCACAGGTTGTTGTGAAGATCCAAAGAGCTAACACATGCAAAGGGCCCTGAAAACTTTAGAGCTATATATGAGCTCTTATTGGATTTGTTAGCCAGAAAGAATAATTGCCATGAGATATGGGACCAACATGCAAGTTGGCTTAATTCCTTTTCTACCATCGCCTGGACAGTGAAACTCAGAGAACATGAGACCCTTTAGGAAAAGGAGCTGGATCTGTGATTTCATTGGTCTAAAGAGCTCCCACTGAGAAATTCCTGGTATCAAATGCAGACCGCCCCCTTCTCTTCACTTAGAGTATCAGAGACTGCCTGGAGCAGAGACAGAGAGCATTTACCCAGGGTCACATAGCCAGAATGGGTCCCGGAGGACTTGACTCCAGACCTTCCTGACTTTAAGGTCACCTCTCCATCCTTTAGACCAAGCTGAGTTTCAAGGCTCTTTTCTGGGGCACAATATCCAAGGCCCTTCAACGCTGTTAATTATTCTCATTTCATTGTATTGAAAATGATGCTGTGTTGCATCATTGAAAGATTGGGGGCAATTAGACCTCAGGAAGCCTTTCTGCAGGAATTCATTAGAAGGAAGAATCTATTTTTGTACCAAGTACTGTCAGGCTGGTATTCCATCATCTCCCTGAACACAAAGAGACATAACTAGCTGGACTTGTGTAGTTCCCATCGTTCTGAGAGGATGAAGAAAATGAGAGCAACAGCTTGGAGGGACATGAGCACTTCCTGGAGTCAGTCAAGGCTGAGCTGGGCTTGCTGGGCTCTATGTCCCATCCTGATGTTCCCCAGACAGAGGAAAGGACGTGATGGCATCTCACTATTGGTTAGCATCATGACTTAGGTACTGAGGAAGGCCAGACCAGGACAATCTGGGGAGAAGCTCAGCCATGGCGGGTCATCTCCTACTGAGAGACAGTATGAAGGACAGAGAGCTGACCTTGGCTGCAGGAAAGACTTGGGGAAGAACCTGGCCCATGACTCAGCTCTATGGCCAAGGGGAAGCTGCCCTTAACCACTCTGTGCCTCAGTTTCCTCATCTAACTCATATCTAACTACTTATAGTATCTTTCTCATAGGATTGTTGTTGGAACCAATTGAGATCAGGTAAGGACAGCAATGTGCCAAACTTAGAATGCTAGTGGCATGTCAACTGGGATTATTTCTGCTTTAAAACACCTGGCTTCCATAGCAGAAGGTCATCTGTAATCTGATGCTGAGAGCTCATTTCTTCATAGCTAAATTAAACTTGAGGGGGAAGTTTGTGGCCACACCTGTCACACCCCATCTAGGTTGAAGCTGTAGGCCCTGGCCCATGGAGAGCCTGGAAGCCTGAGTGCCCCAGAGCCCAGACACCATTGTGCTTGATTCAGCTGAGCTCTTTAATGGTTATCACCCAGCACCTGGACTACTGGGGGCAATTTCTAACTCATCTGTGTGAAGAGTGATTCCATATAATGAGAATGGAACCACAGAGAGTCCTAAAAGGGTGGCACAAATGTCCTGCCTGGAAGATGACCATGGATGCCTTGTTGAGCTTGGCTGCTCATGCTCAACATACATTTCTCATCTTCTAGTAGACATAGTAACAGGCATGGAAATAAATGGAAAACTCCTTTTTAAGCATTGGCTATATGCCAAGCACCGTGCTGAGGAATGGGGGGAAAATGACCAAATCAAAGACAGTTTTAGTCCTCAAAGAGCTCAGGGATGTTTTTTTAATTGAATGTAAAATTTTCAATCGTTAAGGATCTGTCCAACCCTCCCCCCCGCCACACACTCTCTTGAAGAACCAAAGGAAAACAAAGTCTCTGCAACAAATGCCCCTCGTCATCAGGTATCTCACTCTGCACATCTAGTCCAGTGGCTCTGTCAGCACTGGGGGAGACACTCTGCTAGAATTGCAGCTGAGTCTTGCCTTGAATAGAGTCCTCAGCTCTTCCCAAATTAGCCATTTCTACAAGGTTTATGTTTGGTGTCACTCATTTCCTCAGTTCTCCTTTCTTTGTGCTCTGTTGGTTCAAGATAAGGCTCAAGCACTGCTGTCTTCCTGCCCCTTCCTCCTCCAAATATGTGGCACAATAAGTTCCCCACTCTGACCTCCTCACCTCTCCTTCCCTCACCTACATTTCTCCTTTCCCTTCTTCATCATCTGATTAGAGGTAGCTAGGCAGAACAAGGGACAGAATGCTGCGTCTGGAGTCTGGAAAACTTGAGTCAAAATCTGACCTCAGATACTCACTGGTTGGGTGGCCTTGGGCAAGTCACTTAACCTCTCCTAGCCTCAGTTTTCCTATCTGTAAAATAGTGATAAGAATGGCACCCATATCACAGGGTAGCTTCAAGGATCAAAGAAGTGATTTTTGTCACTGTAGATATGTTTACACATTTAATTGTATCACTAACATTAAAGTAGTATTTAAATGCTAGCAATTCTCATATTCTCCTTTTAAGATTGTTCTGTCATAATCAAGTCACTCCCAGACCCTCATTTTATTTTATTCTCTCTATGATCCCTGCTAACATTGAGATTCTCAGGGGATGTCTGCATGATTCCCTCCTCCCCATTAAAAGGAAAGCATTTCCCCCCATGATGTCTTTCCTCATTGTTAGCTTGTAGTTACTTTGTACCATGTTTGTATCTCAAAGTTTCTACTTAGTTCTGGGCTTTTCATCAAGGATGCTTGGAAGGTCTCTATTTCATTAAAGTCCTCTATTCATCCCCTAACCCCTTTACATTCAGTTTTACTGGACGAGTCATTCTTGTTGGTAAGCCTCTAACTTTTGTCTTTTGGAACATTGTTCCAAGCTCTCTGCTTCTTTGTAGTAATGGAAGCTAAATCTTGTGTGATCCAGACAATTTCCTCAGTGTTTGAACTCTTTCTTTCCACCCATTCGCTGTCTTTTTTTGCCCTGAGAGCTGTGTGCTGTTACTAGTCTATTCCTGAAGTTTTCATTTTGGTTTCTCTTTGGGGAGGTGATGGAAGATTCTTTCTGTTTTCCCTTTGCCCCCTAGGTCTAAGACATCCAGGAAGGTTTTTTTTGGTGATTTTTTTTTCTAATAGCTTTCTAATCATCATTTTGTTGTTGCTGTCTGATTGTTTCAATTGTGTCCCACTCTTCATGACCCCATTTGGGGCTTTCTTGTCAGATATGCTGGAGTTATTTGCCATTTCCTTCTCCAGCTCGTTTTATAGATGAGGAAACTGAGGCAAGCAGGGTTAAGTGACTGTCCCACAGCTATAAAATCTCTGATATCAGATTTGAATTCAGATCTTTTGACTCCAGGCCTGGCACTCTAGACACTATCACCTAGGTGTCCCAGATCACCTAGTCATTCTTATATTTTTTCATCTTGATCTGTTTTCCACGTCAGTTTAAAAAACTATGAAATACCTTACATTTTCTTCTATTATTCTCTATCTTTTGACTTTAATATTTCTTATTGTCTCATGAAGTCAGTAGCTTGTTTCATCTATTCAAATTTTCAGAGAGTCAATGACTTGAGTTGCTGGAGGGTGCACAGAACTCTGGGCCTGGAGTCAGAAAGACTCATCTTCCTGCTTTCAAATCCAGTCTCAGACACTTCCTAGCTGTGACTCTGGACTTCACCCTATTTTCCTCAGTTTCCTCATCTGGAAAATGAGCTGGAGAAGGAAATGGTAAACAGTCCAGTATCTTTGCCAAGAAAGCCCCAAATCGGGCCATGGAGAATTATATGTGACTGAAATGACTGAACAACAGCAAATTACTTGGGTAAGGTTTTATATTTCTTATGCTAAACTGTAAATTACCTTTCTAAGTCTCCTTAGCTCTGATATTCTCCTATTCTTTTTTTCTCCCACTCCTTTAATTTATAATATTATTTAAATTCTTATATTCTTTCTCTTAGGAATTCTAATTGATATTAGAATCTGAGCTGTATTTTTCTTTAAGGCTTTACTTGTTGGAGTTTTGGCATTATTCTCCTCTCCTGGTTTCCTGTCTTACACATCCTTGGCCTCCTAAAAGTTTCTCTCTCTCTCTCTCTCTCTCTCTCTCTCTCTCTCTCTCTCTCTCTTTTTCTCTCTCTTTCTCTCTCATTTAGTCATTCTTCTGATGATATACTTTGGGCCTCAGTGGGACCTCTAAAGGCTGAGTCTGTAATCCTGAGCAGGGGCTGAGTCTGAGACTAGCCATGGGTATCCTGTGCTGCTGGTCTTTCATGGGGCCCTGTGTACTGACTATGCAATCTTGGCCCCTCTGGGAAACCCTTTGCTGTTGACCTGGACTAGGAGCTGAGTCCTCGACCAGCCCAGGGTCTCCTTGTGCTTTTGGGCTAACTCAGGTCTCTAAGCACTGAGTTTACAATGCTAGCCCATTTCTTTTGCCTTGGTCATATTTCAGACCACAGTGGGAATCAAAGGGTCCTGTCATACAAATAAACACAAAGCTGCTCCTTCTGTCTGTTTAGTCAGGGACATTAGGGAGTGCTCCTTCCTGAATATTATGGCCTTAGTCGGAGCCAAGGGAACAAGGGTTTGCCCCAGTCTGCCCCAATCCTTTACTTCTAGAAGATAACTTTTTTGTTCATTGCTAACTAGACTATTACCTATTCTGGCTAAGCAGACATTTTCCTGACAACACATGAGGAACATAACATAAATCCTTTTATGTGAAAAGGAAGAGAGAGGGAGCAGCTTGCTCTTGCATTCCCCCTCCCCAAGTTGGGAAGCATAATCAGTAGTGACAGAGAAGGAAGCAGGATAGTGGCTGGAATGCTCCAAAGTACACAGGAAGAAAGGAGTCTGTAGCAAAGTGTGTGACCTCCAGGATGTCTACACACAGAGGCCACATTTGGGCAGCAGCCAAGACTGGTCAGAAGCCCTGAAGTAAGCAGGTAACATGGACCAAGAATTTGGCCAGAGGAAATCCATCTGGAAGGACAGACCATCTACTAAAGAAACCAGACTGGGATTAGGAGGGTGGAAAGTGGAGTCCTTGTGGATATTAAGCTGAGATGTTCATGAGGAAGTCTGGGAACCAGGGGGAGGGGAAGCACGAGGGAAAAATTTGGGTGAAGGTTAATGGAGGGAGAAACAGGAGTGATTTTGTGATTGGGGTAAATTGTAGGCCACCTGCATGGAAAAAGGAAATAGAGGGAGAGTTTGGGAAGTATCACGTGCCTGGGACAGAGGCACAAATAGCATCTGGACATCTGCGGGATCTCTCTCTGTGCCAAGAACAGAGCAGCAAATAGCTTCTTGACTTGCCTTGGGGATAATTTCATCCTTCACAAGGTGGAGAGAACAAGGCAAATTCTATTCTGGATCTCAGTCTCACTAATAGGGAGGGCCTGGCAGCTGGGTTGGAATTGATTGGAGCCTAGGGAGGAAATGACCCCATCTCCCTTTGAGATGCGAATTGATGCCAGAGGAGAGGAGGTCTGGACACAGTGTGACAAGCACCCTGAATTGGGGGGAAGAAGCTTTCAAACGGTGCAAAGGAAATATATAAATGAGGTCCCATGGTTTAAAATGAACATCCACCACAGGAATGAGAAACGTGGAGAATGGAATTCTCAGGACAAAAGCAAACAAGTCCCACAAAGAGTAAAATGGGAATTCTAGGAAGACACTGGTGTGGATGCACAGGAGACTCGCCAACCAACAGCGTTTTAAAGAAATGTCCCACGAAGTGGACTCAGACCAGGGAACAGAGCATGACTTTAAGAGTATGACAGTCCTATAAAAATCAGCGCCCGAGATTGAGAGCAGACAATGAGCAGAGAGGCTGGTAAGAGAAGCTGGGACCCAAAGAGGTCTAGGTTCCTAAAAAATCTAGATCGGGAGGAAAAGGAAGAGCAAAGACGTGAGAGGTCTTTTGCCGGAGGTGGACAGTGACACAGAGAGAGTCTGAGTGGCTCGGCTGGAGTTTTGCTTCTATTTTCTCTGCCAAGGAGAAGGAGCAAGCATGACCAACAGGGAACTGGCGTCGGAGGTAAGTAAGGTGACAGGGAGTAAAGGAAGTGCCCGATGACCCTGAAGAAACTGAGGCACATGGTTAGGATGGGCTACCTTCACAGTCACCAAATGACTGCACAGATGTTATTGACAAGTCCTGCTCTGGGACACTTGAAAGATCATGGGAAATGAGAGAAGCTAATGTTCCAGTTTTTATAAAAAGAGGAGGACAGAGTATGCAAACTGTGGGCCAGTGGGGTGCTAGATGGTAGGGTGCATAATATGCCTGGCCTCATGTCAGGGAGACCTGAGTTCAAATCCAGTCTCAGACACTTACTAGCTGGGTGACTCTGGCCAAGTCACTTAACCTGCCTCAGTTTCCTCATCTGTAAAATGGGAGAGTAATAGCACCATCCTGCTAAGGTTGTGGTTAGGATCGAATGAGATAATAATTGTTAAATGCACAGCGTTTGGCAAAGAGTAGGCACTATTCAAACATTAGTTCTTCTTCCTAGGAAGGTTCTAGAACAGATTAAAGAAATGGTCAATTTATATCTAGAAAGGGAAATAGTGATTATGACATCATCACAATATGGCTATATTAGGAACAGGGCTTGCGGTATTAACTTCACTTTCTTTTTTTAGAAAGCAGTATTCCAAGCCAGCAGATGGGGGGGCTGCTGCGGATCTTTAGCAAAGCTTTTGATAAATAATCGGACACTCTTGTTAGGGGGAAGAAGAAAAGCTATGGGTCTGACAATAAAACACATAACAAGGACTGCCCTGGCCCTTGTAGCATCTTACCCTTTGACCTAAGTCTGTCCTCCAGTACCCTGAATGGGCTTGAAGGTGTTTAGTCTCTGACATTAGCTCAAATCCTCACAGATTATATCCCCCCAACTTTAGGGGTCCAGGCAACTTCATTTAACAATTTGACAGTGAGATTAGTTTATACAAACATTCCTCCTCCCAACCCCTGCAGGACATAGGCCCCCCCCCTTCTCTTGGTCTCTGGGGAGAGAAGGGGAATTAGGTTCACAGTTCAGCGTAATTGCTCAATAACACGAGTCTTACTAAACTACAGCCCAAAACTCCCCACTGCCTTGTGTCCCAGGACACTGGCTTCTTAGGACTTCCCTGCTACACTACATGGACTGGAATCTGGAATCTTGGGCTCCACAGTCACTGTAGAGCAAGCTTCCAGGTCAGGGCCTCTGCTTCCTGCTCCTAGAACTCAAAAGGACAAAGACTAAACCCTGAAGTCCATTTCTCAAAGCCACAGGGCTTAGAGGGGGTTCAGGGGAGGAGGAAGTGGCTCCTCTGTGGCCAACTTGCTGAATGGTCCCAATGCTTCTGGTGCCACTGGAGTGAGACTGTCCCAGTAAGGTGGTTTGAAAGTCTCAGATAGAGCTCTCTAATGAACCAAGGGGAGAGTCTGCTCTTACTTAAATGGGTGATGAACCAATAATGTCTTCTTCCAGATGCCCGGTTCCCACATTCTCTGCAGTGATGCAGGTGTGTGTCAAAGCCCTGTTAGGTACAATCAGATGGGCAAATAACTGATTGGGTGACAGGCCTCAAAGAGTCGTTAATGGCTAAATGTCACTGAAGGTCTCCAGTGCAGTATAGCACATGGAACTATATTTTCCCTCTGCTGCTGAACTTTTTCTTCAGCTTGGATGAAGCATCATCATATTTCCTGATGACCCCAACCTGGGAGGGAGAGCTCACCCCGTGGAAGACTGAGGCAGGATTCCAGAGGATTTGGAAAGGCTAGAGGACTAAGCAAAGTCCAATATGGTGAATTAAGAGAATGGCTGGAGAGCAGGTGTTCTGAGAAAGATCTGGGGCTTGAGGGGAGGAAAGGGTCAATATGTGGCAGCAACATGATTGGCAGTCAAAAGAGTCGATCGCTTCTCAGACTGCATGGAGAGGCAACAGCTTCCAGGACTCGAGATCGGCCAGTTCCATGTGCTCCACTCTGCTACAACCCTGCTTGGAGTAATAGACTCATTTCTGGGCACCTTAGTTTAAGAAGGACATTGATGAGCTGAGGCATACAGAGGACAAAGACCAAGATGGTGAAGCGGCTGGAGACTATGCCATGTGAGGACTATTTGAAGAAATGGGGATTTTAACCCAAAGAAGAAAAGCCTGCAGGGTTACATGGCAGCAGCTTTCAGCATGTGAGATCCTCTATGAAAGGGGGATTTCACTGACTCCGTCTGGCTACAAAGGAGCCGCCTAACCAAGAGCCACCAGTGGGACTAAGCCAAGAGGCGGATGAGGCTGACCCTGAGACAAGGTCGTCTGGCTTTAGGCAGAGGCTGGATGGCCAGTGTGGGCACTTGTTACGCTGGGGTGACTTGTGTGCACGTGGAGGCAGCCGGTGCCACAGTGGGAGGAGTGTGGGCCACGTCAGGAAGAGCCGAGCTCAGAAGGAGCTTCAGACACTCGCTGTGTGACCTTGCTCAGCCTCAAGCTCCCTCTTGACAATGAGCATAATCAGAGCAGCTCCTCAGCTTGTTGTGAGGCCACATTTGTAAGGTTCCCAGCTCAGTGCCTGGTACATAGTAGGTGCTTAATAAATGTCCACGAGCGTGTTGGGATAGATGGCCACTGACACACCTTCTGCCTCTAAACTCCTGTGATTCCGTGACTCCATGTTTAGCCAAGGTGGCTGGGGGACATATGACAACAATGACAACAGTTAAAGATAACCATGAAAAAACTGTGATTCTGGGCAAGCCGTGGCTTATGACCTCGACTGAAGGGCTGTCAGCTGAAGTCACTGAGAGCATTGTGTGGATTTTTCCTGGAGCATTTGTTGTCAACACCACATTTTTGGTGAGGTGTGGAACAGCAGCTTCTGAAGAATGGAAGATGAAGACCCCAGAGAAGACAATAGAGAGGTACATTGTGGGTGTAAGCAGGCTATGACTTACAAGAAAGGAGGAACTTTAAAGAAGAATGCTGAATGCCATCAGGCAATATGTGATGGAAACAGAACATGGGATGGCTGATAAGAGATGACGCGTGGAGAGCTGGAAGGTTCCACTGGCATCCTTATGATAATCAGAGAAAGTGAGTCTGGCCTCCAATACGTTGGGTAGACTCCCTTTCACAGCAGGACACAAGAGCTGTGCAAGAGAGACAGGCTATGAGCTATGGCGGAAACACTGACCTGAGGTAGTAGTTTCTGTGACGCTGAATATTGCAAAGCTGGAAAATGTCCAGGGGACAATGCCCACGATGGTGAAAGGCCACGAGATCCCACCATGCAGAGATGTATGGAAGCAATGTTTCATCAGGGAGAAGAGTAGGCTTAGGTAGGACAGAATACTTGTCTTCGGGTAGTTGAAGGGCCTTCGAGAGAAAAGGGGCCAGATGTGTTCTTGGACCCAGAATGTAGCAACGGGAGCAATTTCAGAGTCCAGTTTAGTCTTGATGGAAGGACAAGGCTACGAACAGTGAGCACTATTTTAGAGTAGACTGGGTAGTGTTAGGTAGTGAGTTCCTTTCCCCTTTCCACAGAGTTCTTCAAGAAATGGGTAGATAAGTGTTCATTGAAGTTGTTGTAAATGGATTCTTGTTAACATATGTACTTCACAGGATGGCCTCTGAAGTTTCTCTTTCCTCTGAATGATTTAATTATTTCAAATAACCTTGAGTCTGATCCTTTCATTTGATAAAGGAGGTCACCAAAGTTTTGAATGTGGAAAGGTCTCACTGGAGTAGATATAAAGTGGAATTGATGTTAGGAAAGGGAAGGGTGCTTTGCCCATGTCCTCATTCCACACCTGAGTCTTTCTACTTCATCTGGCCAGGTCATGTCATTGCATCCCCTTCTGGGCCCCGTCCTCTGCCTCTCAGCACACAGTCTCTTGTCCCTTTCTCTCCCCACCACCGAAGCTGCTCAAGGGCCTCACTCTGGTGTCTTCTCAGACTTATCCATTCTCTCTGTACCACTTTCTCTTTCCCCCTCCAATAATGGGGCCATCCACATTTCTAGAATTGAAAAATGTATGGATTGCCTTCCTTACATGAGATAGTGAATATATAGGAATTATATATACTGGCATTTGGTAGGTGAGGAAATGGGGCATCAGGATCACCATCTTGCCCATCCTTCCACCCATAGGAAGTAATAGAGCAGGATCCCAGGTCAAAATCATCTGTCCCCAAGTCAGTGCTTCGTCTACTATACAACTTTAGCCAGCTTTTGGGTCTGTTCATTCAGGATCTTACTGGATTAGAGACTGGCTAGCCAGAGAAATAAATTCAAGGTGAGATGGTGATGAAACTTTATCTGTAAAGGCAGACACATCTGCTAACCAAATCTTAACTTCCCCAGGGACTGAGCCAACAGTAGGGGAGCTCACTGCATCTCTGTGCTATCTGCTTCCCTGCTCTTTTCCTTCTGGAGCCAAAAACTGCCAGAAGATTCATGTGCAATTCTCTCCCGATTTGTATATTTCACTCTCCTCATCTCAATCTCAATCTCAATTCACAGTGAAATAACGTGTTTTATGCGTGGATCTGACAGATACCATTTTTGCCCCAAATGGGCCACCTTTCATCTGCCTAGAAGAGTCTTTTTTTGCCTGGTACCCAAGCACCTCCCATCTGATGTCACCCTATTTTTCCAGGCTTATTTCATATCATTCTTTTCAATGAACTTTATGCACCAGTCCAACTGGGTTCTGTTCTCTGATGGCAATACATGTAACCACACGTGTCTCTCCTGTTTCCTGTGCATGAAATGCCCTCCTTTGTGTGTTGAGTTCTTACCTGACTGTTAAAAATAAACTCAGATGCCATCTTTCCCAGAAAGTCCCCCTCCTTCTAATGTGTAGAAGCTAAAATGATTGATTGTAAGGTTTCTTCTTATCCTTCGGCCAGACTGTTCACTCCCTGAGGTCAGGGACCAAGTTTTATCTGAACTCTGTATCTCCCCCTGGTGTCCAGCACAGGGTTCTATATACCATAGGTACTTAAGCAGTTTGAACGTTGCTTTATTATTTTTTTAGCAGGTGCCTCCTTATTTCTTAATATAGGAGTGAGTAATAGAGGTAATTTCAGGCATCAGAGGAGGCAGCTGGGCTTGTGTGCAGTACTGTGGGTGATACGAGTTTCAGAGGCCTATCCATACAGATGGAAGCTTTCTGTTTGTGCATGATGCCATCCCTCATGAGAGATGTTTCCTTAATGTTGGTAAAACTCTTTGCAGACACAAACGTGCTCTATAAATGCCATTTTGTTGCCACTGCTATTGTCCTTTCCTTTTTTTCATTTTCTTTTCTTTTTGGAGGGTAATTGGGGTTAAGTGACTTGCCCAAGGTCACATCTAGTAAGTATTAAATGTCTGAGGCCGGAATTCAATTCAGGTCCTCCCGACTCCAGGGCCGGTGCTAGATTCACTGTGCCACCTGGCTGCCCTGCTATTGTCCTTTCGAGGAGGACATTGACAAGTTGGAGATTTCCAGATGAGAGCAGTCAGGACGGCAAGAGGACTTCAAACTCTGCCATATGATGCTCCATCAAAGGAATTGGGATGTTCAGCCCGGATAAGAGAAACAATAAGGTGCATGTGATGGCTTCATTCAAGAATGTGAAGGGTTGTCACACAGAAGAGAGATAGAGCACAGAACTAGGAGAAATGGGGGAAAGCTGCAGGGCGGCGTGCTGAGGAGATCAGGGTGAAGAAGTCATATCAACAGAAGGAAGACTCTTTTTTAAGAATGAGAACTGTTGGGCGGCCAGGTAGCACAGCGAGTAAGAGCACCGGCTCCAGTGTTGAGAAGACCTGGAGATCGAATCCCGGGCTCAGACGCTTAGCACCCACCCAGAAACACCTGGCTGTGTAACCTTGAGCAAGTTACTTAACCCCAATTGCTTAGGGGCGGCCAGGTGGCTCAGCGAGTAAGAGCACCGGCTCCAGTGTCGGGATGACCTGGACCAAATCCGGGCTCAGATACTCAGCACCACACCCAGAAATAACTGGCCGTGTAACCTTGAGCAAGTTACTTAACCCCTATTGCTTTTAAAAAAAAGAAAAAAAAGAATGAGAAGTGTCCATCTATGCAGCCAGCTGCCTCTGATAGAATACAGAACTAGGAGAAATGGGGGAAAGCTGCAGGGAGGTGTGCTGAGGAGATCAGGGTGAAGAAGTCATATCAACAGAAGGAAGACTTTTTTAAGAATGAGAACTGTCCATCTATGCAGCCAACTGCCTCTGAGGTTGGGAGTTTCTGGTCACTTGACCTTCAAGCAGGGCTCTGTGATCACCTGCCAGAGGTATCATAGAAGAGCAGGTCACTGTTAAGGTCATTTCATATAAGGTCATTTCTACAACTGTAATTGAGGAAAGTGCTGGACATTGAGCTGAAATAAGGGTGCTGTGCATGGGAGAGAGGGCCTTTAGAGATGACTTCTTCATCTTTTTGTGACCTGGACCCCTTTGGTAGGCTGAAGTAGTTCATAGAACTTTTCTAAGAATTTAAAAAAAAATGTAATTGAAGAAAATGCTAAATGTCAGCTAGAGATGAGTGAGAGAGAATAATGATGGATTTTCCCCAGATTCATGGGGCTTCTTAATTCTATGGATGGAATTCCTCAAGAAGCTGAAAATCTCATCTGCCTCCTTCTAGCCCCAGCCCCAGATGTTTCAGTCTTGTTTCTATCTCAACCACATTGTTTAGCTGCAGTCATTCTGTGCCCCTCAAAATATCCCTTATTTCTTTGATGTGCAGCCCCCCCCCACCTTCTTCCTTCTGATAGAAGTGACTCAGAAGATAGGCTGCATGGGTTATTTTGGCATTTGGTATCAATAGCCATATCTCAGGTGGTGAGAACCTTTGAACGTTGCTAGACTATGTCAGAAAAAGACATGCTAATCCATCACTAGCTGAAACTCTAGATCTTTCAAGGGCTCACACCACACTGGCAGAGTCCAAGAATTTGGCTCGGTTTTACCCCATCGGGGTAGCAGAGGACCACTTGTTCACTTCAACTTTAACTATAATATGGACCCACATTGGAATTTAGGTTTTAAAGAGGAGCAGTTTGAATACCCTGGAAACCCTTCCAGGAGAGTTTTATACTTAGCAAAGTCTGCCCACTTTAACAGTCACTAACCTTTGAACAGCCTAAAATTTTAACTCAAAAAAGGAAGCCTGACTATGAAACGGGGAAGGCAAAGAACCCAGGACCTCTCCATGGTTCTGATCTTAAACTTTCGGGCTGTTGTTCGTACTCAAGGAGGACCAATGACATCATGGTGTTGTGGTCCAGGTATAGTGTGTGCAACTGTGACTGATCAGTCCAATACAAGCTTGGATGCTCTACCACAGGTCAGGTACACATAGCTCTTTTCAGCATTTGGGATGGAGATGTGTCTAGATTTGCTCATTTCATTTTTCCTTTGTACGACTGAGAATCTGCTTTCCTCATGGAGCACGATGCCTTCTTTGATGTGGGCACACAACGATGAGTGATCCTGTACTAGTGTCCCCCATATCTTACAATCAATACTGAAGTTCTTCAGAGAGACCTTGGATTTCCTTGTACCTCTTCTAAGCTACATGTGAATGCTTGCCTTATAATTAATTCCAAATCAGGGCTCCATCCTGATCTCTAATGAGGTGGCAAAAGTCTCATCTCACCCTTGTGTCCCAACCACATAGTGCTCTAAAAACAGTAGGTAACTAGTGAATGTTTCTTGTTGTATTATATTAATGTGCAAAATATATAATAGCTTGAAGATTTTCCTGGCTAAGAACCTTAGTCAGAGTCTAGGGATGAGTTCTAACAGATCAATCCCTGTGACTTTTTAGTGAGTTTTCATGTGGAAACCATTGTATTCATTGTGATGATGAAAGCAATCTATAATGTTTGTATCATTGCAAAAAATAAGAAAGTTTCCTCCCTCTGGTATCATGTCTAAATTTCCTTCATTACAATTATACCCATCACTACTGGTTATGCCCTTTAGGGAACAGAAAATTAATCTAATCTCTCTTGCAATTGGTCAGTGCTAGAAGAATATCATGCATTCACTGTGTCTTAATTTCTCTGAGGTAAATATCTCCAAATATCTTTATATGGTATGGACTCAAGGTCCAGAATATATATCCAGGAAAAAAAGTGAATTCTGGAAAATGTGTTTGAGTAAAAGTCCAGGGTTGTGATACTGCCTCGAGTCTCTGGATTCTCTTTCCAATTCAGTTTGACCTGAATTAGAGAATCAGACCCAGAGAAAATGCATATTTCAAGGATCGTGTTTCCTCAGTGACCTGAAAAGCTGAAAGAAAGATGAGCTAAGATAGAAAGAGAATATATGACGGCATCAAGAGTTTGCAAGTGGGCTAATGTTATTTATCAGCAACAGCGTAGACATTGCTTAACTGTTTATATAGAGTTTCCAGCTTAGTGGTGTTCCTGTTTAACTGATGCCTTTGGTAGCAGATGCAAATAATAATTTTGAACTTGATAAAGTGGTAAATTGTAATTAGTTTCAATCTCTGATTCTCAAGAATAATTATTAAAGTTAAAAATCTATTTTAATGTGATAAGTGATAGAATGGCATAATGCATAATATACACTATATAAATTTTTATATTTATATTTGTGAACCTTAAAACACCCTACAAGTGAGCATTACAGATGCTTAGTCCTGCTTTGTTGACAGCATGAATGCAAAGTTTCTCTCTCTCTCTCTCTCTCTCTCTCTCTCTCTCTCTCTCTCTCTCTCTCTCTCTCTCTCTCTCTCTCTTTCTCTTCCCCCTCCTCCTCCTTCTTCTCCTCCTCATTCTCTCTCTCTTTGCCTCTGTCTCTGTGTCTCTCCCTCTCTGTGTCCTTTTCTCACTCCCTGTCCCTCTGTCTCTATTTTTCACTATCTCTGTTTATTTGCCTTCCCACCCCCCACCTCAAGTCTCCCTCTTAGCTGAGGTTCAGAGATTTCATGATATCACTATCTGAAAGCATGAATGGTCACAGGAACTGTCTCTGAGAAATTCCAATTTGAGTACATACAGTGTCAGACCAAGACAGGAGCTTTAACTCAATGGGTTCAACCCTCTCAAATTACAGAGGAGAAAATGTTAGCTTAAAAGGGGTTAAGGAACTACTATGGCTGAGTTACAATGACTCCTCTGGGATCACTTTGCCCCCATCTTCATTTTCTGAGCATACAAACTGTTAACCCCAGCAGAGGATGAAATGTGAGCTTCTGACAAGGTCATTGATGGCCGCAAAGCCTGCTGGGTAATGTGAGATCTGGCTTGTTTTTAATACAGGAAATTAAATTCTCCTCAAATGAACAAATGGTCAGTGTAATCCAAAATGTCAGTGATGTTAACCCACGCACACAAGCCTTTTCCTCAGCTGACTCATTATAACTGGACTGGGTTTAACTCCTTAGTTCCTGAGGCTGCCTGTGGACATGATCCCACAATCTGCACCACATCCTATTCCGTGGGCCTAGGACTCTCTTTGAGAGCACTAACTGACTGAATGCAAAGGGCTTCCAAGTGAAAGTCAGTCAGACACTGGTGGTCATCACTCCTGACCCCCAGATTGTCCATTTACTTTGTAGCATTATTGGTCATTTTGTCCTAATTTCTGGTCATAGCTCTTTCCTGAACATCAGTGAGCTGAGCTTTGGGAAGGTGAGAAAGTCAGGTATTCCCATTACTTGAGTGTCGAGGGCTTACTCCTCACCAACGTGCTGTGTTTTCTCACTAATACAACAAAGGCCATTGCATTTTTTGCTGAATGATGAGACACACTGTTTCCTGCAGGAGGGGCATGAAGAGCTGGGTGATCATGTTTCCTCCTGGTCATGACCTCCTGGTCTATGTTTTGCTAAAGATTCTTTGGTCTTGAACTCTGAAGTGAACCCATGAGTCCTCCAAACCTCATGCCAGCTCCCATGGTGCTCATGAGGTCTCTTGCTCCCTCAGTGTCTCTCACACACTATCTACAGACCTGCTCCATCCTCTGCTGCACTCTGGACTCTTGGATTAACTTTTTGGTCCTTCCTTTGGAAATGTGACTTTGGGAGCTGAGTCAGACATAAATATGAGGTCTATGGAGCTCCCTGGATCTGTGTTTTCTCTTCCCAAACTTGCTCCTCTTCTGGAATCCCCTTTTCCTTACCCTACCACTGACACAAGCATGATGATCTGTGGGCAAAAAATGTACAGATGACAGACCTTTCAGGACCCCCTCTGAAGGGGTGGGTTCAGTTCTGAAGGAAAGAGAATAAGCCAGAGAGAATCTCCAGGAGGTTGAAGGATGCCAGGGGCCTTGAGTCCATGCCGCATGAGGAATGGTTAAAGGACCTGGGGCTCATTACCCTGGGGAAAGTTTTCGGGGAGGTGAGAACTTCATTCAGATATTTAAAGGACCTAAAGGAGAAAGAAGGATCAAATTCATTGTCTGCCCCAAGGGCAGAGCCCAGAGCACTGGGATTCAACCTCTGTTTCAGGACCTTCTGGCAGGTAAGGAGGCTTTCACCCAGAGGCGAGATGACCACCCAGCAGGTGTATCACAGGAAGGATTCTTTGGGACCTATGGGCTGGATTAGTTAACTGCTATGATCCTTCTCTATTGTAGAATTCGGTGATTCCGTGAAATCTCTTCCCTTCTCTGGACCTCATTTTCCTTCTCTCTAAAATCAGTGAATTCAGTTCAGTGACCTCTGGGGCTGAGACCCCAGCAATGACCTTCTACATGAACAGCTTTCACTCTCAGAGCAACCGCTATGACTCATCCTCTGCCTCCTGAGATAACTCATTGCTTGTGAGATCAAGGCCTGACATGGCAGACTGAAAGGGAGAGGAGGAGGAAGACACATCTGGGTGCTTTATACTGGGCCTGAGAACCAGGTCTGACATGGCTCCCTCTCCCGGCTCTCCTGAGGACAGATCTGGTCACTATCATTTCCTGGCATTCAGTTTCACTTGTTTTGAATTGATATTATTTCTGTCATTGTTTGTACTGTTTTCCTGGCTCTCCTTCATTTGACATCAGTTCATACAAGCCTTCTAATGTTTCTCTTTCTTCATCACCTTCATCATTTCCTACAGCACAATACTATCTCATTGCTTTCATGTTGAACCACAGATCACTTCAATGGTGTCTGTCCGAGAGATTTGAATCGCCAAAAGAAGTCTTTGCAGAACTCAAGCACTTCTCCAAGAAACGTTGACTGCTTTGGGGCTGGGGGCATGAGCTTTGTTAGGGACCCTTCTCTTGACACAAATGAAGATCTGGGTATGCCCTTTGCCTCAGTGGAAGTGCCACCCCCAGGGGACTGTCACAAGTGTCCTGCCATGGTAGTTATGGGATCCTTACTCTCCGTTCCTCTCTCTCTCTGCCCCTCCCTCTCCCCTCCAACCCTTTATGGCCCTTCCCCTCACTTTGCCCTTCTCCCTCCCCATACGCCTCCGCTCCAGAAGCTGTAGCTTTGCCTCTGCTGTCCCTAGAAGCTTAGATGGTGGTTCTGGTGCAGAGTTAAATGAACTGCTTGATTTTAGTTTGCTGAGCTTCGAGATCATGGAGTATGAGAGATCCCTTGTCCTAACCCTTGGTTTCACAGAGGATGAAACAGGCCCACCTGCTCCCACTTCCTTGAAGTCTGTAGCTTTAGGGGACCATTCAGCTACAAGTCTAATCCATGATCTAAATACCCAATGAGATTCCTGCAGTGTCAGATCAACCTTTTTGTGAGAGGCATGTTTTCCTTCCTGAGATCAGGAGATTGTAGCTGTGAATGCATGTAGGAGAAGTGGATGAAAGGAGCAGGGATGGAGAGTCCTATTCCCTGCTGGCAGCTCCAGCAAGCCAAGAAGAGGAGGGAGACCTGGAGTCTGACCAGGCAGAGCTTCAAACCAACTGCATCATCGGGACTTGCTACTCCTTGAAGCCTAACTGAGATGGCATCTCCAAGGTCCTTCAAACCCATGCAGCTCAGGTCTTTGTGGGGAAGAATTAAATCGAGAATTTCTCAGTGTGCGTCTTTATATTTCTTATCTTTTATTTTTTGAATGCCCTCCAGCAGATTCTGGCTCTTAAGTTAAATATCTATGGGGCTGACCAGGCCCATCAGATGTGCTGTTCACTCCTCCCCTGAATGAGTGGCCAAATGGGATGGAGGCACTCCTAGCCATACCTTAGCGCTGGAGAGGGCCAACTGCCCTCTCAGCAGTGCAGGTGGGCCTTCTCCCAGGCCAGATGGCAGCTCAGCCATGACTTCTCGTCCTGTGCTACTGCTGTCCATGTTGATCCTTCAGGAAGGATGTGCTCATAGTGCTGAAAGATGCCATCGTGTCATTCCAGTAACATGGCAGGCTGCTGGTCCATCCCTGTGTTTTCTTGGGAACCTTTCTACTTGCTACCCTCCTCCCTCAGCTGATCTCCATGTGTGTTCTAGACCTCCTTTATGTCCCAGTGACATCCTTCAGCTGTGGCATGCCCTCCCTACCTCAGCCAGCACTCTAAATTCTGCCATACTGGTACTGTTCTATGATTAGCAGGCACCCAGCATCACTGGGAGATCATTGGGGCCAGAGGTGTGGGTCTTACCTTTCCCCTCTTGGATGTGAGCAGCTTCTGTCTCAGTCTTTGTCCTGCTTTTCCAGAGTGATCTCATCCAACAAAGTTTCTCCTAGGGCTCCCAGGTCTGCACCCTAATATGCTTGCAGGGCTGGAAGTGTTCATGTCATAAACAGGGCAGGCTTCCTCCTTTAATGTCAGCTCTGTGGTGGGGCTGGCCATGGGTAGCAGCCTGGCTTTGAATCTGACAATGGGGCTTCACATCAAGGAGGTCAGAGGCTTGAGGAGGTTCCTAGACAAAGGGGAGACCGCAGGTCAAAGCTCCAAGGTGAATCATTTAAAAGAACACAGGCTGGAGAAGTGTTGGGGGGTAGATGGAGAAGGCATCAGAGAAGCTGTGAGTGCACCCTGAACGTTTGGGACCAGACGGGAGAGCAGAGATCTGCCTAGTTCAGTTCTGTCACTCTGCAGCAGAAGGCTGGAAGCCTCATAAATGTTTATGAAATGCCCACTGTGCACAGAGCATTGTGTGGGAACCCTCAGCTGCCGCTGCTGTCCTGCATGTCCAAAGCCATCTGTTGTGGTGTGTGTGTGTGTGTGTGGTATGTGTATGCATGCCCATGTGTGTGTATGTGAGTGTGTGTGCATGTGTATATGTGCATGTGAGTG
>NW_027186352.1:1942189-1953181 GCF_028583685.1 Petaurus breviceps papuanus
GTGAATGCATGCCCGTGTGTGTGCATGTGTATCTGTGCATGTGTGTATATGTGTGCATGCATACCAATGTGTGTGTGCAGGTGAGCGTGTTGTGTGTATATAGGCATGTGAGAGTGTTGTGTGCACGCACACATGTGTACGTGAATATGAGTGTGCATGTGTGTGTGAGTGCATGTATATGCATGTGAGTGTGTATATGTATATTGGATGTGCCCATGTGTGTGCATGTGAGTGTGTGTGCATGTGTATATGCGCATGTGAGAGTGTTGTGTGTATGTGTGTCCACGTGTGCCAGTGTATGTGCACATGAGTGTGTATGTGTGTATGTGCATGTGAGTGTATGTGTGTGCATGCTCGTGTGTATGTGAATGTATGCATGTGTGTATGTGTGTGCATGTGAATGTGTGTATGTGTGTCCACATGTGCCAGTGTATGTGCACGTGAGTGTGTATGTGCATGTGAGTGTGTGCATGCATGCCTGTGTGTGCATGTGAGTGTGTGCATGTGTATATATGCATGTGGGTATGTTGTGTGTGCACACATGTGTATGTGCATGTGAGTGTGTATGTGTCTATGTGCACGTGAGTGTGTTTATGTGTGTGCATGTGAGTATGTGTGCACATGTGACCGTATGTGTGTGTGTGTGTGTGTGCACTTTGGGTTGAGGGCAGTTCAGTATGGGGAGATATCTTATCCAAGGCTTACAAACTATGCCCTCTCTGTTGACTGGCAGAGCCCCTAGGGCCCAAGTGATGCTGGCTGTCACCGTCGAAGGACTGCCATGTTGGGAAGGCCATGAGCGGTCACAAGTCTGATCTGTGCCCACAAGAATCCTCTCTCACATGCCCACGCGGGATGTCTCAGTCTTCTCAAAGATCTTTACTGAGGGGGAGATGCCAGCACCCCTGAGGCAGCCCCTTCCACTTCTCTGGCACCTGCTGTGGGCTGGGTACTGGGCTCATCACTTTACATATATCCTTTTTTGGTCCTTACAACATCCTGGGAGGTGGGTACTGTTATCATACCCATATTACAGTTGAAGAGCCCAAGGCAGGCAGAAGCTAGGGAGCTTGCCCTGGGTCACCATTGTAGCAAGTGGCTGAGGCTGGATTTGGATTCTTATAGCTCCAGGGTCAATGCTCGATCCCCAGCCCACCTTGGGATCCACAGTCTGTGACTTTGGGAGAATTCTCATCGTCAGGATGATTCAAGTCTCAAACTTCTACCCACTCCAGCTAGTCCTCTCTTCTGGTGCCACAGAGAGCAAGTCTGCCGGCTCTCCTGCATGCAACCCATTGGCCAATTGGAGACAATCCTCACGTGTTCCTGGAGGCTTCCTGTCCCACAAGCCAAGCCTCATGAAGCATAGATTCTGGGCCTGTTCCCAGCCTGGTCTCCCGCCTCAGGAGCCTCTCCAGCCTCATCAGTGTCCTTCCATAGCCGTGATGCCCAGAGGTGAACAGAATACTGATGGCAGAGTGTGATCGGCCATGGGACGGTCACACAGGCACCGCCTTATTTCTGGAAGCTGCCCTCTCTGGAGGGGCAACAGAGACAGCTCTAAGGCAGGAAAGCCTGGCTTTGGCTCGTGTCTGACACTTTCCACCTCTGCCTGAGCAGGTCCCTTGGCTGGTCTGTGCAGTGGGTGCCTCTGCAAGCCTCGAAGGTACATACTGCAGAGATAGAGGGAGGCTCCATGCCAGGCAGTCCCCACAGGGATGGAAGCTCAGGTTTGCCCATAGTACTAGGCCCACAGTAGGTGCCTAATAAACATTTCTTGAATGAGGTCGTGCTCATCACTCCCCCTCTCCTCACTGTTCTCCAGGTGAGCTCCTACACCTGACCCTCATTCTTGCCCACCTGACAATGACCCTTTTCTCCTCACAGGTTTCCCCACCCCTTGTCTGCTCCTAACCCAGCCTTCACGCCACGGACAGAGCAGTCTTTCTTGTACAAATATCTTCTTTTGCCCTCCTTTGCTTAAAACTCGTCAGTGACTCTCTGTCACTTACTGAGTCAAGTTCATATTGACATTCAAGTCCCCCTAGCATCTCCCCCTCTGATATTCAACCTTTTGCTATTCATGGATCTTCCATTCTGACCAGACTTGGCTCATGGTGTTTTCTCCTTTACCAGACTTTTCCTGATACCTGCCCATGGGCCTGGGATTCCTTCTTCAGCTTCTTTCCTTGCCCATCCTCCAAATCCTTTGTGACAAGCCCTTCCCTGCAGAGAGTCTTTCCTCAGGATCACAGACCCTCAGCACTGTGGGGCCTCTTAGGGCACAGTAATGATCCCCACTCCTTACACACAGTGATAACAATACCCAGTGTTTCTAGAGTGCTGTGAGGCTGTTGATACAACTTACAGACATGATCCCATTTGAGACTTTCAACAAGCCTGGGAAATACTGCTGGGATCATTCTACCCATTTTACAGGTGAAGAAACTGGGGCCCAGATGAGGTAAGTGAATTGTATAGGCAGGATTTGAACCTAGACCCCCTGCAGATTTCCTGCTTCTCCTTCGGTGACGTGCAAAGGCCATGCCCTGAAGCCCAGCAGGGCTTTGCTTGTGCCGGTTTGATGCTGTCTCATTTCGTATGCTATACGTGTGTGAGTGTCATATGTAGTCCTAGATATATCGTCCTGACCTAGCATGTTCTAGGTCAGGGGGTGAGAACAGTAACTGCATTCTCTGGACCTTGGATTCCTCACCCCTGAAGACTCAGTGATGCTGGTCTCAATGGCTCTGGTTCTAGGGACTGCCATCTGGAGCCAAAAGGCAGGAATCATCAGCCTTTTGCTTTTAGAAGCACTTTGGGGAGTAAAAGGTCTGTTTAGGGGTACCAACTTACCATTGGCAGCTGATGGAAGATGCTGATCCTCCCTGCCCATCTCAGGGTTCTCAGCCTGGCAAGGTGACCATCATAAACCCCAGAGGTCCTCCATTGAAGAAGCTTGACAATTTCCTGGGTGGGGGCAGCATGTACCCCGAGAAGGCTGACAGAGGCAGGGGAAGGAGGGAGGGGACTTTTGGTCCCCCGCTTTTCAGTCCTCCTTTCTGGATTATCTTCTGCAGCAGACTCTGAGCTGTTGGGGGGCAAGGGTTGGCTTGTATATTTGTATTCTTGCTACAAAGTGACTGGAGAGCAGCAGGGGCTTAATCAATGCTGACTGACATTCAACGGTAGGACAGTCAAAGTAAATCAGAGTTCAGTAGGGGGTACAGCACAACAGTCCAAGACCATCAGCATTTATTAAGTGCCTCACATGTTTTCTGCACTGTGCTGAATGCTGGGGCTGCAGAGACAGCTCCCAAAGCTGCTGACCAAGTGAGGTCAGCTCAGTGCCTGGCACTTGCGGTAAGCCCTTAACAGATGTGGTATTGACCTACTGATCTCTTTGTCCTCTATTTGGCATCTGTCTGTTGCTGAGGGCACTCACTATGTCACCCCAGTATTTAAGGAGGGAGAGAAAGCTAAAGGCTAGGAAAATTAAGAAAGATTTCTTGTGGGAAGCGGCATTTGAGCTGATCCTTGTAGGAAGTAGGAGAAAACGAGGAAGAAGTACCCTTTAGACATGAAGGAATCAGAGGGTGAGGGTTCACTCCATGCAACGCATGGAGGTGGGAGATGGAAGAGAGGAAGGGAATGAGCATTCCCACAGTGTCTGCTGTGTGCCAGGCACTTTCTGAGGGCCTTTTATAAATATTATCCCATTTGATCCTCACAACAACCCTGAGAGGTAGGGGCTGTTATGACCTCCATTTTACAGTTGAGAAAACTGAGGCAAACAGAAGTTCAGTGACTTCCCCAGGATCACACAGGTAGAAAGTGAATGCAGATGGATTTGAACTCAAGTCTTCCTGACTCCAGGCCCAGTGCTCTAACCACTGCACCACCAGCTTCTAAGATGGGAAAACTGTAGGTAAACCAGTTTGGAACATAGGAGGGCTAACAGGGAAGAATGATCAAGAGCCTGGGAAGAGCCATCTGTTATCTCCGTGGCTATGTCCTATTTTTCAGAGGCAGCTGTGCTCTTCTCTGCTGATACCCAACGGCTTGGAAAGTGCTTGGGAAGAGTTCATTGACCATGTGTGCTGGCTTACTGGGTATCACTCACTCAGGATCTGTTGAACTGTGGTACCCAAGGAGCCCTGCCACCATCTTCCCAAGATTACATTAATTTAATTCGGCTGCATTAATGTAGTACATACTATTTATAGAGTCTGATTCTAGACCCTGGGAGAAAAAGAGAACTTAGACTAAGGGGGGGGGGCTCCCTGTCCTCATGGAGCTTCCAGTCCTGTTAGAAGACATGACACCTGCCTGTCCTTATGTGCAAATTATAACTCAGAGACTGCTGAAGCTATCTTAGAGATAATGTCATTCAATCCCTCCCTTTTCTCCATTCAGGAAAACTGAAACATGGAAGGATTAAATTAAACACCTAAAGAAATATTAATTGCTCATGGATAGGCCAAGCCAATGTAATACATATTATGATTCTACCTAAATTAATTTACTTATTTAGTGCCATATCCATCAAATTTACCAAAGAACTCTTTTATAAAGCTAAAAAAATAATGACAAAATTCATCTGGAAAAACAAAAGGTTAAAAATATCAGGGTAGTCAATGAAAAGAATATGTGAAGGAAGGTAGCCTAGAAGTATCAGATTTCAAAGTATATTATAAAGTGGCAATCATAGAAATGGGGCAGCTTGCTGGCTTAGTGGATACAGCACTGGGCCTGGAGTCAGAAAGATTCATTTTCCTGAGTTCAAATCTGATCCTAGGCACTTCCTAGATGTGTGACCCTAGGCAAGTCACTAAACCTCGTTTGCCTCAGTTGCTCATCTGTAAAATGAACTGGAGAAGAAAAAGCCAAACCATTCCAGGCACATGTAGTAAACCCTTAATAGATGTATTATGAGTCTGACTGGTAAAGAACCAGATACCACTGAAATGACTGAGCCACAGCAATCTAGTGTTTGATAAGCTCAGATTCAAGCTTTTGAGATAAGAATTGACCATTTCACAAAAACTGAGGATAAAACTGGGAAGCATCTGGGCAGAAACTAGGAACAGACCAACATCCCACACCATATACAAAGATAAGATCAAAATTAGCACATAATTTAGACATAAAGCATGATATCATAAACAAATTAAGGGAGTGTGGAAAATTTTACCTGTCAGGGCTATGCATAAGGGAAGAATTTATGGCCAGACAAGAGAGAGAGCATTACAGGATGTTAAATGGATAATTTGGTTATATGAAATTAAAAAGGTTTTGCAGAAACAAAACAAATGCAGCCAACATTAGAAGGAAAGCAATAAGCTGGGGAAGTTTTTTACAGTAAATTTATCTGATAAAGACTTCATTTCTCAAGTATATAGGAAATGGAGTCAAATTTACAAAAAAATAAAAGCTGTTTTTCAGATGACAAATGGTCAAATAATATGAACAGGCAATTTTCAGAAGAAGAAATCAAAGCTATCTATAGTCACATGAAAAAATACTCCCAATCATTACTGATTAGAGAAATGAAAATTAAAACAATTCTGAGATACCACCTTATACCCTTCAGGTTGGCCAACACGATAGAAAAGGAAAATGACAAATGTTGGAGGGGACATGGAATAATAAGGGAGCAAATGCATTATTGGAGGAGTTGGGCAGAGATGGGAATGGCCTGAGTGAAGTCCCAGTTCCACCCTGGTGTACTATACTGTGTGACTTTGGATAAGTCACCTCAGGAGGTCTGTCTGCCAAATGAAGGGGTTAGGCCCTGAGGTTTCTCTGAACTCTAACTCCCAGGATTCTTGGTCTAGAAACCTGAACATAACAGGCATGCGATAAAGGTTTGTGAAGCTGAACTCAGGGGACCCAGTTTGAGCCATAGCTCTGCCACACATCCTCAGGGAAGGCCTTGTTCTGGGCCTCAGTGACCTCCTCTGTTGAAGCAGGGGATGAGATGCCCTCTGCAGCCACTTCTGCCTCTCAAGGTGAGCATTTCCATGGATTTTACTCCCAGTTGCTTCGATGCATTTGCACTGATAAACATGGCACCATGCCCCTGAGATGGGGGATTTGCATAAAACTTTCCCATCCTGGTGGGGACAGGAGAGGCCAGTGACCAGGGAGACCCTGTCAGTTGCTGATACCTCCTGCTTTGTCCCTCAGTAGCTGGCCTTGGATTCTTGCTTTGCTGCTACATGCGGCAGCAAAGGGAATTCATCTCAAGTCTCTTCCTTCTTTCTTAGAAGTCCAGGCTGAAGGAATTTTTGAATCAACGCAGGGTGGAGGTGGGAAAACAGGTGGAGAAAGGCTTCCCTGCAGACTGCAGATGTCATTTTTTCAACAGCTCCCTGGGAAGGCTTTTTTTGCTTCCCTAATTATACAGATTGTAACAGTCTGTCCCATGTGGGCAGGCAAGGCTGGCATCAGAGCTGACTCTGGCATCCCCTTTGGCAGAAGCTGTCTTACTCAGCCGAAGGAGCAGCACGTGATGAGAGCTGGCCATAGTGTTGGCCCTTTGCTAGAGGACATTCAGGCTGGGAGAGTTCAGTTTTAGCATAAAAATCCATTTCTTCATTAAGTTTCCTCAGCAAATAACCTTTATCAAGTGATGGCGAAAGTAGCTGGGCTGGTTGAGAGAGAACACTGGCCTGGAGTCTGGAGTCCAGATCTTGGTGCTAAATTGCTTCTTGGCTGACTGACTCTAGCTCCTTTCTGAGCTTGGGCTTCTTTGGAATTTGAGGAGGTGAGATCCAATGAGAACTAAGGACTCAGTGCCAGGATCCCAGCATTGGAAGGGACCTCAGCAGCCTTAATTTAACTCACCCGAGAAGAAGCACCACCTCTAAGTATCCCTAACTTTAATTGTTTTTTCATCTTTCCCCCGAGGACAACATTTATCTTTCTTCCTCCACACTCTTACTTCCTGCCATAAGAAAAACAGAAAAACAAAACCCTTGCAACCAATATGCGCAGTCGGGCAAAACACACTTCCTACCTTGTGTGGGCTGATTCTGCAGCTAAGTCTGTGGCTTCTCTGGCCAGAGGACCACAGCCAGCTTCCCCATGGTCCTGCCGTGATGGGCGTCTGTAACAGCAAGCACCCCAGCACATCCAGGTTGGCCTGCTACCACAGGCTCTCTGATCTGCTTTTAAAGGAAAGACTACTCAAAAAGGGGTTAGCAAACCTACTTTTAATTACATTTGCTAGCTCAGGGGAAAGGTCAACACCCTGAACTTGGAGAAAATACAGAGAAAATATAAACAGAGAAATGAGGATAAAGACCAACAGCCAGAACTGTGACTGCCTGGATCAAAGCAATATTGCTATACACTTTACACACAGCACAGGATCGAGTGTAGCATCTGAGTAGTTGGGGGGCTCTGGACATATGGCCACTCAGGGTCTTGAACAGAAAGTCAAATGATCCTTCTCATAAGTGAACCCCCAGAACAAAATACCAACTCAGATTATGTATACACTTCTCCGAGCCAGAAGGCACCATGACCCTCATGACTCAGCACCCAGTTAGGCTACTACCAAAAGGGGTGAAAGCCTTCCTACAAGCAAGCAAGTTCCTCCCCCAGTGGGTTCCATGTGAGGCCTGTTAATGGCAGGGAAGATCTTATCCCATTGACATTACAGCTATGTGACTCAGAGATCCTGGAGCTCTCCAAGGTTCTGGACTTAACAAGAGATGGCTCTTCTGTGTCTATTCCCTTCCCTCTGCATCAGTTCAGAGGAATCTTCCGAGGTTTCCACAAAGCTGTCCTTCTGAGCATTTCCTTCAGCACAAGAGCATCCCATTACATAAAATCATTCCTTTTTGACTACTTGTAGTGGTGCTGACTAAAATGTTTCTCATGTCTTGGAAAAAAAGCCACTCATGTAAGTGCGCCTGAACCACTCATAGGTCTCAGGTGAATTAGGGTCCTTCCAGTGCCCGGGGTGCCCCTTTGGTTCTGCTTTGCTTTGGGGGAGGTGAAAGTACTGCTTCCTGCTGGATGCCCCATGGCTCTCACTATGACTTATTCTCCACCCCACCCTCTTTTCTCCTGTTGCCTTTCTGGTACTGCTGTCACATTCTGGGACCCTCCAGTGAAAGCTTTCCCCAGCTGGTAGACTGTCCAGGTTTCACAGGCATACAACAATGAGGTCAGCACAATGGTTATGTAGACCTTTGGTTCGGTAGTCAGTCTAATGTCTCTCCTCCCCCATATTTTCCTTCAGAGTCTCCCAAACACTGGGCTAGTTCTGACAATGTATGTGTCAACCTCATTATCAATGTGTTCATCCCTGGAAAGTACACTACCAAGGTAAATGAGCTTATCCCCAGCATTCAAAGCTTCTCCATTTACTGTAACCAATGGTTCTACCTATGGATGGTGCGGGTCTGGCTGATGGGGCACCTGTGATTTCTCAGTATCAATTGTAGGCCAGAATTATCCCAAATCTGAATTGATTGTGGACTGCTAGGAGTGAATAAAGGAGATTTTCCTGTTTTGTTCTGTATGGTCATGGAGAGAGAAACTAGAAAAAAGACACTTTTGTGACTGACCCACCCTTCTCTGGAGGGTCCTTGGCCTATATCGCTGTGAGACCTCTTTGGCTCAGACAGCATCTGAGAGAACCAACTCAGATAGTTAGAAAGAAATCCTGAATTCCCCGTTTCAGAGATTTCCCATCTTTCTCCCATGTCTCTGACGAGGTGGGTTTGATGCCCAGAGTTTCCTAAGAACCCTGTGTGGGGCCATTGGTGAGAAATTTCATTACCTTTTAAACCCGCCTTGGCTCCCACATCACCCAGACACACCTTCTCTGGCACAGAAGTTCTTTGAGAGGGAGGTTGGATGGGGGCATCTGGACAGAAGCCCTAAATTAGACATTGGTTGTCTTCTTTGACACACCAACATGATCATGATACAATCATACCATTGTCAGTCATCAACCTGCATGGGGCTTCCTCAGTGAAAGAGCCCCAGAGAGCTCTTGGAGATGGCAGCAAGGCTCATCCCCAACTTCTTGGTATCATCAGGGTTTGGACATTGGAAGCCCCTGGGGCATGACCTTCTTTGCAGGGCTGGGGCTGAGCATCACCCACAGCTACCAGGGCAGTGATTTCCTTTGCAATGTTGCTACTGGCTCAGGATTACTTAGATGGTTGAGTCATACGGGGCTCCCCTCTTGGAAGGGGAGGCATGCAGTGGGATTCTATCTGACTCGGAGAGTCTTCCTCTAATTAGAGGATGTGCTGGAGATCTGGACTGCAGAGTCAATGACAAGTGGTTGTCATGGGGCCTTCACTGGGGCTTTCCCAGTCCTGAATGTTGCTTGGGCCTCAGAGCTGCCAGAAATTGCAGAAGTCAAGGAGCATTTTTATGACTTAATTTGATTTCATTTGTCATACTTCCAGGAAAATCCCCCCAGGTCACACTTACATTTGCAGATGTGTAACTAAAGGAGACACGTGGACTCAGTCCAAAGGGAGCTACAAAGGTGTATTTTTAATTCAGACACCACTTTTCTCAGAGAAAGCGGGGCATCTCCTCATTGCCAGCATGACTGAACTTCTCAAGCAGACTTGGGAATTACCACTTATTCAGTCTGGACTTCATGTCACTCTGGTGCTTACCACCCATGTGACCTTAGACAAGGCTTTCCCCCTCTTCATGCCTCTGTTTTCACTTCCCTTATCATTTTTTAAAATTCTAATCTAAAGCAGATAGGTGATTCAGGGTATGGAGAGTTAGACTTTTAATCAGGAAGAACTGAGTTCAAATCTGGCCACTGACACTTACTAGCAGTGTGACCTTGGGCAAATAATTTAACATCTGTCTACCTCAGTTGCTTCATCTGTATAATATGGACCATAATAGCACCTACTTGCCAATGATGACAATATTAGCACATAGTAGGTGCTATGTAAATGCTTGTTCCTTTCCCTTCTCTCCTGCATCATAGAATTTTTGTGAGGATAAAGTCAATAAATATCTATTAAACACTTACTGTGTGCTAACACTTACACTGTACTAAGTGCTGAGGACACAAAGAAAGGCAAAAATAAACAAACAACAACAGCCCCAGTTCATCCAGAGAGAGCTCACGGTCTCATGGAAAGGACAACATGGAAAAAGCCCTTCTATGTGCAAACATATGCAAGATACACTGGGAATAGTCAATAGGGGGAAGGCACTAGAATTAAGGGGAATCTAGGAAGGCTTCCCGTAGATGGGGGGATTTTAGCTGGGCCTTGAAGGAAGGCAGAGACAAGGAAGGCCAACATTCTAAACATGGCGACACCGTGGAGTCAGGAATGAGGTGTCTGGTGCAAGGAACACAGGCAAGCAGGGTCACTGAATCACAAAGTATGAGTGGGGGGCAGAGGTGAGTTAGAAGAAGAGTGGGAAGGTAGGAAGGGGCCAAGTCAACAGAAGACAGAGGATGTATCAAGGGACACAAAAAGCTTAAAGAGGTACAGAAATGCTTGTCATCATCAACACATTCATCTCACCATCACCATCACCATCACCGTCACCATCACCATCATCATCACCATCATCACCATCACCATCATCATCATCATCATCATCATCATCATCATCATCATCATCATCATCACCATCGTCATCATCATCATCTCGTCATCATCGTCATCATCATCATCATCACCACCATCACCATCATCATCATCATCACCATCACCATCATCATCATGATCATCATCACCATCATCATCATCATAATCATCACCATCATCATCACCATCACCATCACCATCGTCACCATCACCATCACCCTCACCATCATCATCATCATCATCATCATCATCATCATCATCACCATCGTCATCATCATCATCTCGTCATCATCGTCATCATCATCATCACCACCATCACCATCACCATCATCATCATCATCACCATCACCATCATCATCACCATCATCATCATCATCACCATCATCATCAT